>NC_092334.1:49747500-50357500 GCF_046630445.1 Rutidosis leptorrhynchoides
ATTATTGCTCCTACAAAGGATAGTAATAGCATCCGACACGTTTATAGACCATAATCAAAAGCAAGTCACGGGACATTGCCTTAACAGTTTCTTGTTCATCGCTTTCCTTTACAACCGGACGGTAGTTTACCGAAAGGTAATATACGGAGCAAGTATACTGGACGTGTTGCTTTCCCAATACAAGGTTAGCAAGTGGGTAACACAAAACCACAAGTGTTGAGCTAAAATTTTCAAATCTGAAACCCACACAACCCACAAAAATAATTTGCAAACACCGGTGAAGGGTTATTCCGGAAAACTTATCTAGGGTAAAAACTAGATTGAATTTTCAAAAGATCAAATGTTTTCATAAAGATCCAATTTCCTTACGGATCTAAATTTTCATAGTCATGTGGGACTGTAAACCGCCTTTCAAATGTGCACTTTGCTTTGGAAACCGAAAGTAAATCGGCTATTTGATTGCAAGTGTTGTTGACCTAAACCCGAGGCAACTGTGGATGACACACCTACCTTTAACCATGGTTCTATCGTTACTATCATTGTTTATACCACCATATCAAAATCACTGATGTACAAAGTGTGATGAATAAAAAAGTGATTCATGTATGTTTTTATTTCAAGTTCTGTATTGCTTGAGGACAAGCAACGCTCAAGTGTGGGGATGTTTGATAAGGCTAAAAAGGAACATATATTTCATAGCAATATCCCTCCTAAATAATAGGTTTTCATATGTAATTGTATTATATTTTCATTGTAATTGTTTAAATAAATAAGTGCGAAGACAAAAGGCGAAAACGAAGATTTGAAGACACAAACGTCCAAAAAGCTCAAATGTTCAAGATACAATTCAAAAGGTTCAATTTATTGATGAAAAACGTCTAAAAATGACAAGAGTACAAGTTACAAAACGCAAAGTACAAGATATTAAATTGTACGCAAGGACGTTCGAAAATCCGGAACCGGGACATGAGTCAACTATCAACGCCCGACGCAACGGACCAAAAATTACAAGTCAACTATGCACAAGAATATAATATAATATTTAAATAATTATATAAATTATTTATATATTATATATATTTAAAAATTATGTCGACAAGCTATGAGACAAATGATCCTGAGCTGGATTTTCAAACTCCGCGACTCTCGGAGTTTGAAGGCTAAAAACTCCACGACTCGCGGAGCTGTCAGAAATCAAAACTCCTATAAAAGGTCACGAATTCTGAGAGTAAAAATAAAAAAATAATAATAATAATACTCCCTAGTATAATATAAATAAATATATATATGTATATATAGTATAGATTAGTGTTATATTAGATTAGTTTGGGTTATGTAAAAGTTAACTTTATGGGTTTTTAAAGTCGGAGCTCTGTCCGTGTAACACTACGCGATAAATAATCAATGTAAGCTATGTTCTCCTTTTTAAATTAATGTCTCGTACTTAAGTTATTATTATGCTTATTTGAGCCAAAGTAATCATGATGTTGGACTAAATATTAAAGATGGGGTAATTGGGTTTTGTACCATAATTGGGGTTTGGACAAAAGAACGACACTTGTGGAAATTAGACTATGGGCTATTAATGGGCTTTATATTAAATTAACGATACCTCGTTAATTTAATATAAAGGTTATGATTTGAAGTATCTATATATAACCACATACGCTTAATCGGACACGATGGGCGGGATATTTATAAGTACGAATTATTGTTCATTTGACCGGACACGGGGATGGATTAATAGTCAATGGACTCATTAAAACAGGGGTGGATTACATTCAAGGGTAATTGGTGTAATTGTTAACAAAGTATTAAAACCTTGGTTTACACACAGTCGATAACCTGGTGTATTCATTAAGCAAAGTATTAAGACCTTGTTACAGTTCGAATCCCCAGTTAGTTGGAATATTTGACTTCGGGTATAAGGTTAAATTTGCCGAGCAGTTTATAATTATGACCGATGAACTATTATGGACAAAAACCAGATAGGTTTCAAATACATCCAGGACAAAGGACAATTAGCCCAGGACAATAAATTAAAATCAAAACGTCAAACATCATGGTTACGGAAGTTTAAATAAGCATAATATATTTTATTTCATTTTTCCTCGTACTTTTATTTATTGTCATTTCAACTATTGTTATTTATTTTATATTGTTATATCGTCATTTACTATACGCTTCGCTTAAAATATAAATCGACAAACCGGTCATTAAACGGTAAACCCCCTTTTATATATTATTATATATAATTATATATATTTTGTACAAATATAGTTGTTTAAAAATATAGTGTGCAATAAGCCCGCTCCCTGTGGAACGAACCGGACTTACTAAAAACTATACTACTCTACGATTAGGTACACTGCCTATAAGTGTTGTAGCAAGGTTTAGGTATATCCCATTTGTAAATAAATAATTAAAACTTGTGTAATTTGTAACGTATTTCGTAGTAAAATATAGTACTATCACGTACCCCCACGCTACCACATCAACGGCGCCGCTAACTTAGGTCCCGTTACGTGGTCGTAGTCCCTATCTGAGACTCGTTTGACCAAAATTATGTCGCATTCATTTGAAAAGTACAAGACTTACAAAGTTTAGTTTACAAAACAAATGGACAACAAGTTTAAGCTTACAAAAGTATAAAGTATAAATGAAATAACTTGCGACATAATATAAGTTGAAAATCACAGTTGCTATAAATAGCGTAAGTATGTATGCATGCTTGACTCCAAGCAAGTAATCAGAGTGTATGCATGTATGCTCGACCCCAAGCAAGTATGAATGTACTCGGAAGCATGTATCAAATAGCTAAATATGAACCTGAGAAAACATGTAGAAAACTGTCAACGAAAAACTTTGGTGAGATCATAAGTGTATTTGTAAAAGTATGTTTTTGAACCACAAGGTTTAGTATCAAATCGTATACATCTCAAAAGATGTGTTTGTATTAAAGCGTATACATCTCAAACGATGTTGTTTGTAAACCACAAGATTTAGTACAAAGTGAATATCAAGCGTATACATCCCAAAGGATGTTGTATGTATCACGAGCACCCAATTACCAAAACTTAACTGAATCCTACCTCTGCATAATAGTGTTAGAACCTACACTATACACCGAAAATACATTTCATCCGTCAGATGAGGGTTTGTCAAACCCGTATGGCCACACAACATAATTTCTCGCTCACACCCTACAAGTGTAACTAATGGTAATTGGACTTGATGATTTTTGTTCTAACTCGTAGGTATCTTTGCTCTTGTATTCGTATTTGTTCAAAGTATAAAAGTATGAAAAGAATGTATACAAATGAAATGTATATAAGTATGTAATGTATATGTTTCTCAGCCCACAATTTAAAAGTATAAAAGTATTTGAAAAGGTGGGACTATGATCTCACCTCGAGTGCACGAGTATAAAGGTACTTCACAAAGTAAACGTGTGCATGATAGTTGCTTAGCCTTGACCTAAACAAGTAAGTTGTATCAATTAACCGGTTACGACACAAGGTCGGGCGAAATGTGTTCAATTAGTCCTATGGCTCGTTACGACTCGAATATATAGCATGTGAGTCACGTTATCAAGTTTCATGCAAGAATTAAGTATAAAAGCACATTAGAACGATTGCATAAGTGTTTTGTTAAGTTTGACTAGAAGTCAAACTTGGTCAAAGTCAACAAAAAAGTCAACGGGGTCGGGTCGGGTCCCGAACTATTTTTCTGAGCTTAGAAATCATATATGAGCATGTTGGCCAAGTTTCATGTTGATCGGGGGTGCTTAGCATACTTAGAATTAAGCGAAAATTGACATTTTTGGGCAGTCTGCCTCAGATGCGCCGCATCTGAGGCAGATGCGCCGCATCTCCATCTGTTTCAGCAATTCTGGGGCAGTTTTCACTTATACGATTTCAACTTCAAACGATCATAACTTTTGACTCGTTAACATTCAAACACGTTTCTTATATCGTTGGAAAGGTAATTTAAAGAGGAATACAACTAAACACATTTCATGAATCAGTTCCATCATTAACAACAATGAAAACCTCAATAAATGATCGTTAAATGTTCAAAATCGAAGTTTCGAGTTCATAAAACGCATTTCTTGATTCGGGAATCCAATTTACACATACGATACGCCGTTTTGAAGGTAATGAAACATACAATACAACTAAACACTTATCAACAATGTTTCATGGCATTCAAATCATCAAAAGTCCATTTTAAGAGCTATCAAACCCTAATCAAAACTCACAAAATCAATATTCATGTGTTTGAAGTTTTCTTAATCAACCTATACATCAAAACGAAGCTAGTGATACTAGTAACAAGAATAAAACATGAACTTTAACAATTTAACAACATTTAATCACCCAAAACTCAAGATTAAGCACACCCATTTCAAATGTTCAAACTAGTTACTCAAAACAACAAATCGAGCAAACAAAACATGTATTCATGCTAGACACGAGCCATAGACACTAACTAACACCATTTCAAGTATATAAAACGAATTTAGAGAAATCTAGTGTTTTAGAAACGTTACCCAAATGAGATGAAGTTGGTACCAAAATGTAGAGGATGAAGAGAGGATCACGAATATGTAATTTGTTTTGTGACGAACTTCCTTGATTGAATTTAGATGATAAATCTTTGATGTTGGGATTTGAAAGAAAATATGGAAGTAGCAAGAATGAGGGAGGTGGAATGGATGGAGGAGAAGGCCACTTTGACTATTTGACCTAGTCAAATTTTTGCCCACTTGGCAAGTTTAGTCCCTCAAGTTTCAAAGCGGGTGCGGGAATTAACCGAGCAAATATTTTTAAAACGCTAGAGTAAACGAGTGATGTTATAATTAAATAACGGGAATATTATGAACGTTAGTCAACGGAAAATACGAATTTAAATAACGAAAGATATTATTTAAAAAAAAAGACAGTGTTAAAAATAAATTTAACGAAAAAACGCGGGATGTTACACCAAAAGCACGGTCATGACCTCTATCAACAGCGGAAGCAATATTTAAGTTACCTGAGAATAAAACATGCGAGAAAACATCAACAATAATGTTGGTGAGTTATAGGTTTAGTATAACAATTTGTATAAAATTTGACCCCAAATTTTAAATGCTGAGAAGCGTATAATATTAGACCACAAAATTTAATGTTGAGAAGCATCTTTAAAAATATTATTACATTTATCCCGTGAGCACCTGGTAACCCACCTTAACTCAGTTTATCTACCCTTTTATGGATCATACACTGAACAGGTGTATCTTCTAACGAAGGACTAAACATTCCCTTGAAGACTAGCGCGACTAGCAAAGAATGGGGCGATCATGCCCGATAGATCTATCAATAGGATTCACGCCTACGGTACAGAGCCCATAGCTACAAGTTACCAAGCTAAGGTATATTTTTGTTCAACTCACAAATGAATAATTTATCATTTTTTATTACTTATGTCTAATATGTAAAACAAAAGGCATGTATTCTTATCCCAAAAAGATTTGAAACAGTAGAAAAATGTGAGACTATAACTCACCTTGAGTGCACCTGAACAAAGTAATGCGTACACGAATAATAAAGATCAAGAATGATATAGGCTCCATTCCTAAATAGCAAAGTAGGTCATAATATATCTAACTAGGTGGAGTCATAGCATGATAGTCCTAGTGCTTGATGTGAATTTAGTATTACGTGACAATGTATTGAATATGTTAAAGTATTACATATACTTTCTATTTTTAGTAAGTTTCTATTTTAGGAAAGTTTTCATTTTTGGAAAGTTTTTATTTTTGGAAAGTTTCTATTTTGAAAAATCAACTTAAGTCAACTGAAAGTCAAACGAAAGTCAAACGTAAGTCAACCTAAAAAGTCAACTCAAAAGTCAACCTTAGTCGACCTAAGTCAACTTTAATATTTAATGTATAGAAAAATTTTAATATCACATGTTATAACATTATTTAATATAATATAAGTATTTATTTTGATAATTAAATTTTATCATAAGTTTTATTAACTTATAAATAATTAAATTATATTATAAGTTTTATTAATTATGATATTAATTATAGTTTAATGTTAATAATAATATTTAAAATCATAATCATAATTAAAATTTAAAAGATAAGATTTATCTATTTTAGGTATTTATTTGATTTTAAATAAATTGATTTTGAAAATCCTTTAATTAAGGAGAAAATCATGGATTAATTCAAATATATTAATTTATTAATAACAAAATTAATATAAAATAATAATCTTATCCAAAATTAACAAATTTATAGATTTTATTATTTTAATAATTTTATTTTAATAATAAACAATAATAATTTGGATTTAATAATAATTAAAGATCAAAACTTGTTTTAATCGTATCTTTTTAACCGTAACTCGGATTTTTATGAATCTTATATATTTTTGATTTGCAAAAACAATACCAACACAATGAACCATGTTAAAATATTCAGATATGGCTCGAAAACCAATGCAAAACCTCGTGTTCATAATTTTATACATTTAATTCATTAAAACAAGTTTTACGTTTAGAAATTGATCTGCTTATCCGATTAACATGAATCCTATATGAAAAATTATGTACTCAAAGAAAGGAATTCAATAAAATACTTTTCCATAATAGATTACCATGTTAATATTCCCAAAATTATTGATTTATCTGCTGTCCTAAATTTAATAAACCAAAAAACTTGATTTTATCAATTTTAATTATACCAATCTTCACCACAACAAATATTCAAGCACTATAACTAATCACAACAATAACAACAACAACAACAACAACAACAACATACCCAATCTCACATGTGTGAGGTATGGGGGAGGTGGAACGTAGACAATCATTCCTCTATCTTAGAATAAAGAGAAATCATTTCCCCACCTCGAGTGAAACACTCACAAGAGTAGAGAGAGTCCTCCCTCTCTCTATTCAAGCACTATAACTAATCATACATGCAATATAATATATAAATATAAAGAATTGAAATTTTTTTAGGGTTTATAGATATACCCTAATCAAGAAATTGAAAGAAGGATGATGAAGATCGCGAAAAGGAGAACTCAATTATGTATTTGATCTTGAGAGATGAAGAACAATTGTATGAGATATGAAGTTGGATGATTTTTGGTGATGTGGGGGTTATAAATTTCGTCCAAGGTGAAGGGGAGGAGAAGAGAGAAAGTGTTTTAGGGTTTGCAAAAAGAAAATGATCAAATGAGAGTGAATTTTGGGTGTAAGTCAAAATTAACAAAAAGAATGGGCTATGGGCAAGGGCTGGAAGAATTTGGTAATGGGGGTGGACCATTTAACAATATAAATTATTTCCCATCAAATTACGAACGTCTGGGCTTTGAAATCAACTCGTTTTGAGCCCAAATGAACGAAATATGATAAAAACAGTGAAGCGGTGTACTAAGAATAACACATAAATACATAAATTATTACAAATAATAATTATGAACATAATATGCTACAGAAATGTAATTAGGTAGGTCGGAATACATAAAAGTCATAATTGACATTTCTCGATTCGCAACCCGAGGCGAAAAATAATATATCGCGTATAAAATAAATTATAGAGAATTCATAATTATTAAGAAAAATTCATTTAATAGAATCACTTGACATAAGAATGTCTTACTAGTGACGAGAATTACGAGAAGTCATAATTGAAGATTGTGGGTTTGGAAATCGATACGGTAATTATAAGGACCTATACTGAAACATGTAAGCACGTAATAACAAATAAATCTATAGTGTATGAAATAAATAATATTGGGATGTTATTTATTATGTTAGAACATATTTAATTATATAAAGATGATGTGGCATGAATATCAAGTAACGAAAGTTAATAATGAATGAAAAATTTAACGGAAAAATGAGGATCGTTACAGGTGTGAAACCTCTAAATGTGGATTATGGGTTGGATGATGATTTTGAAATAATTGACCTTGTAAATAGGTGATTAATCAATTAAGAACAAATTACTAGTGATAAAATGGTTATAGCCTTGAGTTGTTGGTCAAAATTGAAAAGTTGACTTTGTAAGTAGTCAACTAGAGTTCATGTTAAGTTTAGTGAACCAAGTACATAAGTGATTGGTTTATGTTGTTAATGGTGTTTTGTGATGATCATTATTAGTTGTTAATGATAATAATTCTAGAGATAACCGAAGCTTGGCTTGAGTGATATGAGGGTGGGATCCAACTAGGGGTACTGCCAACCCAGGTTCAATTCTCATTCTAAGCAGGGAGTTTCTAACATTTGATGGTACTGCCAACATCGATGCGATTTAGGAAGGTCTATAGGGGGTTCCTAAATTTCGATGGTACTGCCAATACCGTCGCGAATTGGGTTTCATCATCACGCGTGTGTGAGTGACAAGTGAGAGCATTCAATGTCAATATTGCCGTTAAAAAAACCTCTAGTATGATTTTGGTGTTAAGTGCAATAAGGTTAAATTGCACTTGTAAAGATTAAGGGGTATATTTTAGGAAGCAGTTAACTCATATTAATGTGCTAACTCTTTTTTGGATGTCCTAATCCCTTTCGTATAGAGCTTTATCTCCAGTGTCGTAGTCTTGTTGTACCTATTTTGCTTATAGTTAATAATTCTTGTGGCTTTTCATTTTTTTTTCCATTTTCCTATTGAAAAAGAATCACTTTATAAAAGAACCAAAATTAAAATCAAACTCTAATCATTAGCATCGGTGAACCAGAAAAGAACATTAGATTTGAATGAATTATGATTATGAAATCATGAATTAATCCGTATGAATTATGATTATGATTTATTGAATTAGGATCTTCTCCGATGACATTATGAGTCATGTTACTTTTTATGTAAGATGTATTGTGACGGCCCGCCAAAATCCATATTGACGCAGCACATCATTCATCGGTCCCATTGCGAGGTTTGCCCTCTATATGATACATTTTACAAACATTGCATTCATTTCAAAAGACGCGCTTTCTATATAAGAAAGTTTTTAAATCAGTATACATTTTTAAAGCATGTGCATAAATGTTTTCGATCTATGGTGATTTCTACATATAGACAATTCCAATAAATGATAGTTCATAATAATACATCAGTTGACTAAACAGTCAAAATATAATATATATTAATGTATGAATGCAAAGTTTCCTTGAAAAATATGTCATGTAAGACTCCATGCACATAGCAGTTAAACAGCGGAAGCTTCTTTATACCTTAGAATAAACATGCTTAAAAGTGTCAACCAAAAAGGTTGGTGAGTTCATAGTTTATCATAATCAATCATTTTCGTAATAGTAATAGACCACAAGATTTCAGTTTCCATAAATATCCGTACACTCGTAAGTGTATAAAAGTATTTTATAAGTTGTTGAGCGCTTCGGTAACCATACTTAACAATTAATGGGCATATTTACTTTATTATGAAATCTCCCTACACTGTACCAAGTGTAGTAAAAACGAAGTACTATGCAACCGTTTACGATACTAGAGCGACTAGCCCGGTTGGGGTTGTCAAACCCGATAGATCTATCAATAGGATACGCGCTTACATGCTCTTACAACATGTAAATATTAGTTACCAAGCTATTAGGGAAAAATATGCAAAGTGGTACAACTCAACGTAGAATATGTTTTTAGTACTTGTGTCCATTTCGTAAAACAGTTATAAAATACGCATGTATTCTCAGCCCAAAAATATATATAAAAAGGGAGCTATGAAAACTCACGTATCAATATTGTGGTTCAATATTGCAGGAAAAGTATACAGACGCAACGGAAATGATAAATGCAAGGTTGACTTTTGATTCACGAACAATACCCCCGATCAATACCCATATCCTCCTTATTTAATACCCATGAATTCGTTAGCTTTAAACCATTTAAAAAACCCATTTTGAAATCACTTGAACATAACCTCGTCGTAGTATTTTATGTATATTTTGTAACCATAATACTAATACTACTAATTAATAATAAGATTAAGAATAATAATATTAAGAATAATAACTATAATAATAATAACAATAATATAGTTAATTACAGAGTAACATATGATCTATATGTGATATGTGTGATTTCAACTAGAACATGAACGTAGTATATATAAGTAAATATAATAATAGAATAATATTGAAATAGAATATAATAATATAATACTATAATAAAGTAATAATATAATAATAGTATAATAATATAATAATATCAAAATAAAAACGTGTGAATTAGAATTCAATAATATCTACCGACAGTTTTCACGGACCGGCATTTCGTACTCTGTTGCTAATAATTGACGAGTAAAAATATGAATAAAAATTTCACTTTTTATATTTGAATATATATATATATATATATATATATATATATATATATATATATATATATATATATATATATATATATATATATCTGTTTTGGTCTTAAGCTTTATAAATTTAGTTGTAAAAAGGTTCGTTTATAAAGTTTATAAGCGTAATATGTGTTTTCCTAGTTTTTGACTGGACAAAGATATATAATATAATATTAATTTAAATATAATAATGTAATAAATATAATAATGTAATAATATTGAAATAAAATATAATAATATAATAATAAATTTAGAATCTGAATCGTAAATTTTTAAAAAGTCGTATTTTTAAAATACTTCAGGGGTATTTTATGTAACTTATAATTAATAATTTCAATCATGTCGTTTTTATGTGAATAGTAAATGAATTAATTTTGTTTCATTTACTATTCAATGAATAGTAAATAAATTAATTTAAATTCAACTATTTAAGCTACACGTTGTTGTACGTTGTACTTTACAAATTGTACATTTTTAATTTAACTTCGTTTCTTAAAAAAAATTACAAAACTTATATCATAAAAATAAAACGACTTAATACGTAAAAATTTTAATTTGAAATAGCATCGTTTAATAGTAAAATTTTATCATTTCATATATAAATATTATAAAATTTAGTTTTCTAAAACTAATTATATTCAAAATCATTTTATTAAGAGGTTATAATAATAGAAATTATTATTATTATTATATCCTAAACCGTTTTCATTTAAGAAAGTAAAATTATATATAAATCATGAAGGGTTCGAGTTTTAAATTATAGGTTATTCGTGAATCGTAGGGTAAAGTCCAATGGTTAATTAAATGTATGAAAAAATATTTTAATGCAACACATCAATTTGCTTATCTTGTCGGAGTTATCAGAGTTTAAATTTGACCAAAATTTTCGGGTCATGACAGTACCTACCCGTTAAAAGAAATTTCATCCCGAAATTTGACTAAGGAAAGTTGATAATGAAAACGAGGATATTTTCATATCACGAAATATGATATAACTTGAATGCATTAAATGAATTCGATTGTTAGTATAATCATTATCAAAGAAAATGATAAGATCGATGAATGGAGTATTTCGAGTACCCTAAATGGGTCGGGTTCCATTTTATGATAAGCACAAGTTCAATAAATTTCTCACTATTGAGAAATACAAATGAAATGATAAAGATTTCTCCAGAAATACGATAGATAAGATTTCAAATGAGCATACCTAGTGTTATAAGCAGAACGAAAAATGTAATGCACGATTATATTAGCAAACTACTGGAATCACGGAAAGTATATAACTATCAAGAAAATACATTCTTGGTATGTTTAGATGTTAAGTAAAATAAAAGAGTCGCGTAACATGGTACATGGTGAGGGTAATGTTGATCAAGTACTACCTTCATCATGTGCCATTAGAACTTTCGCATGACTTACTATAATATAATCACGTTGATCGGGCGTCATTATATTACACTAACTCATGATTTCATTCCAACACTACTCTATAATATCAATGAACTTAAATTCGAATGTTACAAAATTTTTGAAACTAAAACAGTTTCTGTTATGATGTAATACAGATAACGCGGAGAGATAATTAATTTCATACAAGAATAGTTATGGAGGTATTTTTCAGCAAATATTGAGGATATTTATAATGGAAGATACGATGATATCTTAGAATTTTTAAAAAAATTAAAATCAAAGGATGATGAAGAAAATTCTTTCGCAAGGATTTAGAATACGTAAAGAGATTGCATATCTTCTGAGATTTCCATCAGAAACTGAATTATCTAAATTCTTTAGGTATGGGTTTAGTCCTTGTGATTTGTCAACAGCCTCTTTCATAGTTTGCTCAATCCGTTTTTCAGTTCCAAATTTCTTTTCTAACATATTTTTCTTTATTATCAACTTTTGACTATTAAGACCATCAACAGCTTTGGCTGCTTCATCCGCATTTTCATATATAACGAATCCGATTCGTTGATTTTCAATCTGAGGTACTTTCAAGAATTTTGATTTAGAGTGTTTGAACGCAGGTTGTATCCGTTAGTATATGATGGTGGAGGTGAAATCATCACGAATTATGAAAGATACGAATAATATTCTCCTCGGTTTTATGAATAGCATTTTGAATTCAAAGTATGGTTTTGAAGGATGTAGGAATTTAAGATTGATGACAATTCTTAAATCTTGACTTGAATTTTGATTTGTCAAAATCAGAATATGTAATTGAATTGGCATAGAAAATGGATGTCTTGATTTTTGTGAAATGATGTATATTGCTATGAAAAGAGAGAGTATAATTAACGATTGTAGAAACATCAGCGCAACATATTAATGTGAACTTAAGTATTTCTCGGGTATTACCTACCCGTTAAAATAAAATTTCACAAGTAATATTTTGTACAAAAGAATTTTTATTACAGTCTTTATGAAAATATATGTATGTATATTTTATTCAGATGTAATATGGATTTAATGAGTTAATATTATATTAATCTCATTTGGTTTACAGTTGGAACTAGGATTGAATAATCCCTAAAACTTTAGAGATTACATAATCTTTGCAGAGTATTTCACTAATGTAATTAATACATCATTATTTATTCTTATTGATATTCCTTGGTGAAGGATGTTGATGCTCATGAAATACTTGTGAATTTCGCAAAGTACGAATGATGTTTTCTGGAAAGTTTCGAGTATATCGAAAATGGGAGTGTAAAATCAAACATGTAGTTGAATAATACACTTGCTTTATTATGAAATGAAATTCATTGGTTTGAAACAGATATTGTAGTTAACTAAGGATGTACATCATAGCATATAAGTAATATGAATTAACCGAATAGTATCTACCATTTTTCAATTCATACTTAATAGCTTAGTACGAAAAAATATATTATGGTTTCCAAAATTCATATATATAATATATAAATTCTTTGGAAATAATGAGTTAATACTTCATAACTCATTATTCCAATATACTCCTCGGTGATCGTGGTGTCGATATCGTCGGTGGTTATGGAGTTGGTGGAGCTTGTGGTGCTATGGGTGTTACTGGTGTTGGTGATACTAATGGTGATGCTGGTGGTACTTCTGGTGGCGCTTGTATAACCAGTCTAGCTTGTAGATCACACACCATTCTTGTCAGGGTTTCCTCTATCATCTCTATCCATCTACTCTTCTGGTTTATGGTTAGCACTAGAATAAGTAATCTCTAATTTTTTTTAGAAATTATATATTCTCTGCAGAATATTGCTTCAATGAAGTGATGAATCGATACTTCATCATTTGTTGTTGTTGGTACTCCTTGGTACCTATGGTGCGTATGATGTTGATGCTCGAAGTACATATTTTAGATGTGATATTGAGGTGTGGGATGCGGATGTGGTTGTTGGTGGTGGTAATGATACTGTTGATGTTGATGATGGTACTGTTGATGTCGGTGATTGTGACGATCGCTCCAAATCCATATGGACGAACACGTCATTCATTGATTTCATTGCGAGGTATTTGACCTCTATGTGATACGTTTTGTAACATTGCATTCGTTTGAAAAGGTATTTCATAAATGAATATATAAATTCCAGGTTTTTAACATCTGATGATTTCTACGTATAGACAATCACCATTTAAATGGTTTACAATAATACATCTGTTGACAATACAGTCAAAATAAGATACATGGTAATGGTTTGTTGAATGCAAGTTTCTTGTATATAGCATGTATGACTCCAAGCACATATCTTGTATCACGTATAAGCAAACAGCGGAAGACTTCTAGAATCCTGAGAATAAACATGCTTCAAGTGTCAACACAAAGGTTGGTGAGTTCATAGTTTTAATATTACACATAATCCGTATATCAATGTGGATTACAAAAGTTCAGTTGTTTTATTCAAAACGTTTATCAATAGGTTTTACATAAAAGGTGGATCACAAGATTTCAGTTGTTTCATCCGAAACGTTTATCAATCGGTTCTACAAAATTGAGCACCCTGGTAACTAAACTTTAATGCTTATATAATTTGTACCCTTTGTATAATCATCTTAATAATACACGCAAACCAACGTGTACGCTTCTCAAATAGCATACGTCCGTTAAAAGGCTAGTGCTCTAGCTCGGACGGGGATATCAAGCCCTATGGATCCATATACTACTACTCGCGCCCACCAGTTCTTATAACCGGCAGTTACTAGTTACCAAAGCTAAGGGATTTTCGGTTCAAACTCGGTGTAGAATTTAGTATGTACTTGTATCCATTGCGTTTAAAATAAAGTGCATGTATTCTCAGCCCAAAAATATAGATTGCAAAAGCAATTAAAAAGGGAGCAAATGAAACTCACTCAAATCAGTTTTAATTTTTGTATTCATTTTATAAAACAGCGCATGTATTCTCAGCCCAAAAATATGTATAAAAAGGGATCAATGAACTCACGCATATAAATATTGTATATCGGTTAATAAAGCATTTGCATGTATTCTCAGTCCCAAAAATGTAAAGAGTAAAAGGGAATCAAATGAAACTCACTGTTTAATATTGATATACAATATTGTAGGAAAGCATGTAGACGCATCGGAGATGATACACACGAGGTTTGATTCCCAAAAATACCCCCGAACATTACCCATAATTTCCTTGGCAATAACCCATATTTTCCTTAGCTCTAGCTCGCTCGGAAACTCGTTTTGAAAATTACTTGGACAGCACTCCGTCGTAATATTTTATGTACATTATTATTTTTGTATCGCAAAAATAATAACACTAATAATAAAAATAAAAAGATTAATAATAATCTTATTATTAATAATAATAATAATAATAATAATAATAAAATAAATAAATACGGAGTAAAAATAATATATATGTGTATGTGATTTATCTGGCCAAAACTCGAGAATTTATAGCACTTGGCCTGAAATTTGGAGTCATGCGACTCGCATGGAAATGGCCTTCTGGCCATGCGACTCGCATGAGGACCAGGGATAGCTCACATTGTTTTGGCTCCTAGCTTGTCGACATAATATAAAATAAATATAAATATATAAATAATTAATATAATTATTTATATATTATATTTTATTCTTGTGCATAGTAGACTAGATATTTTTGTTCCGATAAGTCGTACGTCATCACTCGACTTATGTCCCGGTTCCGGTTTCTCGAACGCATCTTCGTACGCTTAGAAAACTTGCATTTTACATTTCGTGACACGTACCTTTGTCAAAATATAGCCTTAAATTATCCCTTAATTATATCACTCAAAGTGTATCTTAAACTTTCGAGTGTTTTGGTCATTTACTTCTATAAATCATCGTCTCGCTATTTGTTAAAACACATTTTTATAGTAGTGTTTTACTGTAGCAAAGTTACTGTAGCAAAGTCAAATTTTACTGTAGCAATTCACTGTAGCAAAGTCAATTTCACTGTAGCAAATAGTGATTTTCGAAAACACTGTAGCATTTTGAGTAATGTGGCAATTTGAAAACACTGTAACAAATTAGTGTTTAACTGGTTCATCTTAAACGCTTTAGTTAACTTAACTAAATATCAATTGAATCAATAAACGAATGTTACTATCGTTTATTATATATATGTATATATCTTTTTAATATACATAAATCAGTTTTTAAATACACATTGGAAGTTATTTATAAATAAATTTTAATAATAAATATTTCAACTTATCATATACATTCAAATAGATATTTAAACCAATAAGTTTAATGTACGGTATCAAACAATTAATACATTGTTACCTTTTCATGTTATAGTATATATGTATCTATTTACATATAATTGTTCGCGAATCGTCGAAAACAACCGAAGGGTATTTAAATATATAAAAGTAATTCAAAAATTTTGAGATTCAGTTTTACAGACTTTGCTTATCGTGTCGGAAATGTTAATCATACAAAGATTAAGTTTAAATTTAGTCGAAATTTCTGGGTCATCACAGTGATGCTGCTGGTGTTTGTGGTATTGAGGCTTCCGATGTGGATGTTGTTAGCGGCACTGGTGTTGTTGATGGTGCTTGTAATCCTTGCACCATATTCTCCAAAGCCGTCACGCGAGCGCGAAGCTCGTTGACTTCTTCTATTACACCGGGATGATTGTCGGTTCGGACGAGCGGATGAATAAGATTCAGAATTTGGGATAGTATATAATCGTGATGAGATACTCTGGAAATTAGAGAGAAAAGGGTGTTTCGAACAGGTTCGCCGCTAAGTGCTTCAGGTTCTTCGCCAAGAGGTGAATGTGGTGGATGGAAGGGATTACCTTCTTCTTGTCTCCAATGCTTAAATAGATTACGAACCTATCTCCAATTCATCCAGAATAGATGATGGCTAATTGGTTGATCCATTCCGGTTACGCTGCTTTCGGAGCTCAGGTCGAATTCCATATCGGAATAGCTGTCGGAATTCGAGGAATTTGAACTAGATGTGGGATCCATCTTGTATAATCAGGGAAAGAATTTTTGGTATGAAATAGATTATAGGACTTAGATTTGGTATTCTTCAATACATAATTTACATTTGTATAATATCAAAATCCTATAAATTACGGAGGAATCTTTGGAAGATGTCAGACAAAGTTCACAGTAACATATATGCTAAGATAGGAATTTGTCTATACACTATTTATGCAATAAATGCAGGAAAACGCGTCTAGACTTAAGAACGATAAGCATGTAATTTCTGACAAGAAATGATAAGCAAAATTTATAATATGCAGATACGGTCGAAGTTCAGACTCACTAATGCATCCTAACAACTACTGGTTAGACACACTAATGCAAATTCTGGTTCGCTAAAACCAACTCTCTGATGCCAACTGTAGTTACAGTGGGGACGCATCCCACCCAGTGGCTTCCCAGCTAACCGCCTGGTGACCACTGAGCGTACCTCAGACACTGATTTTACGGCCCTGCCTCTCGGCAAAACCAACCATATTCGGATCGCGAGGAGTAAGAGCCAATGCTTCGTCACAGGTAACACTGTGAGAACCCCCTCTACGATTAAGCCGACGACACAACTTAAACCGGCTCTGATACCAACTGTGACGGCCCGCCAAAATCCCTATTGACGCAGCACATCATTCATCGGTCCCATTGCGAGGTTTGCCCTCTATATGATACATTTTACAAACATTGCATTCATTTCAAAAGACGCGCTTTCTATATAAGAAAGTTTTTAAATCAGTATACATTTTTAAAGCATGTACATAAATGTTTTCGACCTATGGTGATTTCTACATATAGACAATCCCAATAAATGATAGTTCATAATAATACATCAGTTGACTAAACAGTCAAAATATAATACATATTAATGTATGAATGCAAAGTTTCCTTGAAAAATATGCCATGTAAGACTCCATGCACATAGCAGTTAAACAGCGGAAGCTTCTTTATACCTGAGAATAAACATGTTTAAAAGTGTCAACCAAAAAGGTTGGTGAGTTCATAGTTTATCATAATCAATCATTTTCGAAATAGTAATAGACCACAAGATTTTAGTTTCCATAAATATCCGTACACTCGCAAGTGTATAAAAATATTCTATAAGTTGTTGAGCGCTTCGGTAATCATACTTAACAATTAATGTGGCATATTCCCTTTATTATAAAATCTCCCTACACTGTACCAAGTGTAGTAAAAACAAAGTACTATGCAACTGTTTACGATACTAGAGCGACTAGCCCGGTTGGGGTTGTCAAACCCGATAGATCTATCAATAGGATTCGCGCTTACATGCTCTTACAACATGTAAATATTAGTTACCAAGCTATTAGGGAAAAATATGCAAAGTGGTACAACTCAACGTATAATATGTTTTTAGTACTTGTGTCCATTTCGTAAAACAGTTAAAAAATACGCATGTATTCTCAGCCCAAAAATATATATAAAAAGGGAGCTATGAAAACTCACGTATCAATATTGTGGTTCAATATTGCAGGAAAAGTATGCAGACGCAACGGAAATGATAAATGCAAGGTTGACCTTTGATTCACGAACAATATCCCCGATCAATACCCATATCCTCCTTATTTAATACCCATGAATTCCTTAGCTTTAAACCATTTGAAAAACCCATTTTGAAATCACTTGAACATAACATCGTCGTAGTATTTTATGTATATTTTGTAACCATAATACTAATACTACTAATTAATAATAAGATTAAGAATAATAATATTAAGAATAATAACTATAATAATAATAACAATAATATAGTTAATTACGGAGTAACATATGATCTATATGTGATATGTGTGATTTCAACTAGAACATGAACGTAGTATATATAAGTAAATATAATAATATAATAATATTGAAATAGAATATAATAATAATAATATAATATTATAATAAAGTAATAATATAATAATAATATAATAATATGAAAATAAAAATGTGTGAATTAGAATTCAATAATATCTGCCGATAGTTTTCACGGACCGACATTTCGTACTCTGTTGCTAATAATTGACGGGTAAAAATATGAATAAAAATTCCACTTTTTATATTTGAATATATATATATATATATATATATATATATATATATATATATATATATATATATATATATGTTTTGGTCTTAAGCTTTATAAATTTAGTTGTAAAAAGGTTCGTTTATAAAGTTTATAAGCGTAATATGTGTTTTCCTAGTTTTTGACTGGACAAAGATATATAATATAATATTAATTTAAATATAATAATATAATAAATATAATAATATAATAGTATTGAAATAAAATATAATAATATAATAATAAATTTAGAATCTAATACAAATCGTAAATTTTTAAAAAGTCGTATTTTTAAAATACTTCAGGGGTATTTTATGTAACTTATAATTAATAATTTCAATCATGTCGTTTTTATGTGAATAGTAAATGAATTAATTTCGTTTCATTTACTATTCAATGAATAGTAAATGAATTAATTTAAATTCAATTATTTAAGCTACACGTTATTGTACGTTGTGCTTTACAAATTGTACATTTTTAATTTAACTTCGTTTCTTAAAAAAAATTACAAAACTTATATCATAAAAATAAAACGACTTAATAAGTAAAAAATTTAATTTTAAATAGCATCGTTTAATAGTAAATTTTTATCATTTCATATATAAATATTATAAAATTTATTTTTCTAGAACTAATTATATTCAAAATCATTTTATTAAGAGGTTATAATAATAGAAATTATTATTATTATATCCTAAAACATTTTCATTTAAGAAAGTAAAATTATATATAAATCATGACGGGTTCGAGTTTTAAATTATAGGTTGTTCGTGAATCATAGGGTAAAGTCCAATGGTTAATTAAATGTATGAAAAAATATTTTAATGCAACACATCAATTTGCTTATCTTGTCGGAGTTATCAGAGTTTAAATTTGACCGAAATTTTCGGGTCATGACATGTATGATGTATGATTTTTTTTCTTCTTCTGGAAAGCATGTAAGATGTATGATTAATAAATAAAATTTTGAAATTTTAAATGACAACTTAAAGAGATATCATTAAAAAATTAAAATATCTATATTTTATTTTTATAATTGAAAAAATAATCACCTATATTTCATAAATAACATTCATTAAGAAACAAATTAAACTACTAATTTTTGCACAAAATTTGTTTTCAATTACAAGGTGTTATTAGATTTTTCATAAAATATACGAGTACTAAGTTTTTAGCCCGTGCGATGTACGAACGTTGAAAAATCAACGGAAAATAGCAGCTATGATAAATTGCGTTTATTACATCAGTAAGCCCGTATGATGCACGATCGATAAAAATGGTTAAACAGTTAGTTGTGATTTTACTTTAAAATAATAACATTATTTAAGTTAAAGAGTATAATTACAAATGTAAATAAACTGAATAAGTAGTAAAATAAACATACAAAATATATGTTTCACTTTTTCACTAAGTATTGATAAGACTTAATGTCCTACATATATTTTTCTTCTTCTGAAGAGCAATGCTTTATATGGATTATTCGGTCAACACGATAGTTGGTTACCCGAGACTTAATTTTTAAGCTAAATTGACGACATAGATTATTCCAGCATCTCAACATTAGATATTGTCCTATATTGTCAATATATAATATTTAATACCACATGTTCTTCTTTCTTCATATGTACCATCCATCATCTATCTGTATTTTTTTTTCTTTTACCAAATTTGACCTTGAAAAACATATATAATAACTTAGATCATCCACCAGCAAAGAAAAATAAACGAAAAAGGAAATTGATATAACTACGATCAGAAGTTGACACGTAGGATTATCCTCACGCGCTTTATATAATGTATATATAGATAGATAGATATTATTAGACTCATTTTATTTCACTTTCACAAAACACGTGAAATCATGAGTTACGTTAAAAGTACCTTTGAGAAAAAATAACTTAGGGTGCGTTTGTTTGCCTCTTAATGGAATGGTTCAGTGTTGAATGCTGAATCATTCAGCATTCAGTGTGTTTGTTTCTAACTTCTGAATGACATATGGTGCTGAATGGTTCAGAATTCAGTGCTCAACTATTCAGAGATGAAACACTCTCTTAACCATAAAGAGCCGAATTTTTTTGAAATTTTCTTCTCAAATCTTATCCTGAACACTTAACCAATAAGTATATTGAATATTTTATTCATATTACACTTTGAGAAGGTAATTTTACTCAGTTTATATCGTTCATTCTAAATGATTATCAAACAACTTTTTTTTATTCAGAACAAACTTTATTCAAAGACTTTGAATCATTCAGATTTTAAACCATTCAGTGCTAAATCATTCAGTTTTATCAAACACACCCTTAATCTCTATCTCGATATTTTTCCCAATTAATTGTAGACTTTCCAGTTTCCATTCCCCGATTAGTAAAGTAAGGGGTGCGTTTGTTTGCCTCTTAATAGAATGGTTCAGTGCTCAATGCTGAACCATTCAGCATTCAGTGTGTTTGTTTCTGACCTCTGAGTCTGAATGACATATGGTGCTGAATGGTTCAGAATTCAGTGCTGAACAGTGGCGGAAGCAGGATTTTTCTTCACCGGGGGCGAATTTTTTTTTTTAAAACCGTAACAATTTTTTTGGCAAAATACGGAGTTTTTGGGACAAAAATTGGAGGTTTTTAGGCAAAATATTGAGGTTTTTGGATAAAATTTGAAGGTTTGTGATCAAAATTTGAAGATTTTGGGGCAAAATTTAGAGAATTGTGGACAAAATTTGAAGGTTTTGAGGCAAAATATGTAAGTTTTGGGGCAAATGACTTTTGGGTTTGGGGCAAATGACTTTTGAGTTGGGGGCAAAATAAAAAAAATTCAATATTTTACACTAAAATTTCGAAATCGACTGGGGGCGGGCGCCCCCCCTAAATTCGCCCCTGGTGCTGAACCATTCAGAGATGAAAGAATCCCTTAACCGTTAAGAGCCTAAATTTTCTGTAATTTTTTCCTCAAATCTTATCATGAACACTTAACTAACAAGTATATTGAATATTTTATACATGTTACACTTCGATAAGGTAATTTTACTTGGTTTATAGCGTTCATTATAAATGATTATCAAACAGCCTATTTTTATTCAGAACAAACTTTATTCAGAGACTTTGAATCATTCAGATTCTAAATCATTCAGCGCTAAACTATTCAGTTTTATCAAACGCACCCTAAATTGGTGCCTATAAAATACAGTCGTTTTTCATCATATATTCTATTTTCCCATTTCCAAATTCCCAAAGGCGGGAAACAAATCTAAATTTTCACAAAAAAAAATTATGAGAGGTCCCACCGGCCGCCGCCCTCCGACGGAGCGCTCCGTACCCGACCACCGTCTCACTACTCCAACTCCCCTCGATCCATGGCAGTTCTCCGGCGCAACATCCCGTCGCGATTCCGACGCCAGTTTTTGCTCCAGTCTTCCTTCCTCTGCCCATTCCGCCGGTATGAACCACCACCGTGCATCCACCGCCATCTCCGTCACCGACCGATCGTACCAAAACCACGCGGTTTCAATCATCAATTCCTTCCTCCACGATTGTTCATTTCAGATCTCATTTAAACTTAAACCCTTACCATCCAACAAAGACATAACTGAAACCCTAAAATTCGTTCTCTCACGTCTAGGGTATCCTACTGGCAACAAATTTGAAGATGATTTGATTATGTTTTTGAAATATTCAAATTGTCCGATTAAAATTAATAAATCGGCTTTTAAGGCGCCTGGAACACCTCACTCGTTTCCTAGTGTTTTAGCTGTGCTTCATTGGCTAGTTGAGCTTGCAATGTATAACCAGCATCTCGAAAGTTCGTCGCAGGTCTCTGGAGATGGTATGTTCAATTTTACTCTGACTACTTATTTGCATTATATTAGGGGAGATGATGAGGCTATGGATAGGGAAGATGAATGTTTCATGGAGAAATTGCAACAGGTATTTACATAGATATTGTTTGTCTCTTTAGTTTTTAGAGTACTAGGAGTCGTTCAGTGTTAAATTCCAGTGTTAAATCGTTTAGTGTTAAATCTCGGTGTTAAATTCATTATTTAAATACTTTTAATATTATTAAAACAGAAAAAAAAAGAAAAGAAAAAAAACAGAAAGACAGCGTTATCACTGCAACGGTGGAGCATAACGGCGAGATTTAACATCGGTTTAACGCCGGGACGGAGTGGCGGCAGGTCGACGTCCCCGGCGTTAAATGGTTTAAGTCGACTCCCAGAGCTTTTAGATGTATTTATTATAATACGTGTTAAGCGTTGAAAAATGGTGATAATAGGAGAAAAATGCGGAGGAGGAGAATTTGAAGATGATGGCAGAAACTGTGAAGGAGTTGGAGGCTCAATTAGAGGCTATGAAGTCTGGGCCGTCATTAAGAGAATCAAAAGTGGAAGAAAAGAATGTGATGGAAAAAGATATGAAGAAATTCAATGATTTGATTGAGCAATTGCAGGCACATGAGGTGAAAGTGGATAACCAATTGGAAGAAAAAGAGAAGGAGTTGGGAATTAAAGTGGAGGAGAGGAATAGGATATGTGAGGAGAATGAAGAGCTAAAGAAGAAAGTGGAGGAACAGGTAATTAATATGAGAGATGCAGAGAGGATGAAACGTGAGTTGCAGGCGGTGGAGAGAGATATCGGAGAGGCTGAAATTGAGAGGAACAAGTGGGAAGAAAAGTGTTGGGATCTAAACGCTGTTGCCGGGACGAAGCTTAAAGAACTTCAGGCTCTTCAGATTGAGGGAAACCAGGCTATTCGGAGGTATATTTAGTGTTCTATAAGTTTTTCAATAACGACTCTATGTGATATTGTTATCTAAATGCTGCAATAAAACCCGTGGCTACGATCAACCTGATCCATGCCAATCAAAACCGCACCAACCACCTCCTCCTGCCCAAAGACCACAAGGAACCACTATTTAATATATTTGTATTTATTTATGTTTGCTTAGTGATTTGATGTTCAACCAGTTGTCAATTAGTAGACATTCTTCGTTAGGGTGGCAAGATGGGTTAGGTTTGAGGAGATTCGTTCACATGTCAAAACATGTATGTTTTAACATTGGACATCGATCGAGTTGATCTATCGACACTTTTTTTTAATCTGTTTTAAGTTTTTTATTCACATGTCAAAACACATAATGATCCATAAGACAAGAACACCGATTCATTCGCTACCAAATATTTCAACATTGAAAAGGCACCAAAGAGAGTAAAGAGATGTCCACTACAAATAGTTCAAGAATTAGATGTAACTTGTCATTAAAAATATTGTTATATTTTTAACCTGTTTCAAAACAGGAGGGCTGATAATCGGTGTTTCGTACAAACTACTGAATCTTAAACGACTCTTTTTATAAGCTGTCGAAGATCCCTCACTCAACTTATTGATTACATCAACATTAAACTTGTTGCAAGCAGGGGTGGTAACTAGCCGATGAGATGGAGTTAATGTTGGTTCTAGAACTGAAAATAGGTCCATTTTACAGTCTTTTTCCACTCTATACTGTTTTTGAAGCATGTGTCTTACAGTTCTTTGTATCATGTGGCTCTTTTGCCTACGGCTACGAGGCTTTTTAAAGTTCTTGGATGATGAATTGAGTAATTTGCTTGTAGACAAGTTGCTTTTGTTTGTTGTTACACCTCGAGATCTGAAACGAGACTGAGGTTGAGGTGGAGTTGAATGACTACTATTTATTTTGTCAAAACATTCATGTGCAGATTTTCCAGCCACCTGATCTACAAAAGAAATTAATCGAAAATTAGCCTAAAAAACAGTAGATAACAATAAATAAATACTGTATAATATCATACGCCTTAGAAGGTATAACACACAAGATCTACATGGGGACACACTAGTAACGAACTTAACATAGTTGCCCAACCACGTACTTCTTAATAGACGCATTAGGTAATGGGTCATTATTATGCTGGTTTATGTTTGATTCTGTTATATTGACATGGAAGTATGTTGCACGCTGTGAGAATTTTCATCTTAACTCAACCTAATTATTGAACATTTAAGATAGTCATATGTTTATTATATTATATTTCCTTGCCTTATCAGTATATCTTAGTTGGGATCAGGACAATTTTAACATAAAATGCAGTCAATATCATTTGAACTGACATTCTAATGATATTTCTGGTATTCTTGATTTCTTGTTGATATTTTAGGTTGAAACTGGGAAATGATATTGTGTATGAGTTGAACGACAAAGGTACAACACCTTCAGAGGTGCTTGGAATGGATTATAAATCAACATTAAAGCCTGTACTCGCTTCCTTCAGTGATGAAGTAAAGAAAACTTCAATGGAAAATCTGGAAAGTTTGATTCATCTTCAGCAACAAGCACGTGACATTGCTGCAAAAATTGATGCCAAAAGAAATCGTATTGCCATGCTTCAGTCACGAATTGATGAAGTAAGTCTTTTAGATGAAATCAAGAACGGAATCCTAATAAATAGGGATTAATCATTTAGTTTTTACTAGTTATTTTCCTTTGTATAATGAAGCTATGCTGATTGTTTGGTTAGGTGGAAACTGAGTTGAACTCAATAAAGAATGAAACACAAGATTACATGTCAAGGTGTGCAATGGAAGCTAGACAGTTGGTCAATAACTTTGAAGCTGATTCTCATAAGGTCGATGTTGTCGAAAAGGAAGCTCATGAATTTGTTGAGGTAAGGTTTTTTTTTTTTTTTTTTTTTTTTTTCCCTAAGGTTGGTAATAAAGCAAATCTTATCATAATTACTTTACAAATTACTGCATGCAAAATAAGTTGAGTTTTATTAGGCATTTGAAGATCATAATGTTGGATATCCAATATGTATATTAGGTGAGTGTAGTTTGACTGTACGAACAACTTGAATGTGAAATGGAAATTTTGACACATTCACTTGTGAATGGGTTGAATTGGGTTATGTTTTATCTTCTTTGCGTGAAGCATAATATAAAAGAATCACGTTAAAATGTGTTATTCTTAACTCTATGAGCTTTGTAATTATATATCATAAACTTATGGAAAATGCTAATGACATAAGAAAATTTTTATTTAAAAAGAGTAGTACATTTGTATTTGTATATTAGAGGGTAGTTTTTTCCTTAAAATTTGGTGGTTATTTAAAATGTACAATGAAAATATACATGTCTAAATTTCTTAATGACAACGCGTTGTCATTAGCATTTTCCTAAACCTATATTCTAAAATGTCAACAACTTTGAACAAAAGGTGTTTGGGTCAACTCAACCCATACCAAATACCCGTTTTGTCCCGGTTTCATGTTGACCTGCTAACCGCCCGTGTTGCTACCTCTAGTAAAGTAGGTGAATGCTGTTGAACCATATGAATGATAGAAGACCGAAAATAATTAGCATATAGTATCTATGTAACTTTGTTGTTTCCATCACTTTGTAACAAACTACAGAGTATTTATTTGTGTAGAGTTCCAAGGCGAAGTTACAACAAGCAATAGCAGAAGGTGAAGATGAAGTACAGATGTGCGCTCAAGAACTTTTGGGATTGATTGACGCAGTGTCAAAGTACAAAGAGCATACTAATTCAAAAATATCCGAGATGAAAGATGCAGTTTCAAGAACTGCTGCTGATGTGGCAGAGATTCACAAGGCAGCGTTAACATCTACTATCAACAAATAACCCACCCGAGCTTTGACAGATGAATTCTTTGTTTGGTGTTAGTTACTCTCAAAAGTTGGTTGAACCTGCTTATGTGCTTTGCCTTTATGAAGTTTTTCTTTGTTGCTATATTTATTTTTGTGATGCTCTTAAATCTGGGAAAAAGTACAGTTATTTTGGATCATTATTATGTTGGACTGTATAACATCGTTATGTTTTGCCATCATATATTAGAACAGAAGGTTCACCTAAAATTGCCACGTATCGAAAGCAGCAATCTATAAGCATGCTCATTTGTTACGTATCAACAGGTTGTAATCTAATTATACTAAATTTGAGTTGTACACTGCCTTTGTAAAAAAATTACTTCCTCCATACCACACTAATAGTTCACGGAATAAAAAACGTTCAGTTTAGGAAATTTCATTATTACCAGTACTTTTTATTTTCTTTAATAGTTTTACTCTTATTATTATTTTGTTTTTAACCTATTTTTAGTATTATATGTAAAAGTTAATGACATAAAGAAACTTAAAGAGGTACATTTTAACAAATAAATCTCAAAAAAATTAAAATTTAGAAATTAAATTTGGGACCAGGAAGCATATAAAAAAAATAAAGAGATCTAAAAGATGTACATTTTAACAAATAAATATCAAAAATGTTAAATTTTAGAAGTTAGTATTTTGTATCAAAATAATAGAACATTTTAGTTTAGTATTAGTGATTACGTGATTCAATTAGAGGTGTCTCGCCTAAGTTATGGCAAAGACTACCACATGTCAACCATAAGCAAGGGGATTACCTATTCTATTTTCCTATCTCACTTATGTGTGGTTTACATATGAATGCTACAAAGACGGTTATTTATGGCATCAGTGAACCCCTATCGAATTTTGAAGCTCTCGTCGAGTTGTTTCATTGTTCGATTTACACTTTTCCATTCGACTATCTAGATATTCCAATTCGTGCAAAGGTGAAACGTGAAGCTAAAGTTGGAAAGCTTAAGAAGGAATTTTTTATGCGGTGAGGATTCCTCCGAGTATAAAATGTCATTGATTAAATGGAAGATTGTGTGTTTATCGAAGGAGTGTGGTGGTTAGGGGTGGTGCCTCTTGAATTAAAGAATCTTACACTTTTTGCAAAATGATATAATTCATTCATGCCCGCTTTAGAAATCCATTGTGATCAATTCGTTTGGGTCACAACGCCTGAAAATGTTAAAATATATATTAAATGTTTGGATCACAAGTCCTCACATACAACTCAAATATAGATATAGATATAGACTATATATTAAATTAAAAGAAATATAAGAGAAGTATATGGATGAGAGAGAAATCTCTTGCCACATTTCTATTGATACTACAATAGAGTTATATATACACTTACATACCGGTAAACTTACCCATTTACATCACCACTCCTAATATATCATCACCACTCCTAATATATCGTGTACCCACTAATACATGTCGCTCACTAATTATCACATGAATACATGATCCTATTGGTATTGCATAACTAAAACCCATGTAAGTGTCACGTACGTACATCACACTTGGTAAACCTGTGCTACCAATTAATTAAACATAACAATTAAGAAATATTAAATTATGATATAAATTGATTAACCAAACAATCACCCCCTTAATCAATTTATTCATACCACTCAATCACCACACATGTAACATATAACGCGACTTTTCCGAACACGCTCAACACCATCTCGACTTTTCCCGAACACCAGACCTCTTCCCAGGCCACGTCCATAGCCATCTCGATTTGAACCTCCATAGCCACAATGCATACAACCGTGTGTCTTCTCCTTTTTTTTTTACAAACTTGTTTAAAGAGTCTTTTACACCATCCAAGAAACCAAACCTTGACCCCAGGCTCTACCGATTTCTTGTCCCAGGTTAGTCTCTTTTTACGAACAGGTTTTAACGGCCTCATAGAAACCTTCAACGCCACCTTTTATAGCTGCAACTTTCCCGATCAAGTTGCTCAAGAAGCTCTTCCACCACCTATGAAAACAAACCGATTTGGTTATATCGCTTTCTTGTACTCCGGTTTAGGTTCTTCTCATGAAACTCTTTCACCACCCAAGAAAACAAACTCACCTGGTTATACCGTTTTCTTGTACCCCGGTTCAGTTTCTTCACAAAAACAACATGATCCTAGTTGAAATTGCTATCTTAGCTTTTAATACCAAGTGTATGATTGATTTAGGTCCACCAACATGTCCTGCATATAAGCGCAAGAGTTCTCTAGTACTTTAAAACCAATTGGTGGTAGAGAGAGGTTCCTCTAAGCTTATATACAAGCAGTTATTTCTTTCATTTTCTTATGTGTGACATAGTTAACCGATTAACTCCGACATAAAATAATAAAAAATGTTAAGTCAACATAATTTGATGTGTTACACGAGGGTGGAACACCGCCCTTGCTACACTTTTTTCTAGGTACTCAATTTTTTTTCTTTTTCGTTTTGAAAATAATGAATACTTATATAAAAAATGAAAAATATCTTTGAAAAGAAAACATCGAACAAACTATCTATACCGAACGTAACATTCAAAAATCGAACATTCAATCGATACGATTTTGGCCAAAACTAAACAAAAAGAGCCCAACAAACACAAGAGACTAGACAAAACATCCAACCACACAAAAGGAGAATAAGTACTTGTGCTTTCAGGTGAGTGAGACTATCTTTATGGATGTGATTACACAGTGATCAGTGCGATGCTTATGTTTAGACTGTGTAATGAGTCTGTGACCCATGCTATGACCATATGTGATTATGTGCGCACCCAGTGAACGTCCTAGTGTTTTTGGGCGTAAGAGGTCAACACTATTTACCTTAGTGTCGAGTAATAGTGTTGGGCCCGTGAGTTACTGATTTGTGGTATAGTGTGAATGACGAGTGCGTCACGTCTGGAAGACTATACCAGTGATTTAGTAATGGGGGTTATCGGTAGATTCTAGCTTGATCAACTATGGGTTGCCGGTCATCTTGTGTATGGCGTTAAGTAATTTAGTGACCGGCGACTTTAAGTTGTGCTTGATGCTTGTAGTGATGTCCACCTATATATTGTCATTCACTTAGCGTTATGGTAACTCCCCACAGTGTTTTGCTCTGTAGGTGTGTATTAGCATCTTTTGATCGGTATAGCAAGGCGACTGAGGATATTTGACATAGTGTCACTCTGATGTTTTTGTAATAAATAATATATTTGAAATGGTTTGTAGTAATAACGTAACACATGTGATCTGTGTAACCGTATATTTATGCATATTAAACATGACGTGTATATTGATAAGTCTTCCGCTGTGAACGTTCATTTAAATAAAATGTGTATGTAAAAAGTACGGTGTTACAACTTTCTCATTCATTTAATCTTTCAAAATAATGTGGATATATAGTCAACTTACGTCATTATACATAAATGCATTGGTAGGTTGGTTGGTTGGCCCCAGGGGCGAATCTAGCTTTGAAGGGGTGGGGTCCTATGACCCCACTATCTTAAAATTTTTTAGAACAATGTACTCTTCAAATTGTATATGACACCACTAAATTTAACTAAAGGACCCTATATATTTTTAAAATTTATAGTTTTTTTGAAGTAAACAACCACTAAACTACCTTTTAAATATAATTAGTTTTGAATTTTTTTTTGAGATCCTATTGAATTTTCATCCTAGATTCACCACTGATTGGCCCATTTGTTGGAGATGATAATGGTGCATGTTAGAACTATGCACTTTTTTTTTATCTATACATTTTTGCTTTTATTACCTTCCAACTTTCTATTTCTTAATTTTCTCCGGAAACTATTTTTTTATTTTTCCACCATAATTATACTTATAGTTTGACATTTTCCCCCCTTATCATTATATTTATGTTAATGTTAAATGTTTATTTCTAACTTTTCTTTTAAATGTTTATTTCATTTTTTTATATGTTCTAATTGCAAGATAAAAAATAAAATCTTTTTTTAGAAAAAAAATATCTTTCTTTTTTCTTTTATTTTTATTTTATCTTTTCTAAAAACAACTTTAAGTGTTATCATTAAAAATTATATTAATGTAAAAAAGTTGAACATGAGGTGGTTATATTTCAAAATTATTTAATTCATATTAATGTACACATCTGTTTTTGATGTCCAAATTACATGATGACAACTTTAGGGTTGTCATTAAAAAAACCTATTATTTCCCTTTTCCTATTTTCTATTTGTTACATTAAGTTTGTGTTGTATAATTCATATAAATAATCTATGTAATGTCAAGCGTTGAGTTTTATAGCAATTATCGATATATGTATTGTAAATATATTTCAGCGGCAATGCGTGGGCTGCCCACATACGTTGTTAGAATCAAAATCAAACCAAAACTCAAGCTCAAGCTGTTCATTGACAATCTTAAAATGAACCAAAATAAAAATGAAACTCTAATTATTAGCATCGGTGAACCAGTAAAAAAACTATATCTGAATGAGTCGATTAGCGGCGTACGTGTTCTCTCTAAAATCTATAATGATTGTACGATGTACAAGGATGGCCGATTATATCGACTCATCGGACGGCTACGAAAATGCAACATCAACTAATTCATCTAAAGAATAAAATCGATATATGTGTGTCGATACTTGTCGATTTGATTATTGGGAGAATAATGATAAGACCTCATAGAAATTTTCATCGATTGCTTGGGTAGGGTTTTTAACTTTTAATCAAGAAAATATAAAGGCATATATAATGTAAGGAGGGATGGGTAAATTGGTCCTAAAGATTAATTTGGTTGTGTATGAAAAAAAAAATTGTTCACGAATCAACACTCATATTTTTAGTATAATACATATATAATAATAAAAATAATATAATTATTATGGATTATATACAAAAATTTTGGAGTTAGTTTATTTGCTTTCTCCACAAATATTCCTTTTTTTTTTGTTTCTCTTATTATTTTTTATTTATTTATTTTTTTTGTTCAATTTTTCGCATTTTACTAAATCACATCGCACTGCGACGTGTACTCGTGTAGGTCAACCGTCCCACTGCAACATGTGGGCTTATATCCCTCGTTTTTACCTTGACTTGTAAAAACTACTCGTAAAAAAACATCATCCTTTAGTGTAATTTGATCAATATTACTTATGAATTATGATTATGAAATTATGATTTACTCCATATAAAATATGAATATGATTTTTTGGATGGATCTTCTCCGATAACATTATAGGTCATGTTATTTTTATGTAAGATGTATGACTAATAAATAAAATTTAGAAATTTTGAATGGTAACCCTAAGAATTATTATTAAGAAATTAAAATAGTCATGTTTTAATTATACAATGAAATTTCAGAAATAAGTTCCATTAACAAATAAATTATTATTAAACTACTAATTTTTCACAATTTGCTTTTATTGATTAGAGTTCTAAACAGTTTTTTATTTTTATTATTATTTTTTATTTTTTATTTTATTAACATGAGTATCCAATAAACAGTCATTGCAGATGTAACGACCCAACCCGTTATCCAACCGAATACGCAAAATGTTTTTTTTAACAGAAGAGTGCGCGGCGCGCAACCCTTGCTATGCGCGGCGCGCACAGAGCCCATCAGCTTCTGTCCGGATTTTCCGTTTTTCGTTTAATGATCTCCCACTTCTCGACACTTTTAGACGAAACGGTTTTCACAACACATAATATTAGATAAAACTAACACGTTCCAATAATAAAATGAGTTTTACGACACCGGACTCACATCGGCCGTTTTACGACTTCCATACAAAATACAAGTTTTCGACCACATGATTTTTAACACAAAATAAAGACCGAGCATGACGATTGGGGATACGCTACCCAATCCTAATCAATCCAAAAGCACGTCTTCTAAAGCAACCTACGCGAGTCCACTAGTTCCTACGCTTACCCGAGCCATCGCCTCCATGCAAATCTATAAAAAATGTAAACAACGAGAGGGTAAGCTAACGCTTAGTGAGTGAGAATATACTACATACATATATATGTATAAAATGGACACGCCACACAAATAATCAAATAACACATACCGGAGCATTCAAGTATAAAGCAACTAACTAAGCATACCGTGCGAGCGCTATACAACAAGCTAACAACATCAACAATATAAGTACACCAACGACGGTGTGTACAACGCCAATAAGCTACACCCTGAGGGTTAGCTACATCACAACAATACAACAATAAAGCGTAAAACGACCAAGGTTAACCCTTTAACCCAATACCAAAAGTCAAATACCAAAATACCAAAATGAAGATTGGCCGAACTACACGAGCCTTAGTAAATCCGCATCCACACGAGATTACTATCTTCAATACCTCAACACATCGAGGTTGGCCGAACTACACGAGCCTTAGTGAATCCGCAACCACACGAGATCACTACCTCAATAAGATGACCGAACTACACGCGTCATCGTGAATCCGCATCCACACGTGATCCACTTCTCCAATCACAACTCAATACCAACCCTTCACCATTGGGGTTGTATAATCCACATCACAAGCATATGTGATAACGTACACACAAAGTGTGCACCTCGCCAAAGGTGGTCAACCAAAACGCACAACCGTGCCAATTGGACCTATTACACAAGTCCATCAAATCCACCTATATGTGAAGTGAGCTCTATAACCGAGAACCACTTCACCCGACCCGCACCCATCCTACACATACATATGCACATAGGATATTAACACTCACCTTGTCGTATTGATGAATGCAACAGAACAAATCCGCAACACGTTAATGGAAAGTACCTATTCCATTATCACAATACAAACAACATGCTTAGAGTGGATTTACAAACCAACTCAAAATGACATTTAGTGCAATTTCGACCAATTGCACTTCCAAGCACGAAATGCCCCCAAACTAACCAATAATCACTAACACAAGTGAAAATGGTCCTAATACGCCAATTAAACTCAAACACAAGTGTTAAACACTTATCATTCTCAAAATCACCCATAAACTCAAATTTTGACTCAATTCAAAATTAGTCTCTCAAATACACTAAAAGGGTTCCAACACTTCCATAATCACCAAACCTAGTGATTTAACCCAATTCCAAGTCCTAAATCATGGCCAAGTCAGTTTCCAACCCAAATTCCACCAACAACAACAAACCCGATTACTAGCAACAATGAACTCACTTCAAGAGTTTAAATGGGTTTCTCTACAAATTCAAGTTCAAACCCTAACTTGAATATCAAAATCAAACAATGAAATTCGGAGTTAGAACTTACCACAAAAACCAAAACGTAGCTAGGAACGAGGTGAACAACTTTAACACTCGAGCTTTTGATCAATTCGAGCTTCTTCTTCTCCAAAACCCCAATTCTCTCTCTAAAACACTCTCTCTCTCTAAGAATGGATGAGAGTGTTAAATGGATGTGAAAGTGATCCAAAATTGGATCCAAACCAGCTGATAAGCTCTCAGATCCGTCCTCGAGTGAAAAGACCAAAAAGCCCCTCATTAAACTCTAATTAAAACGAAACAGAAAAACTGTCCCAGATGGGGTGCGCGGCGCGCACCCTTAACCTTGCGCGGCGCCCACAGAGGTCAGAACAGCCTGCCAGTTTAATAATTCGTTCCACGCTTCACCCACCTAAGTACACCATAAATACTCTATGTACAATAAATATTAGGGTCTTACAGCAGAAGAACCACCGTAGCCATGAGGGAGAATAACTTTTATCGTTGCAATGAATCGAACTATTAACCTCCACATTGAAAGGCCAGAACCTTACTATGCTACCACCACCTTCATGATTAAACTAATTTTATTTCACTTTCACAAAACACGTGAAATCACGAGTTATGTTAAAAAATAACTTTGAGAAAAAATAACTTAATCTTTATCCCGCTATTTCCCCCAATTATTTGTAGACTTCGCATTCCATTTATTGAATTGGTACCTATAAAATATATTAAAACTTAAGTTTTTTTTTTTGTTTTTTTTAATATTTCAAAAAAATAATCAAATTATCTTCGCATTCCCCAGTCGGATACCCGAGACGTGTGACAAGGGAATTTTTAGGGTTTCAGCCGATTACATTTATGCTATTTTTATCTCATATTCTTTTTCATCCTTATTTATTCCTCTCCTATCTACCCCATTCCTTTCTACTCAAAAAAATCTCGAGAACAAAACGGCGGAAGGGTTTAAGTTCAAATGAGATTGGAATTGAACAATCGTTTTGGAGAACTGAGATGGTGGTCGGGTACGGAGCTCTCCATCGTAGGACGGCGGCCGGTGGTTTTTCTCGTAACGTATTCGTGAAAAAGGCGGAATTTGGAAGTAGGAAAATAGGATCTCCGTCACCGACTGATCGTACCAAAACCACGCCGTTTCAATTATCAATTCCTACCTCAACGATTGTTCAATTCAGATCTCATTTAAACTTAAACCCTTACCATCTAACAAAGACATAACTGAAACCCTAAAATTCGTTCTCACACGTCTCGGGTATCTGACCGGCAACAAAATCGAAGATGATTTAATTATTTTCTTTGAAATATTCAAATTAAAATCAATAAATCGGCTTTTAAAGAAAACTTCAGTGGAAAATCTGGAAAGTTTGATTAATCTTCAGCAACAAACACGTGAGATTGCTGTAAAGATTGATGAAGTCAGTCCCAGTCTTAAATTGCTGATTTGAGTTATAAATACTCTATACAATGTCTTGCACTTAGTTACTGACTATGTAACTTCTAAGTGGTATCCCCATTACAAAGAAAACGAAAGAAAAAAATGGGTCTCTTTCGTTGGAAGAATTCTACATTCTAAATCTAAAGGCGGATATTAGGGTGGACCCACTGGTGAATTTTGGAGGACTATGTTATTTGTAACACATTTTATATATTAAAAAAAATTAATAATTAAAAATCCTAAACACGATTACAAATTTATTAAAAAAAGTCCTAATCACGATTACAAATTTATAAAAAAAAGTCCTAAAACGATTACAATTAAAAACCTAAAATTAAAAGTTAAAAAACTTAAAGTCCTATAATTACTTATTAAATCCTAAAATTACTTATTAATTCCTAAATAATATAAAAATAAAAATAAATTAACGTCCATAGCGAGTGGGAGATCCCGAATCATGCGAAGACGTATCATCATCTCGACCGTTCTTCGCCGGAAGGCTCCACACGTTACGCCAGTACAACGTGATACGTTTGTTCTTCAGTTTTGCTATTCCGACCATCCGTTCCCACACGGCATCGGAACAAAACTCCTTGAACAAATTCGTGACCTCGTCACAATACCAAACGTCGGCGGCTTCGAAATCAACCCTATCGTGTATAAAACTTATTACGCATTCTACATCCCAGCCGGCGACGTCTAGATCGTTGAACGATTGAGTTTGCCCGTCGTACCAATAGTTTCGGTTGTCGGAAAGTTCAACATCGTGATGAACGTCGAGGTTGATGTAGCAATGGTTGGCCATTTTTTTGATTTGAAAATTGTGGAAATGGGTTTGATTGTGTAAAATTTGAGAGTAAAAATTGAAATGTTGTGTGTAAAAATGAGATGAAATGAGTTATATTTATATTTAAAATTATGTATTTAAAAAAAAAAAAAAAAAAGGTAAACGGCTCTATAGCCGTTGGGGGGACACAGACGCCACGTGGACCAGTAATATTCGAACAGCAAATCTAACGTTTTTTTTCCGTCAAAGTCCTAACTAACGCTTTCAACTAACGGAAACTGACGCCCCGTTAACGGCCGTCAGTTTTCGTTAGTTTTGCCACCTAATCTAACCTTGGCAAATTGACGGAACGTTAGATATGGTCTAAGTGTGACAATATATGGGACTGGCTGGTTGATCATTGGCCTTAAATATACGTATCTATGGTAATCAATTATAACAACCAACTAGAATACATATCTTGTATTGATGAGACAGATCAAAAGCAAAGCACACTGTATTATATTGAAGGCGTTTCCAAATTACATGATTTCCATGCCAGTACTTGTATCGTACCCAGGGGCGAATTTAGAGAGAGAGGGAGGGGGGGGGGGGGGGGCGCCCCCAGTCGATTTCGAAATTTTAGTGTAAAAATTTGGATTTTTTTTTCATTTTGCCCCAAACCCAAAAGACATTTGCCCCAAAACCTACATATTTTGCCTCAAAACCTTCAAATTTTGCCCACAATTCTCTAAATTTTGCCCCAAAACCTTCAAATTTTGCCCACAAACCTTCAAATTTTATCCAAAAAACTCAAAATTTTGCCTAAAAACCTCCAATTTTTGTCCCAAAAACTCCGTATTTTGCCCAAAAAAATTGCTACGGTTTTAAAAAAAATTTCGCCCCCGGTGAAGAAGAATCCTGCTTCCGCCACTGATCGTACCCGCTATTTCTCCAACAACTTATGCTAAATATTATTGATTCACCATTCAAGAACAATAATATTGATTCGCTTTTTCATATAGTATAATACAGTAGATTATCATGCACTAAGTAACGTACCCTTAACATTATTTGTAGACAACTGTTTTCCTTTGGATCGTAGGACCACAAATATTATCAAATGTTTAACATAAAAAACTAGAAAAACTTATTTTATTGACTCGTTTAAATTGTTACAAATTCCCAACTTCGATAGACCGATTCCACTTGTGTTTTGTAGTGGGTGCTGGTGAATGTAATCATGTTTGACATAAGGATTACATTTTGAGGTCAATTTATTAAAACTGACTTTTAGATGGAATCGAGAACTGAATCTTAATAATTAGGGATTAATCATTTGGTTTTTACTGGTTATTATTATTTTTCTTTTTGGTAAAGAGTTTTACCCGGTAAATATTGTATTATTAAAAATTAAAAATAATAATAAAAAGAATACAAGAAAGCACAAACGACCTCAAGCGCACCTTGAGGCCTCACAAACAACCAAACAACCAAGCTAGAACCTAAACATAGAAAATAGTAGCAAACCAAGACACCTAACAACCTGCCTAATCACGGAAACAACCTATAACCAACCTGATTTCAGGCCAAACGTAGTTCTTTCCTTAGAACAAGTTTTCGAGGCCATGAACTCGGCAGTTTCATCATTATCAGCTTCAACATCGCTTTCTTCATCAATTAAATTAAACGCCTCTTTATTCAAAGCTTCGAACGCGTTCTGAGTCTTCACTTGAGAGCTTTTACTTGTCTCAACTTTTGGTTTCTTTTTGTCACCCACACTACTCTTATGCAAGCCATTATTAGAATCACTATTCGCCATGGGCCTATATACCAATTTTTGCTTCGGTTTATTCACACTAAAAGTAACCTTCTGCTTGTTTTTGCCCTTTGTCACCTCTTTAGCCACCTTCTTGCCAACTACCTGATAACCATCTTCATCGTTTGACTGATTACCCTCGGTAACAGTCACCACTTTTGGAGTCTCCACTCTTATATACTGGGCATCTGAATGCCCAAAAATAGCACAACACTTACAACGCGGAGGTTTCCATTCAAACTCTACCTTTAAAGTACATATAGTTTTGCTCTTTCCATCGATACTAGGAATCGCCATTTTAATAGTATCCTTAAAATCCTTATCTGACGAGACTTCAATCAAAGCTCGAGCAAAATTAGGCCTACCCCACGACTCTAGACACATTGTGCTCGTGTAAGAGTCCAACCTCATCGGAGTACCAATATTAGAAGCTATTACACTCAACCCGGATTCAGTAAATCCCACTATTGGAATAACGTGGATCTTTACCCATACCGGGACACGTGTTAAGTCCTCCTTTGTTAATGGCACATCAGGGGACCATGCATTGAGAATAATAGGGATTGAACGAATAATCCACGGGCCCGATTCCAACACACCTTGCAATCCAGTGTTCGAAGCAAACTTAAAGAAGAAGAAACCTTTAGAGTTCATCATTATTTTTTCCAATCCGAACTTCTTCCATACGTTCGTAACATAGTTTTTAACAACCGGATATGCAACTCGTTTGCCAAGAAAATATCCATAAAGAGTATTATTATACCGCTCATTCACTTCCAAAATAGATGCTAGCGGCAACTCAACATCTATACCTTCGTCCAAACTAGCAGAAGGCTCAATGAACCTGAAATTCACTGTCTTTTTGTGAGCGCTTGATCCCCCTGCAGCCTGAAGATACGAACCAGAAGGCATTTGATTACTTCCATTCTTAGCCTCCATCAAATCACTAGCTTTAAAATCTAAATGAGTTGCAACATGACATTGTTCATCATCCTGAATCAAATCTATGAATGATTTAACTGGAGATTTTAAGAGATCATCTTCCTTCGAAACACTTTTACCCGAATCTACATGTCCTTCATATAACACATGAACATTGATTTTAATGGAACCATCTTTAATCTCCAGGGACTCATCTTCAGAAACATCAGAGGATGTATGCACACCGTGCTTATCATCCATGTTGGTAGGGTTTAATTCCTTACCCTCTAGATCACCAATACGAACCTCTGAACAAGAATCCAGTACCGACTGAGCTTTCAGTTGCGTATTAATCTCTTCCTGATTAACTCCTTCCTGTGACGAACCATCAGTGGCCAAATAATTTTCAGATGAATTGACACCAATAGGACGATTTCTTAGGGAAACATAATCTGTAGTATTAGGGAAAACATAATCTGTAGTATTTAGACTATGTTGTTTTTGTTGTTGCTCCAGCGGATCAGCCTTGTTATCACGATCAGCCAATTTTACAGATTCAGAGGATGACTAATCAGAATCATCATTCTTACCCGCGTCTGTCTTCAAATCAAGATCAATCGTTCGACTACGTAAAACTCTAGCCTCTGATTCATGGCCTTTCTTCTTCTTTCCCCCCCATCAATCAATATACTTGTTAACAATACCTCAGATCAGATAAGGCGCTCAAGAATTAATAATAGAATCAAAGAAATAACGTTGGAAAATCAAACGGGAAGAAGTCGCCGTTTGTCATACGAAGTTTACGGAGGATAGGGGTTTTTGTGTGTTGGGTTTTTTAGTTATTTTTCTTCGTATAATGAAGCTATGTTGATTGTTGTAGGATTAATGTGCAAGGTACAACATACAACTATATGGCTAAATTCATTTGAGCCTTCGGGGTCACACATATATACACCTAGACGTCAAATGAAATATATATATATGAGATGTATATATATATATATATATATATTGTTCAAGTAACAAAACAAGTTGATCAAATATACTCCGTATCTTTGTTATTAATAAAGATAAGAAAAGAAAAAAAAACGTGTATTAACAAGCTGACTAATTAAATATGGAAATGATCTTCCAAATCTTTTCAAATGATCTTCCAAATCATCTATATAGTCTAATAAATCTCTAAAATGATGACATCATCATTAAGCTAAATTACCCTTTTTCTTTTATAATGATGATGTCATAATTATATATTAATTTAATTAAAAAATAATACAATATCTTTTATAAAAGGAAATATTAATCTCTCTAAAATTTTTATTTTTATTTTTCTAAAAAAATTTAAAAGGCATTTATTATTATTAATAATTATTATTATTATTAAAAATATAAATATTCAATTTTGAGCAAACTTTATGTTTGTAAAATCAACCACAAGTTTCTTAATCGGAATTCGTAATTCCACGGGGCAATAAACTAAATGAATTTAACATTTACATTCACTAAATACTTAAAACATATCATTAAACTCATTAAACTGTTTCGTTTAAATAAACCCGTGTTTCCACGGATCATTTCACTAGTTTTAACATATAATATTATATACATGTTGGCTGTTTTGGTGTGTAGACAAATGGGAAAAAGATTCACAAATCACTTTTGAGTTGATTTTACATCTACTCATCAAATATATATAGAAGATAAGTGTTGCCAAGAAAGACACACAAAAATATTAAACAATACAAAACCTGGGTCCCTCTTGTTGTTGTGGTGTCACGAGAAGACAAAGAAAAAGAGAACCAAATTTCGTTCTTTTATTTTTAGCTACACAACTACAAAACCACATTTGATTCTTTTTTGTTCTTTGGAAAGAAAAACGAATAGATATCGGAGTATTATTTATTGTATTAATATAACTTGATTATATTAATATTAATAATAAGTTACTTGGGTTTGGACTAGCATCCATTGACGTTGTTTGAAGTGTAGTGTGGACTATCCTAAGAGATGGTCATACTTTTGATCATAGGTTTCTCTAATTCAATTAGTTTCTTCAAGAAAGGTTTCTCTCCGTTCATCAGTTTTTCAAGAAAGGTATACCGTTAACTCCTCTTTTGTTTTTTATATTTATGACAATTATTATGGTACAATTGGATCTCATTGGGATAAATTAATCATGTGCATGTTTCATTAAATATAAGAATATTTAATCTTGTAAATGTTTTATGAAATAATAAAAGATTATTATTTTAACTATCCGCTGCGTTAATCTGAATTGTTAAAAGTACACACGGTTTTCCAACAGTGGTATCCGAGCCGCTTTTACACCATTTTAATTGTCATGTGATTTTCTTAAATCTAGCTTTGTGGTGAATTGGTAAAATTGAAACCTTTACGGTTTTTAAAGTCAACTTAGTTGATTTAGATTTTAACCTCACGACGCACAAATAAGATCTAAGAAACATCACTAGTTTTACATTTTGAATTTATTTACTATAGCTTGAATAATTGTTGTTTTTTTTTATTCCATGGTTATACACATGCATTGTAACCATGGACAAGCCATACTTAGATTTTAATAATGTAGTTATTAAAATTGTGATTGCACGCATAGCCCATAATGCCCCGACCTATGTGAGATTGTTGTGATTATTGATTATGACAATATTATGTCATGTTGGTTATTTATTCTATTAGAAAGGCCATTTTGAAGCCAAAGTTGTATTATATTTATTTTTCATTTTCATAGTATTGTATTTAAGTTTATTCTAAATTGTAAAAGTATTAGATTAGTTATATTTTTCAATTTTAAATAAATGTAATAAGATGAAGATTAAAGATGAAGATGCAACGTGGAGTTTGACTTAGAAGATGGCGAACAGGTCAAGTTGACAACGATGGCGTTTGTCAAGTTTTCACTTGATTCTTGAATTAAGTGGGAGCTACGATATTACCCTTAGTTTGACCTCTTGATCTCATGTCAGCTCATGGGATCAAGCATAGGATTTTTGGGCTAGGCTATGTGTGTGTGATGCATGGTGTGTTTTAATTTTGCATTTATATATAATTGTTGATTAGAATATATATGCTAAATGTTTTTGATGTAAACATTAAATAAAACCGGTAACGAGTTTCAAATATTAAAGTTGATGATTTTAAAAGGTTAAACTCTTACGAGTTTAAAGTTAAATAATTTTGAGACTCAAGTTATATATGTTTTTGATGAAAACATTAAATAAAACTCTAAACGAGTTTCAAAGATTAAAATTGATGATTTTAAAATAAGTTAAACTCTAACGAGTTTAATGTTAAATATTTTTTGAAACTCAGATAATATATATGGACGACATTTTTTAAAACTGTTTTAAAACGATAAACGTTTGTGTATTTGTTATTTTTGTGTTAGAAATTAAATAACAAATCCAACACATAAACATGATGTGCGTAGAGGTCTATACAAAATAGTTATATTTTTATAAGGAAAATACTATTAAATACGATACAATTTTACACAAGATATTTATTTATTTATAGAATGGATATACCTAAACCTTGCTACAACACTTATAGGCAGTGTACCTAATCGTACAGTAGTGTAGTTTTTAGTAAGTCCGGTTCGTCCACAGGGAACTCGCCAAGTTTAATGCTATATATTTTTTTAAAACTATATTTGTAAATATATAAGTAGTATTATTATTATAAAAGGGGTTTTTACCGTTTAATGACCGGTTTGTCGATTTTAAAACTTTAGTCGCAGTTAAAACCTAATGTAAAATATTAAAAATAAATATAACTTAATTTGAAGCGTAAAGTAAATGACAATAATTAAAATGCGATAAATAAAATAACGGTAAATAAAATTGCGATAATTAAAAAGTACGATAATTAAAATGACAATAAATTAAAGTGCGATAATTAAAAGTGCAATTAAATATGAAATATATAAATTATACTTATTTAAACTTCCGTAATCATGATGTTTGACGTGTTGATTTTAGTTTATTACCATGGGTTAATTGTTCTTTGTCCTGGATTATTCGATATGTCCATACGGATTTGTCCATAATAGTCCATCAGTCATAATCATAAAGTGCGGAAGTCTTAGTCAAATTATTCTTATTCCCGAAGTCAAATATTCCAACTAATTGGGGATTCGAATTGTAACAAGGTCTTAATACTTTGTTTAATGAATACACCAGGTTATCGACTGCGTGTAATCCAAGGTTTTATTACTTTGTTAACAATTACACCAATTACCCTTGAATGTAATCCACCCCTGTTTCAACAAGTCTATTAACTATTAATCCAGTTCCGTGTCCGGTAAAATGAACAATTATTGGTATTTATAGATATCCCGCCCACCGTACCCAGTCAAGCGTATGTGGTTATATATAAATACGTCAAATTATAAGTCTATATATTAAATTAACGAGGTATCATTTAGTTAATATAAAGCCCATTAATAGCCCATAGTCTAATTTCCACAAGTGTCGTTCTTTTATCCAAACCCCAATTATGGTCCAAAGCCCAATTACCCAATTTTAATATTTAGCCCAACATCACGATTACTTCGGCATTAAATAAGCATAATAATAACTTAGCTACGAGACATTAATTTAAAAAGGTTGAACATAACTTACAATAATTAAAAATAGCGTAGCGTTACACGGACAGAATTTCGACTTACACCCTTACAATATTCGCTAACATACCCTTATTATTAGAATTTAAAATTAAAATTAAAATTATAATATATATATATATATATATATATATATATATATATATATATATATATATATATATATATATATATATGTATACGTGAGAGAGATAGAGAAAAAGATATATAAAACTGGCCAAAACACGCGAAATTTATAGATGTGGCCTGATACTTGAGGCCATGCGATCGCATGGTTTTTACTCTTCCAGGACATGCGATCGCATGGCCAGCTGTGGGAGTTCACATGTCTTTGTTTTCTTTCTTTCCGACAGTATTTAATATAATATATAATTTATAAATAATTTATAGAATTATTTAAATATTATATTATATTTGTGTGCATAGTTGACTTGTAATTTTTAGTTCGTTGCGTCGAGCGTTAAGAGTTGACTCTGGTCCCGGTTCCGGATTTTCGAACGTCCTTGCGTACAATTTAATATCTTGTATTTTGCGTTTTGCGGCTTGTACTCTTGTAATTTTGAGACGTTTCTCATCAATAATTGGAACCACTTTGATTGTAATTTGTACTTTTTAGCTTTTTGGTCGTTTGCGTCTTCAATTCGTCGAATCTGTCTTTTGTCTTCACCTTTTATTATTTAGACGAATATCACTTGTAAATAGAACAATTGCAACTAAAAGCTTGTCTTTCTTGAGGGATAATGCTATGAAATATATGTTCGTTTTTAGCATTATCAAATATTCTCACACTTGAGCGTTGCTTGTCCTCAAGCAATATAGTCTTGAAATAAAAATACTAGAATCACTTCTTTATTCTTCACACTTTGTACATCAGTGATTTCTATACGGCGGTATGAACAATGGTAGTAACGATGTGGTTTACAGTCCCACATGAATATAAAAATTTAGATCCTTAAGGAAATTGGATCTTTATGAAAACATTTGATCTTTTGAAAATTAAATCTAGCTTTCACCCTAGATAAGTTTTCTGGAATAACCCTTCACCGGTGTTTGCAAAATGTTTTTGTGGGTTTGGTGGGTTTCAGATTTGAAAATTTTAGCTCAAAACTTATGGTTTTGTGTCACCCACTTGCTAACCTTGTATTAGGAAAGCAACACTATATTACCTTTCGATAAACTACCGTCCATTTGTAAAGGAAAGCGTTGAACAAGCAGCTGTTAAGGCAATGTCCCATGACGTGCTTTTAATTATGGTCTATAACGTGTCAGATGCAATTACTATCTTTTGTAGGAGCAATAGTAAAGCTCACCCTATAATTTTTCGGTCTGGCACAAGGTCCCGTCTTTGACCATGATATGCAACCACCGTTCTTACGGTTGACACCCGATTTGGTTCAGGTGACCTAATGAATTCCAGGTGAATTCCTAGGATTTTACGTTCAATGGTAATGAACGCATTAAAAATGGGTTTTTCAGAAAATAAATCGGTTTGTAATTTTGATCAAAATATTTTCTCGTTCAAGCTCGAGTTTAGATATCATTGAATTCCATGAGTTTGTAATTCTCAATCTTTAAAAGTCAATCTCAAGGATTGAGTAATATCAGTCTTAAAGGCTGATTTTTGATCTTTAAGGAGATTATCCTTTTTGGGGATCTGATTCATTAGTCTTATCAAGCTAATTTGCACGGCGCCCTCCTCATTTTACTAGACAGATCCTCTCATGGTCAGGATAAGTCTGACCACTTGGCGACCCTGTTTGATGCTGAGGTCCGTGGATTTCCAGCTAATTTTTGAGAATACTTTTCAAGGTTTTTCGTACACTCTACAACTGGTCTGGATGACAACTTCATGACCTAAATCAAGAAGCGCGTTTTTTTTCCGGAAGACTTTACTTCCTTTTAATGATGGAATTGATTCATCGTGTAGATCCATCTTTCTTTCAAATATATTACAGTAAATTGGGTAAAACTGATAAAATTGTCCAAAACAAAAGTATCTTCAGTTATCTGTACAAAAATATGTGACATATGTTTTAAATAACTTGGTAAATTTTTTCCACACTTGGCTTTTATTTTCCTTTCTTTGTCTTTTTATTTTCCTCTATTCCATTTTAAGTGAATTCTAACATTTTGGTTTGTTTCTCAATTTATGTCCTTTTCGAGGTAACAATAATTTCGGTGTTAACACCTAGCTTTATCGTTCATAAATATGTATAAACATGATTTTGAATTCATTTAATTGAAAATTTTGAAAAATTTTACTAGAATTGGGTAGTCAGTATATAAGATTAGGGCTGTTCTTTATTATCAGAGAGCACTAGATTCTAATACAACTACCGCGTTACTAGTATTTTTAATGGTAACCAAGTGTATAAGTTAAAATTTTAAAAATCTGAAAGAATTTAACCCCTTCCCACACTTAAGATCTTGCAATGCCCTCATTTGCAAGAAATCACTAACAATTTAAATTATTGAGGGTGATTAGCGTAGAAAAATGATTAAATTTTACCAAAGTTTCCAAACATATTGGCGTTTGTTTGTTGAATGATAAATGGTGCACATCATTTGTTCATTCCATCTTGTTGTTACATCACATTTGTTTTTCGTGTTGTCGTCAAAATTAGTAGCTTTTGCTGAACTAAATGCCAGTCTTTGAAAATGCGCTGTTTTACCCTGTTGTGTACATAAAATAAAATACATACAATACAAATATAAACATGCATGGTAATTTGAAATGGGACTTAAAATTTTACTTTCAAATCAAATATGAAATATTAGTACAACATAATAAATATATTAAACATACATAAAAGTATCAAAATATAATGTGTTTAAACATAAATAAATAAAAATAATAAAAAGATAAAAATCATAGAAATCACCAACGGGAACTATATCAATCTGGATAGGGGTTCCAGTTCATGTCGTCGTTCGGGTTCTATGGTTGGTGATAGGTGTACTGGTAGGCCTGGTTATGGTCGTAGAGAGTATATGGTGGTCTCATCTCGGGCTGGTGTGGAGGATAGTAAGCGGATCGGGTCAGAACGTAGTGATCCTGAGGTGACAGCCGGCTCATGATCTGATGCTGATGATAGTCTCATCTATCATGCTGTCGTTGCCTAGAATACTCGTACTCATTCCGGGCTTGCCACTGCTCCATCCGACTAAATCTCTCCCCGTTTGTCATATCTACCTCATCTACACGCTGGTAGACGTCAGTCATAGCCTCCCTAATGACATCCCTAATGTCATCCGCTTCCTTCATTTCCTCATCTGATCCTCTCTCTACCTGTGGATGACTACCAACATATGGTATTGCCTGATTGCGTCTACTTTTCAATACCTTAGCACCCTGATAGACCCTCAATCCTAAAGGCTCAACCTGTTCCCTACATTCCAAAAGTGGACCCCCTTGAACCCCAACCACACCCAAATACTCACCAATGAGAGTAACAAAAATACCTCCTCCTATTATTCCCCCTTCCTGTATTCCTTCCACCATCTTAGACAAATAAAAACCAACACAGTAAGGGATATTAACAAAGCCTCTTGGGTCTCGAATACACTTTAGGTAAAATAAATCATGTAAAGTCATTTTCTCCTTATTGTGACCTCTCTGTGTAATCGAGTTAGCCAAAAATCTATGAATTATACGAAGCTCGGCATTGTTAATATGTAAGTAGGAGTGTTTTCCTTCCAACGTAAAAACATTATAATCTGACATACGCCTCCAGACGGCGTTTGCGTCAAAATTCCTATCTACCCTTTCACTACGATAAATCAAATTCATACAATCGGGTAGTAGTAATTCACCAGGAGTATATATCTGCAAAGCCCTGGCCATGTCCAGCATGGACATCCTGTACATCCTACGGCCAAGTATAAATCTAAGAAAACTTCTATCATCTAATCTATCTACATCCGCATTTAACGCTATAGTACTCATAAGCTCAATGCACCATTCCTTATATACAGGTCTACGAATGGTGAATAAATGTTCCCAATCGTGAAAAGAAGAGCTGCCATACCTTTGGATCAAATGCTGTCTAACTGAGTTAGCAAGTTGGACCCTTTCCAAAGGCTCCCAATTGATTACCCTTGGCACTTCTACATTTTTCAGTATCAGTTTGAATTTGTTACTTTGATATGTCGGGTAATCTCTCTAGCTTCTATCGAATCTCAGATTAGGATGCAACGTGTGTTCAGGAATCGTTGGGTATTCTACTAGCGGATGCATCGGAAATACTACAAAGGCATCAACAAATTGTAGCGGATCATAATAAGGTACGTGTTGATCAGGTTGATGTTGTTGTTCCTGTTGTGGTTCTTGTTTGGGTTCTGGCTCGTATTGCATTTCTGGTTCAGGTTCTGGAGCAGGTTGTCTAGATGATGATGATGCACCATCAGTATTAGTAAATCTCTGCAAGACACATTAAACACAAAATTTGTGCATCCAAATATGCATTAGTGTTAGCAAAATAAAACTTAAAACAATTATAATAACATGTTCAATCAAAATTAAACTTATACACATTTTCACAATTTTTACAATTCTACACATTTTCAAATAAGCATATATGAAAATGTTTACAAAGTTCATAAGCATTCAACTCAAATAACATGTTAAAACAACCATTACTAGCAATTAAACAAGTTTCAAATGGCATTTATATCAATTTAATCAAGTTCATGAATTTTATACCTAAAAAGTCCACTTTAATTCTCAAAAATCATGTTTAGGATCAAAGTTTGGATCATTTAGCTACCTAAACATGTTACACTACTTAATTTAGCAATAATTCATGACAAAAATTGGCCATAACCTGTTTATATCAAAAAGTCCCAAATTGCTCAAGAACACAAACCCTAGATTCCTAAAATTTTTGAAGTTTTTGGCTTCAAATCATGTTAAATAGCATCAATCTAGGTTATACATGTATAAAATACTAACAATTTAACTCTAATTACACTAGAAATTAACAAAATTAAATTAGGTAAAATATAGCTCAAGAACATTAAAAATCAAATTTAAAGAGGTTTAGGGATGAAATTGTTACCCTTCTTGATAAACTTCTTATCAAATTCATGATTAGAGCGGATTATAGCGAGAAATTTGGTGAAAAAATGATGAAATTTGAGAGGTTTTTGGAGAGTGCTCGTGTTTTGTGTGTGTGTATTTTGTGGACAGAAGCAGACTCACTGGGTTTTATGATTCTGACCAAAAATTAGGCCTCATGTGATCGCATGAGGTTGAAGGCCAAACCCCATGCAATCGCATGGGGGTCTGGTATTTTTTTTTTAATTATAAAAACCATTACTTTTAACACAAAATAATTAATTAAAATTTAAAAATTTTGTTTTCCTTTTTAGGAGTGAGGGCGTTTCGGATCGTTGTCCTAGTCCGTCTCTCAACAAAGTTTTAAAATTTGTTACTTTTTTTAAGCGTCGTTTTAAAAGCAAAGATTTTTGGGTTTTTTAAATGTTTTTGGCATAATTTAATTCAATAAGATTAAAAATAATGATAATAAAAATTCTCGTCCCTCCCTTGGGTAGAGCAATTTCAGTTCAACGACCTAGTTTTCAACTCACGATGAATTTTAAAAATCATATTTTTAACTTAGTGAAATAAAGTAAATTTTTGTTTTTAAATTCACACCAAACTTAAATTTAAAATGCATAAAATTAAAAATTCATATAAATATCATTTTTATACATACAAACTTATATTAAAAATATTAATTTTTCAAATATTTACAAACTTAAATATATTGATTTTAAAAAGTTTACAATAATAATTTAATATTTATATTAATTTTAAAAAAACAAGGTAAAAATTAAAAATTCAAAATCTTTTTGGTCTTTTATCCCAATTTAATCAATCAAATATTATCAAAAATATACGCCCCTCTTTTCGGTAAAGTAATTTCGGTTCAATGACCTAATTTTACTCCTGACGAATTTATGAAATATTTTGGGTTGATTGATTAAAGATATTTATACATTAAGAATAAACGGTAAATTTCGCAGTGATGTAATAAATTTTTGTATGATATCAATAATTTCGGTTACGCATACCTAATTTTATTGAATACCAATTTAATACTTTATAGCGAACGATTTAGCGTTTATTATCAAAAGGTTAAAAGTAATAAAATAAAAATAAAAACTGTACATACTTACCTGTGAGATAGAATTCTCAGTGACCTGCTTTAGCCCACTCATAAGATAGTCGGACTAATTGGTTTTCCATAGCTACATAGGCATAACCTCGAACATTCAACGATTTTTCTTCGAAACATATGAACGGTCCTTCTCTACATAAAGTAACGAACTCGGTATTGGAATATGTCTGATTCGTCGAGCATTTTCCTTCGTGTGACCATTTTCCGCATTTGTGACATCTTTCAAGGTGTCGTGCTCTTTTTTTCGCTGCGGATTTTGATTTTCCTTTACCAAAATGTAACTTATTATGATCGTTCCTGAGTTCTTTTCTTACTCCATCCAATTTGACTCTTATTACTGATACCAGGTCACTCGGGAGTGTGTCATTATTACATTTAGTGATCAAAGCGTGTAGCATTAGACCATGGTTTAGTTCACAGGAATTCTTCATCTCGTAAAACCTAAAAAAAATAAAAATTCAGAATGGGGGGGGGGGGAGAAGACTAGTTCTTTAGGGTCTCCTAGGGAAAGACAATTCGGATTCCATTCTCGAGAACTACACGAAAACAGAATATCTAACTTTAACAGAAATACAAATTACCCTAAAAAGATTCGAACCTCCCCACACTTAGTTAGATGTGGTGTTGAAATTGTGATTAACGTTATTTTCAATTGGATCATCAACAACTTGTATATCTCTGACTTTTTCTTCAATCCATTTGTTGATTTCCTCCGTAACTTTCACAAATTCAACTAACATCGCCTTTTCTTTTGGCGATAAATTAGATACTAATCGGTTACATAACATAAAGTTTCCCTTAATCCTAGCATCATGAATCCGTTTATAAAGTTTCTTCGTTGAACTGTTAAAAACGGGTTCATCAACGGGGTTCTTTATGATCGGATCATCATTAAGTGTTTCTTCATTTTCCCCACACTTATGCTTTTTTATTGGTTTAACAGTTTTGGTTGGTGGAGATCTAAACTTTCGGTTCACAAAGGTGATCGATTTATCACCATCCCTAAGTGTCATTCTACCTTCTCTTACATCAATGAACGCCTCGGTGGTTGCTAAAAATGGGCGACCTAAAATTAGAGGAATATCAAGGTTTTCCTCCATATTAATAACTATGAAGTTTGCAACAAAGGTCAAACTTCCCACGTTAACAAGTAAATTATTTGCTATTCCAACCGGGTGTTTAATGGTTAGGTCAAATGATTGAACACCTATTTTGGTTGGTTTTAATTTACCTATACCTAATCTTTTGTATAAGAAAAGAGGCATAATATTTGCACTTGCTCCTAAATCTGTGAGTCCATTATATATAGCACCATCATTAAGCAAGCAAGAAATGATAAATTCACCCGGGTCTCCTGCTTTAGTAACTCGAGTTGGTTTGTAAACCTTTTTCGAGTGTTCTTTTATTGGTTCTTTCATTTCTATTTGAACTTCTTGTTCACATTTTTCTTCGTTTCTTGGAATGGGAGGTTTGTATAAGAATTCTTCTTCATCACTCCAATTTGAATCCTTCCTATTTTTCAATTTTGATTTTTCATATGTTGTTGATAACATATTTATGTTTTCATTTTGAAGGTTTTCTTGGGTGGTGAAATTATGATTGACTTCATTCTTAACTTCCATTGGACCATGTATGTAATGTTTAACTCTGTGACCATTAACTTTAAATTCAATCCCATTTGAATTTATTAACTCTATTGTTCCTTATGGGAAAACTCTTTTGACTATAAATGGTCCAGACCATCTTGATTTCAATTTTTCAGGAAATAGCTTGAATCGTGAATTGAAAAGAAGAACTCTGTCTCCTTCTTTAAATTCTTTTGAACTTCTGATTCTTTTATCATGCCATTTCTTCGTTCTTTCCTTATAGATTAACGAATTTTCATATGCCTCAAGTCTTAATTCTTCTAATTCGTTTAGTTGACTTAATCGTAGACGTCCGGCTTCATGTAAATCAAGATTACATGTCTTCAAAGCCCAAAATGCTTTGTGTTCAATTTCTACTGGAAGATGACATGCTTTTCCGTAAACGAGTTTAAAAGGTGTGGTTCCAATTGGAGTTTTGTAGGCTGTTCTAAAAGCCCAGAGTGCATCCTCCAATTTCATGGACCATTCCTTCGGATTTGATCCTACGATTTTCTTTAGAATTCGTTTTAATGCTCGGTTGGTATTTTCAACTTGTCCACTTGTTTGTGGATGATAAGCGGTTGAGATTTTATGAGTTACTCCATATCTTTTAAGAACTTTCTCAAGTTGATTATTACAAAAATGAGTACCCCGATCACTTATTAAAGCTTTCGGTGTTCCGAACCTAGCAAAAAGACGTTTTAAAAAGTTGACTACAACTCGTGCATCATTAGTTGGGAGAGCTTGTGCTTCCGTCCATTTAGATACATAATCAATGGCAACGAGAATGTAGAGATTATTATGAGATTTTGGAAATGGACCCATAAAGTCAATACCCCAAACGTCAAATACTTCACATACTTGAATGACATTTTGTGGTATTTCATCACGTTGACTTATTTTTCCAGCCCTTTGACAAGCATCACAGGATTTGCAAAGAAGGTGTGCGTCTTTGAAAATTGTAGGCCAATAGAATCCAGCATCGTAAACTTTTCTTGCTGTGAGCTGAGGCCCATAATGCCCTCCTGTTGGTCCTGTGTGACAATGGTTTAAGATTTGACTAGCTTCATCTCCGAATACACATCGGCGTATTATTCCATCGGGATAACTTTTAAACAAATGTGGATCTTCCCAGAAATAGTGTTTTATATCACTGAAGAATTTCTTTCGTTTTTGGTACGATAATCATTTTTCAAGGAATCCACATACTACGTAGTTTGCATAGTCTGCAAACCATGGAATTTCATTATAATCTATCTTTAATAGATATTCATCAGGAAAGTTGTCTTGTATGGCCGATTCATTTAGAACTTCTAATTCAGGATTTTCAAGACGAGAAAGATGATCAGCTGCGAGATTTTCTGCTCCCTTTTTATCTCGGATTTCAATATCGAACTCTTGTAAGAGTAAGATCCAACGAATTAATCGTGGTTTGGCATCTTGTTTCGAAAATAGGTATCTAAGAGCAGAATGGTCGGTATAGACCACCGTTTTAGCTAGAACGAGATATGAACGAAATTTGTCAAAAGTAAAGACAATAGCAAGGAGTTATTTTTCAGTAGTTGTGTAATTCGTTTGTGCTCCTTGTAACGTCTTACTAGCGTAATAAATAGGTTGAAATCGTTTTTCAATCCTTTGTCCTAAAACTGCTCCCATTGCAAAATCGCTTGCATCGCACATGAGTTCAAACGGTAGATTCCAATTTGGAGTTATCATGATCGGCGCATTAGTGAGTTTCTCTTTAAGAATATTAAAGGATTTGATGCATTCATATGAAAAGATGAATGGAGCATCCTTTTCTAGGAGTTTATTCATATGAGTGGCAATTTTAGAAAAATCTTTTATGAAACGTCGGTAAAAATCGGCATGCCCTAGAAAACTCCTAACTCCTCTAACATTGGTGGGATGTGGAAGTTTAGTAATTACATCTACTTTAGCTCTGTCCACTTCAATTCCTTCCTTTGAAATTTTATGACCAAGAACTATGCCTTCTTTAACCATGAAATGGTATTTCTCCCAATTAAGTACTAGATTTGACTGTTCGAATCTAATAAGCATTCGTTCAAGATTAACTAGACATGATTCAAATGTATCACCGAAGACTGAAAAGTCATCCATTGAAACTTCCATGCATTCTTCTATCATGTCGTGAAAAATCGCCATCATGCACCTTTGAAAGGTTGCAGGGGTGTTGCAAAGTCAAAATGGCATGCGTTTATAAGCAAAAGTACCATAAGGGCACGTGAACGTGGTTTTCTCTTGATCTTCGGGTGCTATTGGAATTTGAAAATATCCGAAAAAACCATCAAGAAAACAATAGTAACTATTTCCGGCTAATCTTTCTAACATTTGATCAATGAAAGGTAAGGGAAAGTGATCTTTTCTGGTAGCGTCATTTAATTTTCTATAATCAATACAAACACGCCATCCTGTTACAGTCCTAGTAGGAATAAGCTCATTTTTTTCATTTGTGATGACAGTCATGCCACCCTTCTTAGGCACGCATTGAACTGGGCTTACCCATGGACTATCAGAGATTGGATAAATTAAACCTGCATCAAGCAGTTTAATAATTTCTTTCTTAACAACATCTTTCATATTAGTATTTAGTCTTCATTGGCGTTGCACATACGTTTTATGACCTTCTTCCATAAGGATTTTATGTGTGCAATACGAAGGACTTATTCCTTTAATATCATGAATCTTCCATGCAATAGCTGGTTTATGAGCTTTTAGCACAGAAATGAGTTGAGATTTTTCATTTTCAGTAAGAGAAGACGATATTATTACAGGTAATTCAGATTCACCATGTAAATAAGCGTATTCCAAATGGTTTGGAAGTGGATTTAACTCTAATGTCGGTGGTTCTTCTATCGATGATTTATATCGATATCTGTCTTTCTCTTTTAGCATTTGAATTTCTTCTGTTGTTGGTTCATATCCATTACCCATAAGTGTAGCTAACATTTCAGTTTCATCAATTGGTTCAGTTCCTTCTCCTAAAGAACATTCTCATGTTCCTTGTAATTCTGGAAATTCTTCTAACAATTCTGCATGTGAATCTATAGTTTGAATATAATAACATGTATCATCTGCAGATTGCGGTTGTTGCATTGCTCTATCAACAGAAAAGTTAACACTCTCGTCCTCTATACTTAGGGTCAGTTTCTTACCGAACACGTCTATTATTGCTTTAGCCGTGTTTAAGAATGGTCTTCCTAATATGAGAGGAACTCGAGAATCTTCTTCCATGTCCAGAATAACAAAATCTACTGGAAATACTAAAGTACCAACTTTAACTAGCATGTTTTCTATTATCCCTCTAGGATATTTTACTGATCTATCTGCTAGTTGTATGCTTATTCGTGTTGGTTTCAATTCTTCAAGGTTTAGTTTAGCGTATAGTGAATACATCATTAGATTTATACTAGCACCTAAATCTGCCAATGCTTCTATTGAACTAAGACTACCCAGAAAACATGGAATTGTGAAACTTCCTGGATCTGATAGTTTTTCTAGTATCTTATTCAACAGCACTGCAGAATAATTAGCATTCATAGTAACAGCCGAGAGTTCTTCCATTTTCTTTCTATTTGTGATTAGATCTTTCAAGAATTTAGCATATCTAGGCATTCCTGAAATCACATCAATGAAAGGAAGATTGACATTTATTTGTTTAAACATATCCAAGAATTTGGATTACTCGGCTTCAAGTCTTTCTTTTCTCATTTTACTTGGGTAAGGAAGTGGTGGTTGGTATAGTTTAACATAAGGTTTAGCCTTAATTGTGTTATCTTCATTAACTTTTTCAACTACCGGTTCTATTTCCTTATCTTGATCAGGCTGTGGTGTAGTGACTTGAACTTTTCCATGTTTATATATATTAATTGAGATTGATATTTACATGACTAAATGTTTCCAACGTGTTAAGCAATCAAACTTGTTAAGACTTGATTAAATAAAATAAGTTTCATATAGACAATTGATCACCCAAGTTGACCGGCGATTCACGAACGTTACAAAATTGTAAAAACTACATGTTGTGGTATATATAGACATACATATATGGTTGACATAAGATTATGATGAGTAAGTATCTCACTAAATATATTAACAATGTGTGATATACATAAGAAATGAGATTACTAAGTTAAGAAACTCGAAATGATATATATAACGATTATCGTTATGATAACGTCTACTAAATACATATGTATCATATTAAGATATTGATACACTATATTTAACATGATAAAATGATATTTAAATATATCATTAAGTGTGTTAACAATGAACTACATATGTAAAAACAAGACTACTAACTCAAGAATTACGAAACGAGACTTATATGTAACGATTATCGTTGTAACGATATTTTAATGTATATATTATATTATGAGATATTCATACATCATAATGTCATGATAATATAATAATTTAACATCTCATTTGATATAATAAACATTAGGTTAACAACATTAATTGAGATCGTTAACTTAAGGGTTTCAAAACAACACTTACATGTAACGACTAACGAAGACTTAACGACTCCATTAGAATGTATATACATGTTGTGTTTTGATATGTATTCTTACACTTTTGAAAGACTTCAAGACACATATCAAAGTACTTCTACTTAACAAAAATGCTTACAATTACATCCTTGTTCAGTTTCATCAATAATTCTACTCGTATGCACCCGTATTCGTACTCGTACAATACACAGCTTTTAGATGTATGTACTATTGGTATATACACTCCAATGATCAGATCTTAGTAGCCCATGTGAGTTACCTAACACATGTGGGAACCATCATTTAGAAACTAGCATGAAATATCTCATAAAATTACAAAAATATTAGTAATCATTCATGACTTATTTACATGAAAACAAAATTACATATCCTTTATATATAATCCATATACAAACGACCAAAAACACCTACAAACACTTTCATTCTTCAATTTTCTTCATCTAATTGATCTCTCTCAAGTTCCATCTTCAAGTTCTAAGTGTTCTTCATAAATTCCATAAGTATAGTTTCATAAAAATCAAGAATACTACCAAGTTTGCAAGTTTACTTCCAAGCTTTCTAATCCATTCCAAGTAATCATATAAGATCAAGGAACCTTTGTTATTTACAGTAGGTTATCTTTCTAATTCAAGGTAATATTCATATTCAAACTTTGATTCAATTTTTACAACTATAACAATCTTATTTCGAGTGAAAATCTTACTTGAACTGTTTTCGTGTCATGATTCTGCTTCAAGAACTTTCAAGCCATCCAAGGATCCTTTGAAGCTAGATCCATTTTTCTCATTTCCAGTAGTTTTATCCAGAAAACTTGAGGTAGTAATGATGTTCATAACATCATTCGATTCATACATATAAAGCTATCTTATTCGAAGGTTTAAACTTGTAATCACTAGAACATAGTTTAGTTAATTCTAAACTTGTTCGCAAACAAAAGTTAATCCTTCTAACTTGACTTTTAAAATAAACTAAACACATGTTCTATATCTATATGATATGCTAACTTAATGATTTAAAACCTGGAAACACGATGAACACCATAAAATCGGATATACGCCGTCGTAGTGAAACCGGGGGCTGTTTTGGTTTGGATAATTAAAAACTATGATAAATTTTGCTTTAAAAATTTTTCTTCTGGGAAAATGATTTTTCATATGAACATGAAACTATATCCAAAAATCTTGGTTAAACTCAAAGTGAAAGTATGTTTTTCAAAATGGTCATCAAGATGTCGTTCTTTCGACAGAAATGACTACCTCTTTAGTAATTGACATGTAACTTAAATTTCCGACTATAAACCTATAATTTTTCTGTTTGGATTCTTAAATTAGAGTTCAATATGAAACCATAGCAATTTGATTCACTCAAAACGGATTTAAAATGAAGAAGTTATGGGTAAAACAAAATTGGATATTTTTGATCTTTTTAGCTACGGGAAATGTTTAACAAATCTATACAAATCATATCCTAACTAAATTATATTGTATTATACATGTATTCTAATATATTATGTAATCTTGGGATACCATAGACATGTATGCAAATATTTTGACATATCATATCGACCCATGTATATATGTTATTTGGAACAACCATAGACACTCTATATGCAGTAATGTTGGAGTTAGCTATACAGGGTTGGGGTTGATTCCAAAAATATATATACTTTGAGTTGTGATCTAGCCTGAGACGTGTATACACTGGGTCGTGGATTGATTCAAGATAATATATATCGATTTATTTCTGTACATCTAACTGTGGACAACTAGTTGTAGGTTACTAACGAGGACAGCTGACTTAATACACTCAAATCTTTAAAACATAATAAAAATGGTTGTAATTATATTTTGATCATACTTTGATATATATGTACATATTTGTATAGGTTCGTGAATCGATTCTTGGCCAAGTCTTATTTTCGAGGAAGGAAATATCTGTGAAAGTGAGTTATAGTCCCACTTTTAAAATCTAATATTTTTGGGATGAGAATACATGCAGGTTTTATAAATGATTTACAAAATAGACACAAGTACGTGAAACTACATTCTATGGTTGAATTATCGAAATCGAATATGCCCCTTTTTATTAAGTCTGGTAATCTAAGAATTAGGGAACAGACACCCTAATTGACGCGAATCCTAAAGATAGATCTATTGGGCCTAAAAACCCCATCCAAAGTACCGGATGCTTTAGTACTTCGAAATTTATATCATATCCGAAGGGTGTCTCGAAATGATGGGGATATTCTTATATATGCATCTTGTTAATGTCGGTTACCAGGTGTTCACTATATGAATGATTTTTATCTCTATGTATGGGATGTGTATTGAAATATGAAATCTTGTGGTCTATTGTTACGATTTGATATATATAGGTTAAACCTATAACTCACCAACATTTTTGTTGACGTTTAAAGCATGTTTATTCTCAGGTGAATATTAAGAGCTTCCGCTGTTGCATACTAAAATAAGGACAAGATTTGGAGTCCATGTTTGTATGATATTGTGTAAAAACTGCATTCAAGAAACATATGTCGATGTAATATATTTCTATTGTAAACCATTATGTAATGGTTGTGTGTAAACAGTATATTTTAGATTATCATTATTTGATAATCTACGTAATGTTTTTAAAACCTTTATTGATAAAATAAAGGTTATGGTTGTTTTAAAAATGAATGCAGTCTTTGAAAAACGTCTCATATAGAGGTCAAAACCTCGCAACGAAATCAATTAATATGGAACGTTTATAATCAATATGAACGGGACATTTCAGTTGGAATCCGAGCATTGGTCTTAGAGAACCAGAAAATTTGCATTAGTGTATCTTATCGAGTTTGTTAGGATGCATTAGTGAGTCTGGACTTCGACCGCGTTTTCTTTAAAAATGATTGCTTAACATTTTTGTTGGAAACTATATATTATTAACATGTAAATATTATGTGATATATTAATCTCTTAACATGTTTGATATTGTGTGATAGATGTCTACCTCTAGCACAAATCCCATTGACTCACCTAATAATAACGAAGAGTCAAATATATATTGGCAAGATTTACAAGTTCCCGAAGAACCGGAAGAAGAGGAAACGGAACCAGAAGAAGAGGAACCGGAAGAAGAGGAACCAGAAGAAGAGGAACCGGAAGAAGAAGAGGTTCCGGAGGGGGGAATAGTAGGAACCATAGAAAATCGGTCAAATAAAAGAAAATCTTCAACCAATGGACCAAAGTTAATAATTGTCAATGGTGTTTCCGCTAAGGAAGCAAAATATTGGGAAAATTACCAATTTTCCGATGAATCGGATCCTGATGAGAATTCCGATGATGTTATAGAAATTACCCCGACCCAATTTAATGAGGCAAAAGAAAATAATAAGGGAAAAGGCATCAAAATAGAGAAATCTGATTCCGACCCCGATGAACTTTATATGTACCGTCAACACCCGTATTTTCAATATCGTGACAATAACCCAGGAACCTCTAAACCACCAGGTTTTTCTAAACTAATGTGGAAAACGATGACTCGTATTAGAGGAACATCATATATCCCTAGAATATTAGGAAAAAGAACCAAGTCCGAAGAAGAAGAAACCAGTGATTCAGATTAGAGGGGTGTGAGCATGTTGTGTAATAAATGTATTGTAGTGTGCTTGTACTTTTATGTTCTATGTAAAAATTGCTTGTATTGTTTGTTATTAGGAATCTAATCCTTGTCTATTTTACAGTATAAAAACAAAATGGACGTTAAGGGTAGACAACCGAATATTTTAGAAGACCTACCAGAGGATATGATTGAGGAAATCTTTTCTAGAGTCGGTCAGAATTCATCAGCACATTTAGTTATGGCGAAATTAACTTGTCAAACATTTGAAAGACTTTCCAGAAATGCCTTAGTTTATAAAAGGCTTTCCTTTGATAGGTGGGGTATATCACATTGGGGAGACTTTAAGTTACGCCGTGTTTTCTTTAAAGCGTTAAATGCGGGGAACCCAAATGTAATTTTACGCTACGGGTTAAGAACCTATTTTGACTCAACATATCCCAACATAGGATTTCGTGAATTAGAAAGAGCTTCTAACATGCAACATAAAGAAGCATGTTATGCTTACGGGTTAGTGATGTTCGCTTCTTACCAAAGTGAGAAAAAGAACATCGGATTGCAGCTTTTAAATAAAACTTTCCCACAAGTGACGGATTCAGTAGTTGGGGTGAGAAATAAGGTTTTTAGATTATTACGGGGCTGTTGGACATTACGAAACCCTCGTCCTTTTGACGACATTACAACATGCTGCCTAGCTAATGGTCATAACGGTTATTTTCCACAAGACCAAGGATGGGAAGTCGTCTTAGTAAAACCAGAATGCATGACTAGTTTCTGGACTTATAAATTACGTGTCTTTATTTCCTTTGCTGAACAACTTGCGTATTAACTAGATTTATCTTCAAAACTGTCCTGTATCATAGTGTACTATATTTCATATTATATGTAATATAGCGAAGTTGTAAGTTTGAAGAATATTTGTATATGATATATTATTATAATCAGTTTTTATATGGAATTGTAGTAGTTGAATTGTATATTAGCTACTAAGTATGAACTTAACGGGTAGGTAGTACCCGAATTTAAACTTATAAAACGCTAATATGAAGAAAAAGCTTTTATAAATGAATTCATATTATGCTACGAGATACTATTGACTACTCTTAATATTCTATATGATTAAATTGTTTCATTTGACTATTTTGAAGGAAATGGCACCGACTACTCGACACACCTTGAATATGAGCAAAGAGGAATTTCGTGCCTTTATTGCTTCAAACATAGCCGCAGTACAGGCCGCGCTACATACCAACAATAACTCTGAATCTAGCAATACAGCTAACGGCGCAAGAAATCGTGTAGGATGCTCCTACAAGGAATTCACTGCCTGCAAACCTTCAGAATTTGATGGGACCGAAGGACCAAACGGATTAAAACGGTGGACCGAGAAAGTTGATTCGGTGTTTGCCATAAGTAAGTGTGCTGAAGGAGACAAAGTGAAGTACGCTACGCATACCTTCACAGGTATTGCGTTAACATGGTGGAATACCTATCTAGAGCAAGTGGGACAAGATGCTGCTTACGCGCTACCGTGGTCAGCATTCAAGCATTTGATGAACGAGAAGTACCGTCCCAGAACCGAGGTCAATAAGCTCAAGTTAGAACTTAGAGGTTTACGAACACAGGGATTCAATATTACTTCGTACGAAAGATGATCCACAGAATTGTGCCTATTGTGTCCGAGAGCGTTCGAAGATGAGGAAGAGAAGATTGACACGTTTATGAAAGGGTTACCGGAGAAAATCCAAGAAGATATAAGTTCACACGAGCCTGCCTCCATACAAAAGGCATGTAGAATGGCTCACAAACTAGTGAACCAGATTGAGGGAAGAATTAAAGAACAGGCGGCCGAAGAGGCCAACGTGAAGTTAGTCAAAAGAAAGTGGGAGGAAAACAGTGATAAGAGTCACCAAAACAACAACAACTATCCCAACAATCGCAACATCAATCGTAACTACAACAAACGGCAAAACAACAACAACAACAACTACAATGATCATCCCAACAACAATAACAACCACAACAACAACAACAATCAGAAGCAGCTATGCCAAAGGTGTGAAAAGTATCACTCGGGGTTCTGCACTAAATTTTGCAACAAGTGTAAAAGAAATGGTCATAGCGCGGCGAAGTGTGAGGTCTACGGACCAGGGGTTAACAGAACGAAAGGAACAAATGGTGTCGGAACGAGTAATGGCGGAGCAAGTAGTGTCGGAGCAAGTTATGCCAATGTAGTTTGTTATAAATGTGGAAAACCGGGCCACATTATTAGAAATTGCCCGAACCAGGAGAACACGAATGGACAAAGCCGCAGAAGAGTTTTCAATATTAATGCGGCAGAGGCACAGGAAGACCCGGAGCTTGTTACGGGTACGTTTCTTATTGACAATAAATCTGCTTACATTTTATTTGATTCGAGTGCGGATAGAAGCTATATGAGTAGAGATTTTTGTGCTAAATTAAGTTGTCCATTGACGCCGTTGGATAGTAAATTCTTACTTGAATTAGCAAACGGTAAATTAATTTCAGCAGATTATATATGCCGGAATCGAGAAATTAAACTGGGTAGCGAAATATTTAAGATTGATTTGATACCAGTAGAGTTAGGGAGTTTTGATGTAATAGTTGGCATGGACTAGCTGAAGGAGATGAAAGCAGAGATCGTATGTTACAAAAATGCAATTTTCATTGTACGAGAAGAAGGAGAACCCTTAATGGTGTACGGAGAAAAGGGCAACACGAAGCTACATCTTATTAGTAATTTGAAGGCACAAAAACTAATAAGAAAAGGTTGCTATGCTGTTCTAGCACACGTCGAGAAAGTACAAACTGAAGAAAAGAGCATCAATGATGTTCCTGTCGCAAAAGAATTTCCTGATGTATTTCCGAAAGAATTACCGGGACTACCTCCACATCGATCTGTTGAATTTCAAATAGATCTTGTACCAGGAGCTGCACCAATAGCTCGTGCTCCTTACAGACTCGCACCCAGCGAGATGAAAGAACTGCAAAGCCAACTGCAAGAACTATTAGAACGTGGTTTCATTCGACCAAGCACATCACCATGGGGAGCTCCTGTTTTGTTTGTCAAGAAGAAGGATGGTACATTTAGGTTGTGTATTGACTACAGAGAGTTGAATAAACTTACCATCAAAAATCGTTATCCACTGCCGAGAATTGACGACTTATTTGATCAACTACAAGGCTCGTCGGTTTATTCGAAAATCGATTTACGTTCTGGATATCATCAAATGCAAGTAAAGGAGGATGATATTCCAAAAACTGCTTTTAGGACGCGTTATGGTCATTACGAGTTTATGGTTATGCCGTTTGGATTGACTAACGCACCAGCTATGTTCATGGACCTTATGAACCGAGTGTGTGGGCCATATCTTGACAAGTTTGTCATTGTTTTCATCGTTGACATACTTATTTACTCAAAGAATGATCAAGAGCACGAAGAACATTTGAGAAAAGTGCTAGAAGTATTGAAGAAAGAAAAACTGTACGCTAAGTTTTCAAAGTGTGCATTTTGGTTGGAAGAAGTTCAATTCCTCGGTCACATAGTGAACAAAGAAGGTATCCAGGTGGACCCGGCAAAGATCGAAACCGTTGAAAAGTGGAAAACCCCAAAAACTCTGAAGCATATACGTCAATTTTTAGGATTGGCTGGTTACTACAGAAGATTCATCCAAGATTTCTCCAAAATAGCAAAACCCTTGACTGCATTAACGCATAAAGGGAAGAAATTTGAATGGAAGGATGAACAAGAGAAGGCGTTTCAGTTATTGAAGAAAAAGCTAACTACGACACCTATATTGTCATTGCCTGAAGGGAATGATGATTTTGTGATTTATTGTGACGCATCAAAGCAAGGTCTCGGTTGTGTATTAATGCAACGAACGAAGGTGATTGCTTATGCGTCTAGACAATTGAAGATTCACGAGCAAAATTATACAACTCAAGATTTGGAATTGGGTGCTGTTGTTTTTGCATTAAAGACATGGAGGCATTATTTATATGGGGTCAAAAGTATTATATATACCGACCACAAAAGTCTCCAACATATATTTAATCAGAAGCAACTAAATATGAGACAACGCAGGTGGATTGAACTGTTGAATGATTATGATTTTGAGATTCGATACCACCCGGGGAAGGCGAATGTGGTAGCCGACGCTTTGAGTAGAAAGGATGAAATGTCCCGTTCTTATTGATTAAAAACGTTCCATATTAATTGATTTCGTTGCGAGGTTTTAACCTCTATATGAGACGTTTTTTCAAAGACTGCATTCATTTTAAACAAACCATAACCTTTATTTCATCAATAAAGGTTTAAATAGCTTTACGTAGATTATCAAATAATGATAATCTAAAATATCCTGTTTACACACGACCATTACATAATGGTTTACAATACAAATATGTTACAACAAAGTAAGTTTCTTGAATGCAGTTTTTACACAATATCATACAAGCATGGACTCCAAATCTCGTCCTTATTTAAGTATGCGACAGCGGAAGCTCTTAATAATCACCTGAGAATAAACATGCTTAAAACGTCAACAAAAATGTTGGTGAGTTATAGGTTTAACCTATATATATCAAATCATAATAATAGACCACAAGATTTCATATTTCAATACACATCCCATACATAGAGATAAAAATCATTCATATGGTGAACACCTGGTAACCGACATTAACAAGATGCATATATAAGAATATCCCCATCATTCCGGGACACCCTTCGGATATGATATAAATTTCGAAGTACTAAAGCATCCGGTACTTTGGATGGGGTTTGTTAGGCCCAATAGATCTATCTTTAGGATTCGCGTCAATTAGGGTGTCTGTTCCCTAATTCTTAGATTACCAGACTTAATAAAAAGGGGCATATTCGATTTCGATAATTCAACCATAGAATGTAGTTTCACGTACTTGTGTCTATTTTGTAAATCATTTATAAAACCTGCATGTATTCTCATCCCAAAAATATTAGATTTTAAAAGTGGGACTATAACTCACTTTCACAGATTTTTACTTCGTCGGGAAGTAAGACTTGACCACTGGTTGATTCACGAACCTATAACAATATATACATATATATCAAAGTATGTTCAAAATATATTTACAACACTTTTAATATATTTTGATGTTTTAAGTTTATTAAGTCAGCTGTCCTCGTTAGTAACCTACAACTAGTTGTCCACAGTTAGATGTACAGAAATAAATTGATAAATATTATCTTGAATCAATCCACGACCCAGTGTATACGTATCTCAGTATTGATCACAACTCAAACTTTATATATTTTGGAATCAACCTCAACCCTGTATAGCTAACTCCAACATTCACATATAGAGTGTCTATGGTTGTTCCGAAATATATATAGATGTGTCGACATGATAGGTCGAAACATTGTATACGTGTCTATGGTATCTCAAGATTACATAATATACAATACAAGTTGATTAAGTTATGGTTGGAATAGATTTGTTACCAATTTTCACTTAGCTAAAATGAGAAAAATTATCCAATCTTGTTTTACCCATAACTTCTTCATTTTAAATCCGTTTTGAGTGAATCAAATTGCTATGGTTTCATATTGAACTCTATTTTATGAATCTAAACAGAAAAAGTATAGGTTTATAGTCGGAAAAATAAGTTACAAGTCGTTTTTGTAAAGGTAGTCATTTCAGTCGAAAGAACGACGTCTAGATGATCATTTTAGAAAACATACTTCCACTTTGAGTTTAACCATGATTTTTGGATATAGTTTCATGTTCATAATAAAAATTATTTTCTAAGAATAACAACTTTTAAATAAAAGTTTATCATAGTTTTTAATTAACTAACCCAAAACAGCCCGCGGTGTTACTACGACGTCGTAAATCCGGTTTTACGGTGTTTTTCGTGTTTCCCGGTTTTAAATCATTAAGTTAGCATATCATATAGATATAGAACATGTGTTTAGTTGATTTTAAAAGTCAAGTTAGAAGGATTAACTTTTGTTTGCGAACAAGTTTAGAATTAACTAAACTATGTTCTAGTGATTACAAGTTTAAACCTTCGAATAAGATAGCTTTATATGTATGAATCGAATGATGTTATGAACATCATTACTACCTAAAGTTTAGTAGGTAAACCTACTGGAAGTGACAAGAAATGATCTAGCTTCAAAGGATCTTGGATGGCTTGAAAGTTCTTGAAGTAGGATCATGACACAAAAATAAGTTCAAGTAAGATTTTTACTCGAATTAAAATAGTCTATAGTTATAGAAATTGAATCAAAGTTTGAATATGAATATTACCTTGAATAAGAAAGATAACCTACTGTATATAACAAAGGTTTCTTGATCTTAGATGATTACTTGGAATGGATTAGAAAGCTTGGAAGTAAATTAGTAAACTTGAAGGGATTTTTGAAGTGTTCTTGAAGTGTTCTTCCTATGATGATTATAGCTTGATTCTTGAAGTGATTTTTGATGAAGATGATGATTAACTACTGGAAAAATACGTTCATAATAGTGTGTGTGTGTTGAGAGAGAATTAGAAAGAGAATTGGAAGTGAAATGGAGTGAATGATGAGTGGTAATTGGTGAGTGGTGAGTGGGGTTAAAAGGAGTTCTAGTTAGTTGACTAGCTCATGGTAGAAGTTAAAATTGATTAGTCATACATGACATAATCAAGAGTGGAATCCCATGCTAGTTCCTATTGGTATATACCCATAGTAAGTACATTTTGAAGCTGTGTATAATACGGGTAAGAATACGACTAGAATTCTTGATGAAAGAAAAGAATGGGAAAGTAACTGTAACCATTTTCGTTAAGTATGAGTGTTTTAATATATGTCTTGAAGTCTTCCAAAAGTATTTTAATACATCTAAATACACTACATGTATATACATTTTAACTGAGTCGTTAAGTCATCGTTAGTCGTTACATGTAAGTGTTGTTTTGAAACCTTTAAGTTAACGATCTCAATTAATGTTGTTAACCCATTGTTTATTATATCTAATGAGATGTTAAATTATTATATTATCATGATATTATGATATATTAATATATCTTAATATGATATATATACATTTAAATGTCGTTACAACGATAATCGTTACATATATGTCTCGTTTCGAAATCCTTAAGTTAGTAGTCTTGTTTATATGTATATACCTCATTGTTAATATACTTATGGAGATACTTCCTTATCATAATCTCGTGTTAACCATATGAATATCCATATATATATCGTCATGTCGTTTTTACAAGTTTTAACGTTCGTGAATCGCTGGTCAACTTGGGTGGTCAATTGTCTATATGAAACATATTTCAATTAATCAAGTCTTAACAAGTTTGATTACTTAACATGTTGGAAACATTTAATCATGTAAATATCAATCTCAATTAATATATATAAACATGGAAAAGTTCGGGTCACTACAGTACCTACCCGTCAAATAAATTTCGTCCCGAAATTTTAAGCTGTTGAAGGTGTTGACGAATCTTCTGGAAATAGATGTGGGTATTTCTTCTTCATCTGATCTTCACACTCCCAGGTGAACTCGGGTCCTCTACGAGCATTCCATCGAACCTTAACAATTGGTATCTTGTTTTGCTTAAGTCTTTTAACCTCACGATCCATTATTTCGACGGGTTCTTCGATGAATTGGAGTTTTTCGTTGATTTGGATTTCATCTAACGGAATAGTGAGATCTTCTTTAGCAAAACATTTCTTCAAATTCGAGACGTGGAAAGTGTTATGTACAACCGCGAGTTGTTGAGGTAATTCAAGTCGGTAAGCTACTGGTCCGACACGATCAATAATCTTGAATGGTCCAATATACCTTGGATTTAATTTCCCTCGTTTACCAAATCGAACAATGCCTTTCCAAGGTGCAACTTTAAGCATGACCATCTCTCCAATTTCAAATTCTATATCTTTTCTTTTAATGTCAGCGTAGATCTTTTGTCGACTTTGGGCGGTTTTCAACCGTTGTTGAATTTGGATGATCTTCTCGGTAGTTTCTTGTATAATCTCCGGACCCGTAATCTGTCTATCCCCCACTTCACTCCAACAAATCGGAGACCTGCACTTTCTACCATAAAGTGCTTCAAACGGCGCCATCTCAATGCTTGAATGGTAGCTGTTGTTGTAGGAAAATTCTGCTAACGGTAGATGTCGATCCCAACTGTTTCCGAAATCAATAACACATGCTCGTAGCATGTCTTCAAGCATTTGTATCGTCCTTTCGCTCTGCCCATCAGTTTGTGGATGATAGGCAGTACTCATGTCTAGACGAGTTCCTAATGCTTGCTGTAATGTCTGCCAGAATCTTGAAATAAATCTGCCATCCCTATCAGAGATAATAGAGTTTGGTATTCCATGTCTGGAGATGACTTCCTTCAAATACAGTCGTGCTAACTTCTCCATCTTGTCATCTTCTCTTATTGGCAGGAAGTGTGCTGATTTGGTGAGACGATCAACTATTACCCAAATAGTATCAAAACCACTTGCAGTCCTTGGCAATTTAGTGATGAAATCCATGGTAATGTTTTTCCATTTTCATTCCGGGATTTCGGGTTGTTGAAGTAGACCTGATGGTTTCTGATGCTCAGCTTTGACCTTAGAACACGTCAAACATTCTCCTACGTATTTAGCAACATCGGCTTTCATACCCGGCCACCAAAAATGTTTCTTGAGATCCTTGTACATCTCCAAATTTTGGTACCCAAATCCTTTCAGCCCTATACCGGGTTCCGTCTTCCCGAATATTAAGATGCTTCTCCGATCCTTTGGGTATTTCATCCTTTAAATTTCCCTATTTTAAAACTCTTTGTTGCGCCTCCTTTATTTGAGTAGTAAGGTTATTATGAATCATTATATTCATAGATTTTACTCGAATGGGTTCTCTGTCCTTCCTGCTCAAGGCATCGGCTACCACATTTGCCTTCCCCGGGTGGTAACGAAGTTCAAAGTCGTAATCATTCAACAATTCAATCCACCTACGCTGCCTCATATTCAGTTGTTTCTAATTAAATATGTGTTGAAGACTTTTGTGGTCGGTATATATAATACTTTTGACCCCATATAAGTAGTGCCTCCAAGTCTTTAATGCAAAAACAACCGCGCCTAATTCCAAATCATGCGTCGTATAATTTTGTTCGTGAATCTTCAATTGTCTAGACGCATAAGCAATCACCTTCGTTCTTTGCATTAATACACAACCGAGACCTTGTTTTGATGCGTCACAATAAATCACAAAATCATCATTCCCTTCAGGCAATGACAATATAGGTGCCGTAGTTAGCTTTTTCTTCAATAGCTGAAATGCTTTCTATTGTTCATCATTCCATTCAAATTTATTCCCTTTATGCGTTAATGCAGTCAAGGGTTTTGCTATTCTGGAAAAGTCTTGGATGAACCTTCTGTAGTAAGCAGCTAGTCCTAAAAACTGGCGTATGTGTTTCGGAGTTTTTGGGGTTTCCCACTTTTCAACAGTTTCTATCTTTGCCGGATCCACCTTAATATCTTCTTTGTTCACTATGTGACCGAGAAATTGAACTTCTTCCAACCAAAATGCACACTTTGAAAACTTAGCGTACAATTCTTCCTTCCTCAATACTTCTAACACCTTTCTCAAATGTTCACCGTGTTCTTGGTCATTCTTTGAGTAAATAAGTATGTCATCAATGAAAACAATGACAAACTTGTCAAGGTATGGTCCACACACTCGGTTCATGAGGTCCATGAACACAGCTGGTGCATTAGTTAAACCAAACGGCATGACCATAAACTCGTAATGATCGTAACGTGTTCTGAAAGCAGTCTTTGGAATATCATCTTCTTTCACCCGCATTTGATGATACCCGGAACGTAAGTCAATCTTTGAATAAACAGACGAGCCTTGTAGTTGATCAAATAAGTCATCGATTCTCGGTAGTGGGTAGCGGTTCTTGATGGTAAGTTTGTTCAACTCTCGGTAGTTGATACACAACCTGAATGTACCATCTTTCTTCTTGACAAACAAAACAGGAGCTCCCCACGGTGATGTGCTTGGTTGAATGAAACCACGCTCTAAAAGTTCTTGTAATTGGCTTTGCAGTTCTTTCATCTCGCTGGGTGCGAGTCTGTAAGGAGCACGAGCTATTGGTGCAGCTCCTGGTACAAGATCTATTTGAAATTCAACGGATCGATGTGGGGGTAATCCCGGTAATTCTTTCGGAAATACATCGGGAAATTCTTTTGCAATGGGAACATCATTGATGCTCTTTTCTTCAGTTTGTACTTTCTCGACGTGTGCTAGAACAGCATAGCAACCTTTTCTTATTAGTTTTTGTGCCTTCAAATTACTAATAAGATGTAGCTTCGTGTTGCCCTTTTCTCCGTACACCATTAAGGGTTTTCTTTTTTCTCGTATAATGCAAATTGCATTTTTGTAACAAACGATCTCTGCTTTCACTTCTTTCAACCAGTCCATACCGATTATCACATCAAAACTCCCTAACTCTACTGGTATCAAATCAATCTTAAATGTTTCGCTAACCAGTTTAATTTCTCAATTCCGACATATATTATCTGCTGAAATTAATTTACCATTTGCTAATTCGAGTAAAAATTTACTATCCAAAGGCGTCAATGGACAACTTAATTTAGCACAAAAATCTCTACTCATATAGCTTCTATCCGCACCCGAATCAAATAAAACGTAAGCAGATTTATTGTCAATAAGAAACGTACCCGTAACAAGCTCCGGGTCTTCCTGTGCCTCTGCCGCATTAATATTGAAAACTCTTCCGCGGCCTTGTCCATTCGTGTTCTCCCGGTTCGGGCAATTTCTAATAATGTGACCCGGTTTTCCACATTTATAACAAACTACATTGGCATAACTGGCTCCGACACTACTTGCTCCGCCATTACTCATTCCGACACCATTTGTTCTTTTCGTTCTATTAACCCCTAGTCCGTAGACCTCACACTTCGCCGCGCTATGACCATTTCTTTTACACTTGTTGCAAAATTTGGTGCAGAACCCCGAGTGATACTTTTCACACCTTTGGCATAGCTGCTTCTGATTGTTGTTGTTGTTGTTGCGGTTATTATTGTTGTTGGGATGATTGTTGTAGTTGCTGTTGTTGTTGTTGTTGTTGTTGTTGTTGTTGTTGTTGTTGTTGTTGTTGGGCCGTTTGTTGTAGTTGCGATTGATGTTGCGATTGTTGGGATAATTGTTGCGATTATTGTTGTAATTGCTGTTGTTGTTGTATTGGTGATTCTTATTACCGTTTTCCTCTCACTTTCTTTTGACTTGCTTCACATTGGCCTCTTCAGCAGTCTGTTCTTTAATTCTTTCTTCAATCTGGTTCACTAGTTTGTGAGCCATTCTACATGCCTGTTGTATGGAGGGGGGTCGTGTGAACTTATATCTTCTTGGATTCTTTCCAGTAATCCTTTCACAAATGCATCGATCTTCTCTTCCTCATCTTCGAATGCTCCCGGACACAATAGACACAATTCTGTGAATCGTCTTTCGTACGTGGTAATATCAAATCCTTGGGTTCGTAACCCTCTAAGTTCTGTCTTGAGCTTATTGACCTCGGTTCTGGGACGGTACTTCTCGTTCATCAAGTGCTTGAATGCTGACCACGGTAGTACGTACGCATCGTCTTGTCCCACTTGCTCTAGATAGGTATTCCACCATGTTAACGTAGAACCTGTGAAGGTATGAGTAGCGTACTTCACTTTGTCCTCTTCAGTACACTTACTTATGGTAAACACCGATTCGACCTTCTCGGTCCACCGTTTCAATCCGATCGGTCCTTCGGTTCCATCAAATTCCAAAGGTTTGCAGGCAGTGAATTCTTTGTAGGTGCATCCTACACGATTTCCTGTACTGCTAGATCCAAGGTTATTGTTGGTATGTAGCGCAGCTTGTACTGCGGCTATGTTTGAAGCTAGAAAAGTACGGAATTCCTCTTCATTCATATTCACGATGTGCCGAGTAGTCGGTGCCATTTCCTTCAAAAGAGTCAAATGGAACAAGTTAATCATACATAATATTAAGAGTAGTTAATAGTATTTCATAGCATAATATGAACTCATTTATAAAAGCTTTTTCTTCATATTAGCGTTTTATAAGTTTAAATTCGGGTAGTACCTACCCGTTAAGTTCATACTTAGTAGCTAATATACAATTCAACTACTACAATTCTATATGAAAAACTGATTATAATAATATTTCGCGTTCAAACTTTTATACAATATTTTACAAACTTACAATACCGCTTATTTTACATAAAGCATGAAATATAGCACACAATAACTTTGATACAAGATAGTTGTGAAGATAATTCTAGCTAGTACACAAGTCGTTCAGCAAAGGCAATAAAGAAACGTAATTCATACGTCCAGAAACAAGTCATGCATTCTGGTTTTACTAGGATTACTTCCCATCCTTGGTCTTGTGGAACATAACCGTTATGGCCGTTGATAAGACAGCGTGTTGTAACGTCGTCAAAGGGACGAGGGTTACGTAATGTCCAACAGTCCCGTAACAATCTAAAAACCTCATTTCTTACCCCAATTACCGACTCCGTCACTTGTGGGAACGTTTTGTTTAACAGTTGTAGCCCGATGTTCTTGTTCTCACTTTGGTGAGAAGCGAACATTACTAATCCGTAAGCATAACATGCTTCTTTATGTTGCATGTTAGCCGCTTTTTCTAAATCACGAAGTCCAATATTCAGATATATTGAGTCAAAATAATTTCTTAACCCATTGTGTAAAATAGCATTTGGGTTCCCCGCAATATATGCGTCAAAGTAAACACATCGTAACTTATGGATTTCCCAATGTGATATCCCCCATCATTCGAACGAAAGCCTTTTATAAACCAAGGCATTCTTGGAACGTTCTTCGAATGTCTTACAAACTGATCTCGCCTTAAATAGTTGTGCCGAAGAATTCTGACCGACTCTAGACAAGATTTCATCAATCATGTCTCCGGGTAGGTCTCTTAAAATATTGGGTTGTCTATCCATTTTGTGTTTTTATACTGTAAAATAGACAAGAGTTAGATTCATAAAAAAAAATACTTATTAATACAAGCAATTTTTACATATATCATAAAGCATAAGCACACTATATTACATATATTACACCACACGAATACAACTATCTTATTCCGACTCGCTTGTTTCTTCTTCTTCGGTTTTTGTTCATTTTGCCAAGTTTCTAGGGATATATGATGTTCCCCTAATATGAGCCGTCGTTTTCCACATTGGTTTAGAAAAACCTGGTGGTTTAGAGGTTCCCGGGTCATTGTTACAACTTAAGGACTTCGGGGGTTGACGATACATATAAAGTTCATCGGGGTTGGAATTAGATTTCTCTATTTTTATGCCCTTTCCCTTATTATTTTCTTTTGCCTTTTTAAATTCAGTTGGGGTAATTTCTATAACATCATCGGAATTCTCGTCAGAATCCGATTCATCGGAGAATTGGTAATCCTCCCAATATTTTGCTTCCTTAGCGGAAACACCATTGACCATAATTAACCTTGGTCGGTTGGTTGAGGATTTTCTTTTACTTAACCGTTTTATTATTTCCCCCACCGGTTCTATTTCTTCATCCGGTTCCGATTCTTCTTCCGGTTCCGATTCTTCTTTCGGTTCCGACTCTTCTTCCGGTTCCTCTTCGGGAACTTGTGAATCAATCCACGAATCATTCCAATTTACATTTGACTCTTTATTATTATTAGGTGAGTCAATGGGACTTGTTCTAGAGGTAGACATCTATCACATAATATCAAACGCGTTAAGAGATTAATATATCACATAATATTCACATGTTAAAAATATATAGTTTCCAACAAAATTTGTTAAGCAATCATTTTTCAAGTAAACAAGGTCGAAGTCCAGACTCACTAATGCATCCTAACAAACTCGATAAGACACACTAATACAAAATTTTGGTTCTCTAAGACCAACGCTCTGATACCAACTGAAATGTCCCGTTCTTATTGATTAAAAACGTTCCATATTAATTGATTTCGTTGCGAGGTTTTGACCTCTATATGAGACGTTTTTTCAAAGACTGCATTCATTTTTAAAACAAACCATAACCTTTATTTCATAAATAAAGGTTTAAAAAAGCTTTACGTAGATTATCAAATAATGATAATCTAAAATATCCTGTTTACACACGACCATTACATAATGGTTTACAATACAAATATGTTACATCGAAATCAGTTTCTTGAATGCAGTTTTTACACAATATCATACAAACATGGACTCCAAATCTTGTCCTTATTTTAGTATGCAACAGCGGAAGCTCTTAATATTCACCTGAGAATAAACATGCTTTAAACGTTAACAAAAATGTTGGTGAGTTATAGGTTTAACCTATATATATCAAATCGTAATAATAGACCACAAGATTTCATATTTCAATACACATCCCATACATAGAGATAAAAATCATTCATATGGTGAACACCTGGTAACCGACATTAACAAGATGCATATATAAGAATATCCCCATCATTCCGGGACACCCTTCGGATATGATATAAATTTCGAAGTACTAAAGCATCCGGTACTTTGGATGGAGTTTGTTAGGCCCAATAGATCTATCTTTAGGATTCGCGTCAATTAGGGTGTCTGTTCCCTAATTCTTAGATTACCAGACTTAATAAAAAAAGGGGCATATTCGATTTCGATAATTCAACCATAGAATGTAGTTTCACGTACTTGTGTCTATTTTGTAAATCATTTATAAAACCTGCATGTATTCTCATCCTAAAAATATTAGATTTTAAAAGTGGGACTATAACTCACTTTCACAGATTTTTACTTCGTCGAGAAGTAAGACTTGGCCACTGTTGATTCACGAACCTATAACAATATATACATATATATTAAAGTATGTTCAAAATATATTTACAACACTTTTAATATATTTTGATGTTTTAAGTTTATTAAGTCAGCTGTCCTCGTTAGTAACCTACAACTAGCTGTCCACAGTTAGATGTACAGAAATAAATCGATAAATATTATCTTGAACCAATCCACGACCCAGTGTTTACGTATCTCAGTATTGATCACAACTCAAACTATATATATTTTGGAATCAACCTCAACCCTGTATAGCTAACTCCAACATTCACATATAGAGTGTCTATGGTTGTTCCGAAATATATATAGATGTGTCGACATGATAGGTCGAAACATTGTATACGTGTCTATGGTATCTCAAGATTACATAATATACAATACAAGTTGATTAAGTTATGGTTGGAATAGATTTGTTACCAATTTTCACGTAGCTAAAATGAGAAAAATTATCCAATCTTGTTTTACCCATAACTTCTTCATTTTAAATCCGTTTTGAGTGAATCAAATTGCTATGGTTTCATATTGAACTCTATTTTATGAATCTAAATAGAAAAAGTATAGGTTTATAGTCGGAAAATAAGTTACAAGTCGTTTTTGTAAAGGTAGTCATTTCAGTCGAAAGAACGACGTCTAGATGACCATTTTAGAAAACATACTTCCACTTTGAGTTTAACCATAATTTTTGGATATAGTTTCATGTTCATAATAAAAATCATTTTCTCAGAATAACAACTTTTAAATCAAAGTTTATCATAGTTTTTAATTAACTAACCCAAAACAGCCCGCGGTGTTACTACGACGACGTAAATCCGGTTTTACGGTGTTTTTCGTGTTTCCAGGTTTTAAATCATTAAGTTAGCATATCATATAGATATAGAACATGTGTTTAGTTAATTTTAAAAGTCAAGTTAGAAGGATTAACTTTTGTTTGCGAACAAGTTTAGAATTAACTAAACTATGTTCTAGTGATTACGAGTTTAAACCTTCGAATAAGATAGTTTTATATATATGAATCGAATGATGTTATGAACATCATTACTACCTCAAGTTTAGTAGGTAAACCTAATGGAAGTGACAAGAAATGATCTAGCTTCAAAGGATCTTGGATGGCTTGAAAGTTCTTGAAGTAGGATCATGACACAAAAACAAGTTCAAGTAAGATTTTTACTCGAATTAAAATAGTTTATAGTTATAGAAATTGAATCAAAGTTTGAATATGAATATTACCTTGAATAAGAAAGATAACCTACTGTATATAACAAAGGTTTCTTGATCTTAGATGATTACTTGGAATGGATTAGAAAGCTTGGAAGTAAATTAGTAAACTTGAAGGGATTTTTGAAGTGTTCTTGAAGTGTTCTTCCTATGATGATTATAGCTTGATTCTTGAAGTGATTTTTGATGAAGATGATAATTAACTACTGGAAAAATACGTTCATAATAGTGTGTGTGTGTTGAGAGAGAATTAGAAAGAGAATTGGAAGTGAAATGGAGTGAATGATGAGTGGTAATTGGTGAGTGGTGAGTGGGGTTAAAAGGAGTTCTAGTTAGTTGACTAGCTCATGGTAGAAGTTAAAATTGATTAGTCATACATGACATAATCAAGAGTGGAATCCCATGCTAGTTCCTATTGGTATATACCCATAGTAAGTACGTTTTAAAGCTGTGTATAATACGGGTAAGAATACGACTAGAATTCTTGATGAAAGAAAAGAATGGGAAAGTAACTGTAACCATTTTCGTTAAGTATGAGTGTTTTAATATATGTCTTGAAGTCTTCCAAAAGTATTTTAATACATCTAAATACACTACATGTATATACATTTTAACTGAGTCGTTAAGTCATCGTTAGTCGTTACATGTAAGTGTTGTTTTGAAACCTTTAAGTTAACGATCTCAATTAATGTTGTTAACCCATTGTTTATTATATCTAATGAGATGTTAAATTATTATATTATCATGATATTATGATATATTAATATATCTTAATATGATATATATACATTTAAATGTCGTTACAACGATAATCGTTACATATATGTCTCGTTTCGAAATCCTTAAGTTAGTAGTCTTGTTTATATGTATATAACTCATTGTTAATATACTTATGGAGATACTTACTTATCATAATCTCGTGTTAACCATATGTATATCCATATATATATCGTCATGTCGTTTTTACAAGTTTTAACGTTCGTGAATCGCCGGTCAACTTGGGTGGTCAATTGTCTATATGAAACATATTTCAATTAATCAAGTCTTAACAAGTTTGATTGCTTAACATGTTGGAAACATTTAATCATGTAAATATTAATCTCAATTAATATATATAAACATGGAAAAGTTCGGGTCACTACACTCGTCTAGACATGAGTACTGCCTATCATCCACAAACTGATGGGCAGAGTGAAAGGACGATACAAACGCTTGAAGACATGCTACGAGCATGTGTTATTGATTTCGGAAACAGTTGGGATCGACACCTACCGTTAGCAGAATTTTCCTACAACAACAGTTATCATTCTAGTATTGAGATGGTGCCGTTTGAGGCACTTTATGGTAGAAAGTGCAGTTCTCCGATTTGTTGGAATGAAGTGGGGGATAGATAGATTACGGGTCCGGAGATAATACAAGAAACTACCGAGAAAATCATCCAAATTCAACAACGATTGGAAACCGCCCAGAGTCGACAAAAGAGCTACGCGGACAGTAAAAGAAAAGATATAGAGTTTGAAATTGGAGAAATGGTCTTTCTTAAGGTTTCACCTTGGAAAGGCGTTGTTCGATTTGATAAATGGGGGAAACTAAATCTAAGGTACATTGGACCATTCAAGATTATAGATCGTATCGGACCAGTAGCTTACCAACTGGAGCTACCTCAACAACTCGAGGTTGTACATAACGCTTTCCACGTATCGAATTTGAAGAAATGTTTTGCTAAAGAAGATCTCACTATTTCATTAGACGAAATCCAAATCAATGAAAAACTTCAATTCATTGAAGAACCCGTCGAAATAATGGATCGTGAGGTTAAGAGACTTAAGCAAAACAAGATACCGATTGTTAAGGTTCGATGGAATGCTCGTAGAGGACCTGAGTTCACCTGGGAGCGTGAAGATCAGATGAAGAAGAAATACCCGCATCTATTTCCAGAAGATTCGTCAACACCTTCAACAGCTTAAAATTTCGGGACGAAATTTATTTAACGGGTAGGTACTGTAGTGACCCGGACTTTTCTATGTTTATATATATTAATTGAGATTGATATTTACATGACTAAATGTTTCCAACATGTTAAGCAATCAAACTTGTTAAGACTTGATTAAATGAAATAAGTTTCATATAGACAATTGATCACCCAAGTTGACCGGCGTTTCACGAACGTTACAAAATTGTAAAAACTACATGTTGTGGTATATATAGACATATATATATGGTTGACATAAGATTATGATGAGTAAGTATCTCACTAAATATATTAACAATGTGAGATATACATAAGAAATGAGATTACTAAGTTAAGAAACTCGAAATGATATATATAACGATTATCGTTATGATAACGTCTACTAAATACATATGTATCATATTAAGATATTGATACACTATATTTAACATGATAAAATTATATTTAAATATATCATTAAGTGTGTTAACAATGAACTACATATGTAAAAACAAGACTACTAACTCAAGAATTATGAAACGAGACTTATATGTAACGATTATCGTTGTAACGATATTTTAATGTATATATCATATTAAGAGATATTCATACATCATAATATCATGATAATATAATAATTTAACATCTCATTTGATATAATAAACATTGGGTTAACAACATTATTTGAGATCGTTAACTTAAGGGTTTCAAAACAACACTTACATGTAACGACTAACGAAGACTTAACGACTCCATTAGAATGTATATACATGTTGTGTTTTTATATGTATTCTTACACTTTTGAAAGACTTCAAGACACATATCAAAGTACTTTTACTTAACAAAAATACTTACAATTACATCCTCGTTCAGTTTCATCAACAATTCTACTCGTATGCACCCGTATTCGTACTCGTACAATACACAGCTTTTAGATGTATGTACTATTGGTATTTACACTCCAATGATCAGCTTATAGCAGCCTATGTGAGTCACCTAACACATGTGGGAACCATCATTTGGCAACTAGCATGAAATATCTCATAAAATTACAAAAATATTAGTAATCATTCATGACTTATTTACATGAAAATAAAATTACATATCCTTTATATCTAATCCATATACCAACGACCAAAAACACCTACAAACACTTTCATTCTTTAATTTTATTCATCTAATTGATCTCTCTCAAGTTCCATCTTCAAGTTCTAAGTGTTCTTCATAAATTCCATAAGTATAGTTTCATAAAAATCAAGAATACTACCAAGTTTGCAAGTTTACTTCCAAGCTTTCTAATCCATTCCAAGTAATCATCTAAGATCAAGGAACCTTTGTTATTTACAGTAGGTTATCTTTCTAATTCAAGGTAATATTCATATTCAAACTTTGATTCAATTTCTACAACTATAACAATCTTATTTCGAGTGAAAATCTTACTTGAACTGTTTTCGTGTCATGATTCTGCTTCAAGAACTTTCAAGCCATCCAAGGATCCTTTGAAGCTAGATCCATTTTTCTTATTTCCAATAGTTTTATCCAGAAAACTTGAGGTAGTAATGATGTTCATAACATCATTCGATTCATACATATAAAGCTATCTTATTCGAAGGTTTAAACTTGTAATCACTAGAACATAGTTTAGTTAATTCTAAACTTGTTCGCAAACAAAAGTTAATCCTTCTAACTTGACTTTTAAAATAAACTAAACACATTTTCTATATCTATATGATATGCTAACTTAATGATTTAAAACCTGGAAACACGATGAACACCATAAAATCGGATATACGCCGTCGTAGTGAAACCGGGGGCTATTTTGGTTTGGATAATTAAAAACTATGATAAACTTTGATTTAAAAGTTGTTCTTCTGGGAAAATGATATTTCATATGAACATGAAACTATATCCAAAAATCTTGTTTAAACTCAAAGTGAAAGTATGTTTTTCAAAATGGCCATCAAGATGTCGTTCTTTCGACGGAAATGACTACCTCTTTAGTAATTGACATGTAACTTAAATTTCTGACTATAAACCTATACTTTTTCTGTTTGGATTCTTAAATTATAGTTCAATATGAAACCATAGCAATTTGATTCACTCAAAATGGATTTAAAATGAAGAAGTTATGGGTAAAACAAGATTGGATATTTTTGATCTTTTTAGCTACGGGAAATGTTTAACAAATCTATACAAATCATATCCTAGCTAACTTATATTGTATTATACATGTATTCTAATATATTATGTAATCTTGGGATACCATAGACACGTATGCAAATATTTTGACATATCATATCGACCCATGTATATATATTATTTGGAACAACCATAGACACTCTATATGCAGTAATATTGGAGTTAGCTATACAGGGTTGAGGTTAATTCCAAAAATATATATACTTTGATTTGTGATCTAGCCTGAGATGTGTATACACTGGGTCGTGGATTGATTCAAGATAATATATATCGATTTATTTCTATACATCTAACTGTGAACAACTAGTTGTAGGTTACTAACGAGGACAGCTGACTTAATACACTCAAATCTTTAAAACATAATAAAAATGGTTGTAATTATATTTTGATCATACTTTGATATATATGTACATATTTGTATAGGTTCGTGAATCGATCCGTGGCCAAGTCTTATTTTCGAGGAAGGAAATATCTGTGAAAGTGAGCTATAGTCCCACTTTTAAAATCTAATATTTTTGGGATGAGAATACATGCAGGTTTTATAAATGATTTACAAAATAGACACAAGTACGTGAAACTACATTCTATGGTTGAATTATCGAAATCGAATATGCCCCTTTTTATTAAGTCTGGTAATCTAAGAATTAGGGAACAGACACCCTAATTGACGTGAATCCTAAAGATAGATCTATTGGGCCTAACAAACCCTATCCAAAGTACCGGATGCTTTAGTACTTCGAAATTTATATCATATCCGAAGGGTGTCCCGGAATGATGGGGATATTCTTATATATGCATCTTGTTAATATCGGTTACCAGGTGTTCACCATATAAATGATTTTTATCTCTATGTACGGGATGTGTATTGAAATATGAAATCTTGTGGTCTATTGTTACGATTTGATATATAATATATATATAGGTTAAACCTATAACTCACCAACATTTTTGTTGACATTTAAAGCATGTTTATTCTCAGGTGAATATTAAGAGCTTCCGCTGTTGCATACTAAAATAAGGACAAGATTTGGAGTCCATGTTTGTATGATATTGTGTAAAAACTGCATTCAAGAAACATATGTCGATGTAATATATTTCTATTGTAAACCATTATGTAATGGTCGTGTGTAAACAGTATATTTTAGATTATCATTATTTGATAATCTACGTAATGTTTTTAAAACCTTTATTGATAAAATAAAGGTTATGGTTATTTTAAAAATGAATGCAGTCTTTGAAAAACGTCTCATATAGAGGTCAAAACCTCACAACGAAATCAATTAATATGGAACGTTTATAATCAATATGAACGGGACATTTCATGTGGTTCTTGTGAAGTAGGAATAGTGTCCTCAGAAATTACAGGTATTTCAGGTGGTTTAAGTGTAATACCACTTCTTGTGGTAATGGCTTTAGCTGTTTCATTCTGGGGGTTAGCATTTGTATCACTAGGTAGACTTCTCGATTTTCTTTTACCTATCAACCTTGCTAGGTTGCTCACTTCTTGTTCCAGATTTTGAATAGAAGCTTGTTGATTTCTAAATGCTTGAGCATTTTGTTCATTGGTTTGTTTCTGAGATGTGAAAAATTGAGTTTGAGATTCAACTAGCTTCGACATCATATCTTCTAAATTTGGCTTTTTATCATCGGTTTGTGGTGGTTTGTTTTGAAAAATAGGTCTTTGCTGATTGTAAGTATTATTGGATACTTGTTGATTGCTAGGACCTTGTTGGTTGTTGTATGGAACATTTCGGTTATAATTCTGATTTTGATTGTAGATTGGTCTTGGCGGTTGATAATTATTCTGATAATTATTTCCAGGCCTTTGGTTCATATATGAAATATTCTCTCTTTGTTCCATTGTTAGTTCAATACTGAGACAATCTTTTGTCAAATATGGTCCTCCACACTGCTCACAACTAATTCGTATTGAGTGAATATCTTTAGTCATCTTCTCCATTCGTCTCTCGACAACATCTATCTTTGCGGAAATGGAATCAAAGTCATGGCTAGAATCGGCTCTAGCCGCTTTAGATGATCTAACGATATCTTTTTCTTGGTGCCACTCATGTGAGTGGGAAGCAGTGTTATCAATAATTTTGTAAGCGTCAGTTGCGGTTTTCTTCATAATGGAACCACCAGCTGCTACATCGATGTCTTTCCTTGTAATGATGTCGCATCCTTGGTAGAATATTTGTACTATTTGACAAGTGTCTAAACCATGTTGCGGACATCCTCTTAATAACTTTCCAAATCTGGTCCACGCCTCATATAGAGTTTCATTTGGCTTTTGTATGAACGTAACAATTTCTCCTTGAAGTCTCACGACTTTAGATGCCGAAAAGAATTGTTTAAGAAATTTTTCAACTAAAACGTCCCATGTATCAATCGCTCCTTCAGGTAATGATTCTAACCAATCTTTGGCTTCTCCCTTTAAAGTCCAGGGAAATAACATGAGATATATCTGTTCATCCTCCACTTCTCGGATTTTAAATAGTGTACAGATCCTATTAAAAGTACGAAGATGTTCGTTTGGATCTTCCTTCGGTGCACCACTAAATTGGCATTGATTAGTTACCATGTGTAGAATTTGTCCTTTGATTTCATAATCTGGCGCATTAATGTCTGGTTGAGTAATTGCGTGACCTTGGCCAGTGCGTTTAGCTCTCATTCGGTCTTCCATACTTAGAGGTTCCAGATTTTTCATGATTGAATTTGTTGAATCTGAATCACTAGAGGATTCTGATTTAATGGGTTGTTCCTCGACAATTTCCGTTTGAATGATTGGTGGTTCCGGAGGAAAGATTAATGGTTCAGGATCTCTGAATTGTCCCTGAATATCCTCCGGATTCTCAATTGTGAGGTCGGGTTCAAAAAATGGATTATCGAAAATTTGAATTGGAGTACTTGGTCGACTGGATGACGATTCTAAAGAAAAATCAACGGCGACAATATTGGCTAGATGTCTTGATCTGGTTACAGGTGGTGAACGTTTTGCTCGGTGCATTCACTGAATATCCTATTTATAAAATATAAAAATTATATAAGTTATCAAATTAATAGACTTTTCTGATTTTGCCCACGTTTCGAATAGCCAATAGATGCAGCAGAGAGTTAGAACCCTTCAAATCGGAAGCCCATAACTCGCCACTAACAAATCCAACTATTACTACGAACCAGAAAATTTTGGATGTCTATCAATTTAACCACTTAAAATAATTTTTCGTTGAAATTTTAAAGAAATTTTAGAGAAGAAATAGAAAATTCTATGGCCTAAAAATTAGAGCGTCGAAAAACGTCAAAAAATAAAAGGTCGAAAAATAATAGGCGTCGAAAAATAAAAATAAGAAAGCAGCGCGTCGAAACTTAAAAAGGAACTAAAAACTAAGAATTAAAAGTTGCGTCTAAAAATATTAAAGCTTACAAGAAATTCTATATCCAAAACGGCAAAAACTTAAAAAGGTAATAAATATAAAAACGGCGTCGCAAAATTCTAAAGCACCTAAATCTTAGTCTAAAGAAAAAGCACTTAAGGGATTTTACGGCAAAGCCTAAAATTCTAGAAATAAAAAGAACTATGGCAAAAACTATGACTTAAAACTAAATACGAATGAAAAATGCAAATATTACGCTAAAACAAATAAAAAGTTATAAAATATAAAAATAAACTTGAAGTCGTAAAAAGTACAATTTTTATAAAAATATTATTTTTATATTATTTATTTTATAAAACTATTAATTTTATATATTAATTAAAACTAGATTAAAACTAAATAAAACAAACTAAATAATAAAACTAAACTAAATAATTAAAAACTAAACCCTAATTAGGGTTTTAATTAATAATAATAATAATTACCCCGTAATTAATGCTGTTTTAGGTTCAGAGCCGCGTGTCAGAGCAGGCCATGCGATCGCATGGTCATCACGTTATATATCCACGCGGTCGCATGGAGTAGGGTTTCGGGCCAGAGTTGGGCTGCTACAGTACCAGGCCGTTTGATTTCTTTTATATATATATATATATATATATATATATATATTTTTTTTTTTTTCTGTTTTATATTTATACAAAAATATAAATAAAAATTAAATACAACTTATATTTTTACAAAAATATCTACCTATTAGTTTTTGTAACTAAAAGAAAATACAAACTTTTTAATTTTTTATATTTTGAACAACTCTTAAAAATATATATATATATATATATATATATATATATATATATATATATATATATATATATATATATATATATATATATATATATATATATATATATATATATATATATATATATTATGGTTTTTGTATTCTTAAAGTTTAAAACGTATTTTTACAAAAGCGTATTTTTACAAAAGTAAAAAAAAAAAAATTCTTTTTCTTTTTTTATATATAGCGTTTCACTTCCGGCGTTTTTAGTGTCCCCGGCAGCGGCGCCAAAAATACTTGATGTGCGTAGAGGTGTATACAAAATAGTTATATTTTTACAAGGAAAATACTATTAAATACGATACAATTTTACACAAGATATTTATTTATTTATAGAATGGATATACCTAAACCAGTGTACCTAATCGTACAGTAGTGTAGTTTTTAGTAAGTCCGGTTCGTCCACAGGGAACTCGCCAAGTTTAACGCTATATATTTTTTTTAAAACTATATTTGTAAATATATAAGTAGTATTATTATTATAAAAGGGGGTTTTTACCGTTTAATGACCGGTTTGTCGATTTTAAAACTTTAGTCGCAGTTAAAACCTAATGTAAAATATTAAAAATAAATATAACTTAATTTAAAGCGTAAAGTAAATGACAATAATTAAAATGCGATAAATAAAATAGTGATAAATAAAATTACGATAATTAAAAAGTACGATAATTAAAATGACAATAAATTAAAGTGCGATAATTAAAAGTGCAATTAAATATGAAATATATAAATTATGCTTATTTAAACTTCCGTAATCATGATGTTTGACGTGTTTATTTTAGTTTATTACCATGGGTTAATTGTTCTTGGTCCTGGATTATTCGATATGTCCATACGGATTTGTCCATAATAGTCCATCAGTCATAATCATAAAGTGCGGAAGTCTTCGTCAAATTATTCTTATTCCCGAAGTCAAATATTCCAACTAATTGGGGATTCGAATTGTAACAAGGTCTTAATACTTTGTTTAATGAATACACCAGGTTATCGACTGCGTGTAATCCAAGGTTTTATTACTTTGTTAACAATTACACCAATTACCCTTGAATGTAATCCACCCCTGTTTCAACAAGTCTATTAACTATTAATCCAGTTCCGTGTCCGGTAAAATGAACAATTATTGGTATTTATAGATATCCCGCCCACCGTACCCAGTCAAGCGTATGTGGTTATATATAAATACGTCAAATTATAAGTCTATATATTAAATTAACGAGGTATCATTTAGTTAATATAAAGCCCATTAATAGCCCATAGTCTAATTTTCACAAGTGTCGTTCTTTTATCCAAACCCCAATTATGGTCCAAAGCCCAATTACCCAATTTTAATATTTAGCCCAACATCACGATTACTTCGGCATTAAATAAGCATAATAATAACTTAGCTACGAGACATTAATTTAAAAAGGTTGAACATAACTTACAATGATTAATAATAGCGTAGCGTTACACGGACAGAATTTCGACTTAATATATATATATATATATATATATATATATATATATATATATATATATATATATATATATATATATATATATATATATATATGTATGTATGTATGTATGTATACGTGAGAGAGATAGAGAAAAAGATATATAAAACTGGCCAAAACACGCGAAATTTATAGATGTGGCCTGATACTTGGGGCCATGCGATCGCATGGTTTTTACTCTTCCAGGTCATGCGATCGCATGGCCAGCTGGGGGAGTTCACATGTCTTTGTTTTCTTTCTTGCCGACGGTATTTAATATAATATATAATATATAAATAATTTATAGAATTATTTAAATATTATATTATATTTGTGTGCATAGTTGACTTGAAATTTTTAGTCCGTTACGTCGAGCGTTAAGAGTTGACTCTGGTCCCGGTTCTGGATTTTCGAACGTCCTTGCGTACAATTTAATATCTTGTATTTTGCGTTTTGCGGCTTGTACTCTTGTAATTTTGAGACGTTTCTCATCAATAATTGGAACCACTTTGATTGTAATTTGTACTTTTTTAGCTTTTTGGTCGTTTGCGTCTTCAATTCGTCGAATCTGTCTTTTGTCTTCACCTTTTATTATTTAGACGAATATCACTTGTAAATAGAAAACTTGCAACTAAAAGCTTGTCTTTCTTGAGGGATAATGCTATGAAATATATGTTCATTTTTAGCATTATCAAAACACGACTGATATACATAATTGGTTAAAATGGTTTTTAACAAATAGTGTAGCGAATCTTGTGTGCATGCATTATTCGTTGACACAAACGTTTTCAAATACCCGTCAAAATTAGGTCATGCCATCCAATGAGCTTGCAAACACTCGTTATTTTTCTAACCTATTAAGACTAGCGTGAATTATAACCACGAGGTGGAATTTCTAATCTAGTAAGACTGGCGTGAATTTCCACTGTTTCCAAATTGAACGACTTAATCGTATTCACGGTGAGACCTGAGTTCGAGGCAAGGATGAGATAAACATGTCAGTAGATAATAGTGGTTTGTTGAACTACATATATCTCAAGGTCTCATAAACATCTAAGAGTTGCACTTGTAATGTAATTGATACCCGCTACCTACCAATAGACTCCATAACTGCTAGCTGATCAACAGATGTGGCTATGAAACCTCTATGTGGATCTTAGGCTTTCGTAAATTAATTTTATTTAAAAAAATTATAAAAACTTGGGTAGTTAATTTATTAAAGCTCAATATCGAAAATACTAAATTGAATCATATATCTGTTGTAGATGTCAAACAATCAAAACGCAAACCAAAACACTTTCTTCTTTGTTGGAGAAGGATAAACTCAATGTTCAAACTTCCCAAACTGACACCGCAATCTGAGAACTGTTCTCAAACATAAATGGAAGTTGAATAAAGTTTAGAACCCATATCATTTCTTCCTGTTGTGGCAGTTGCTGCTACTCAGCAAAATGCTTATCGAATGTTGTTCGATGATCAGAAAGAAATAGGATTGAAGGGTGAAAAAGAATAAGCCGAATACTTTGTGGAAGGAAAATGACAAATCATCTGCTAGGAAAAATATTCCACCTTCCAAGAAGGAAAGCCCAACAAAAGACGCCGAATGTTTCCATTGTGGAAAGTTGACAATTGGAGAAGGAAGTTGTCCTATCTTCCAATCTGAGCTGAGAAAAGGCAACGCTGGTGAGACTAGAAAATCAGGTATATTCCATATATAGTTATATACTTCTTCTAGTGATTCCTAGATCTTTGTTAACTGGTTGTGGCCTTCACACCTGTAACAATATGAAGGGAATGAGAATAAGTAATAGACTGAAGAAAGACACACTAGATTTGCAAGTAAGCAAGGGGATCAAGCTTTTGTTAAAGCTATTGGTACCTCTGAACTTACTTCTCTAAGTGGTCTTATTGTTTTGTTGGAACAATAGCATTATGCTCTCAATACTGCGAGCGACATAGTTTGAAAGATACTAGTTTTGAACTTGCATTTACACACTTAGGTATTTCAGTTTCTAAGGATAATATATTTATCTTAATACTATCCACGTGATGGTATTTTTGAAATTGACATGCATATTGTAATTTCAAATGAGAATTATGTGTATACCTACATCGCCAAAGTCTTCAAGCAAGACTTGAATAAGACCTATCTATGACATTGTCATATTGGTCATATAAACAAACAATGCATTTCAAAACTCCAATCTAATGGAATTTTGGAATCAATTGACTCTGAGTCATTTGATGTATGCGAGTCGTGTTTATGTGAAAAGATGACAAATGCTTCTTTTTCCGATTTAGGTAAAAGAGCTACAGATCTTTTAGGACTAATACATACTGTTGTATGTAGCCCTTTAAGAACAATATATAGATTTAGTTAATTTTACTTCATTACATTTACTGATGAGTACAGTAGCTATGATTATGTTCACTTGCTGAAACATAAACATAAAGCTATTTTAACATTCAAAAGTATTCCAAAATGAAGTAGATAATCAGCTTGGAAAGACCATTAAAGCACTTCGCTCCGATGGAGTAAGTAAGTTTATGAGTCAAGAGTTTTTTGGATCACCTAAAGAATTGTTGGATTGTCTCATAGTTCACTCTACCTTACACACCACAACACGATTGTGTGTCTGAGTAAGAGGAATCGAACTTTACTTGATATAGTTTGATTTATGATGAGTCTGATTTCTCTACGACCGTCTTTTAGGGATATGCATGAGAGTCTGCTGCAGGCATATTCACTGTGATTCCAACTATGAAGGTAGAAAAGACACCATATGAGTTATGGCATCGGAAGAATCCCAAGTTGTCTTATCTGAAAGTCTGAGGTTGTAAAGCGTACGTGAAGCATGACACTTCAAACAAATTAGAATCCATAACTATCTAATGTTACTTTGTACGATACATAAAGGAAATAAAGGGTTACTAATTTTACTACCAAGCTGAAGACAACGTGTTTTCTGCTCGGTCTGCTGAATTCCTGGAAAGAGATCTTCTCTTACAAGAAGTTAGTGGGAGTAAAGTAGATCTTGAAGAAATTCAAGTACTTTAAAGTAACATACCTTCAGTAAGCACTAGCAATCCACACGTTGAAACTGAGCGCACTGTTGATGAGCCAGAACGTGTTACACCTGCACTTTATAGATCTAGTAGAACTCATCGGCTTATGAGGTTTAATTATATGATTAATCCAGATAAACCTCAACTAAGGGATTATGATGAACCCTCTAGCTGCGTGAGGCCATATCAGATCCTGAATCTGAAAATGACTAGATTCTATGAATACAGATATGCAGTCCATGAAGGATAATCAAGTATGAGACTTGATTGATCTTCTACCCAATTGTAAGACAATAAGGTAAAAATGGGTCTCCAAAGTAAGACTGATATGGACGGTAATGTAAACACTTTTAAAGCTCGATTGCTGAGAAAAGGTTATGATGAAAGTTTTTCACCAGTCGCGAGCCTTAAAACAATTAGGATACTTATTGCCATGTTTACTTTTCATGATAATAAAATATGGCTAATGGATGTCAAAACCCTTTCCTAAATGGCGACCTAAGCGAGGACGTATATATGGTTCAGCCGGAAGGGTTTATGAATCCTAAACATCCTAATAAAGTATGCAAGCTTCTAAAATCCATTTATGGATTAAAGCAAGCATCCAGGAGCTAGAATCTTAAGTTTAATGAGAAAATCAAAGTGTTTAATTTTTCTTAAAACCAAGATAAGCTCTGAGTTTACATTAGAGCTAGTGGGAGCAAAGTAGTCTTCTTGATCTTATATGTTGATGACATATTACTTATTAGAAATAACATTCCAACTTGCAAGATGTCAAGTCTTGGCTTGGAAAATGTATTTCCATAAAGGATCTTGATGAAGCTATTTATATTATTGGAATGAAGATCTATAAAATAGATCCAATTGGGTTATTGGTTTGAATCAAAGTACATACATTTTCTTGCAGAGATTTAGCATGCAAAACTCCAAGCATGGAGCTTTGCCAATGCAAAAGGGCATAACTGTGAAAAAGTCTCAAAAGTCCTATCACAGCAGATGAGATGAGATAAATGAAATGTATCACATATGCTTCGGCTATATGATCCATTATATATGCCATGATATGTACTATACTCGATGTGTCATTAGTTTTAAGTTTGACGAGTCATTGTCAATATAATCCTGGTGAAGTACATTAGATTGTTGTTAAGAATATTCTTTAGTATTTGCAGAGTACTAATGATATGTTCTTGGTTTACGGTGGTTTGAAAGAAGAGTTAAGTATTAAGTTTTATACTGATTCTAGTTTCCAAACTGATCAAGATGATTCTCGATCCAGTCACATTGTTTCTTTGTCAGGATGGGCAAGACAGTTGATTGGAAGAGCTCTAGGCAGATCACTATTGAACAATCTACAACAAAAGCAGAATACATTGTTGACTGAGAAGCTGCTCAGAAAACTGTTTGGATAAAGAAGTTTTTTGTTATACTCAGAGTAGTACACATCATTTAATCTTCTATAATATGTACTGTGATAGTTCGAGTGTTAATATACTTTTGAAAGAATCACATGTACATAAAAGTATCTGGCACATTCTTCAAAAGTTTGACTACATTCATTAAGTCATTAAGAGGAATGATATTAGTATTCTTAAAGGTTCATACAAATGATAATGTGGCTGACCCGTTCATGAAGCCCATGATGCACAACAAGCATGATGATCATTCTAGTAATACTGGACTTCGTTATGCTGCTGATCTTTTTCATTTGTAATTTAGTATTTGGATATTTTTGGAACATTAAGCAGTTTTATATTAATGAATTGATATATAGTTGGTATGATCGTTTTCATTTATATCACTGTGTTATATATTAGCATGTTTAATCCATGAATAATTGTTGATTATTCAAAATCTCCATAATCGGTCATGTTATGGGAATAACATGAATTAAGATTAATGTGAAATTTTGGTTATATTCATTGATGATGAATAGGTAACTTGTTGAGACCAAAATTCATATGTATTCATTGATGATGAATATTGGAATGACCCAACCATGAGATGTCACTACATGGATCGTAGTCAGTAGTAAATCTTTTAGTGATTATGTCTTTGTGTCCTTAGACTTGAGATGCACACCCGTCTTGATGAGTGTAACATTGTATTTTGATATGGTGAAACGATGTCCTGAGTAAGGCTGTTATAAAGGCCATTATTGGGTATAATGTAAAGCTCGTGATAGATACGTGTATGCAATATAGGATTTGTTCCTCTAAAATGTTTGGAGTTAGATACTTTTTGAGCTCCTCGATGAATGAATAAGATATTTGTGTGGCCGCACCCAGATGTAATTAAGATGATACTTAATTAATTTGGTGATCTATTTCAGTTCTAAGATCGAGAAACAAAATTGTTAAACAAATGAGAATGACCGATGATCCATATCTCAAGTTTAACTAAAATATCTGAAACAAAAGGACGAATGACATTTAACACTTACTACAAACAGTTCTGAGAAACTATCCTCGCGTGAATTTAGGGACAATGGCCTGTTGCTAGACGGTATCCGTTTTTTGTATAGTTACTTGGTGTTGTACAATGCACAAGTGGGAGTCTGTAGGATTAATGTGCAAGGTACAACATACAACTATATGGCTAAATTCATTTGAGCCTTCGGAGTCACACATATATACACCTAGACGTCAAATAAAATATATATATGAGATGTGTGTGTGTATATATATATATATATATATATATATATATATATATATATATATATATATATATATATATATATATATATATATATATATATATATTGTTCAAGTAACAAAACAAGTTGATCAAATATACTCCGTATCTTTGTTATTAATAAAGATAAGAAAAGAAGAAAAAAACGTGTATTAACAAGCTGACTAATTAAATATGGAAATGATCTTCCAAATCTTTTCAAATGATCTTCCAAATCATTTTAACATATAATATTATATATATGTTGGCTGTTTTGGTGTGTAGACAAAAGAGAAAAAGATCCGCAAAACACTTTTGAGTTGGTTTTACATCTACTCCTCAAATATATATAGAAGATAAGTGTTGCCAAGAAAGACACACAAAAATATTAAACAATACAAAACCTTGGTCCCTTTTGTTGTTGTGGTGTCACGAGAAGACAAAGAAAAAGAGAACCAAATTTCATTCTTTTATTTTTAGCTACACAACTACAAAACCACATTTGATTCCTTTTTGTTCTTTGGAAAGAAAAACGAATAGATATCGGAGTATTATTTATTGTATTAATATAACTTGATTATATTAATATTAATAATAAGTTACTTGGGTTTGGACTAGCATCCATTTACGTTGTTTGAAGTGTAGTGTGGACTATCCTAAGAGACGGTCATACTTTTGATCGTATGTTTCTCTCCTTCAATTAGTTTCTTCAAGAAAGGTTTCTCTCCGTTTATCAGTTTCTTCAAGAAAGGTATACTGTTAACTCCTCTTTTGTTTTTATATTTATGACAATTATTATGGTGCAATTGGATCTCATTGGGATAAATTAATCGTGTGCATGTTTCATTAAATATAAGAATATTTAATCTTGTAAATGTTTTATGAAATAATAAAAGATTATTATTTTAACTATCCGCTTCGTTAATCTGAATTGTTAAAAATACACACGGTTTTTCAACAATTGTTTGATTACGTGGAAACTGAGTTGAACTCAATAAAGAATGAAACACAAGATTACATGTCAAGGTGTGCAATGGAGGCTAGACAGTTGGTCAAAAACTTTGAAACTGATTCTCATAAGGTCGATGTTGTCGAAAAGGAAGCTCATGAATTTGTTGAGGTAAGGTTTTTTTTTTTTTTTTTTTCCTCTGGTAAATGGCAGCTACCAATTTCTAAGCTTGGTAATGAAGCAAATCTTATCATAATTATTTTACAAATTACTGCATGCAAAATAAGTCAAGTTTTATTAGGCATTTGAAGATCATAATGTTGGATATCCAATGTGTATATTAGGTGAGTGTAGTTGGACTGTACGAACAACTTGAATGTGAAATGGAAATTTTGACCCATTCACTTGTGAATGGGTTGAATTGGGTTATGTTTTATCTTCATTGCGTGAAGCATAATATAAAAGAATCAGGTTAACATGTGTTATTCTCAACTATATGAGCTTTGTAATTAAATATTTTAAACTTATATTCTAAAATGTCAACTTTGAACAAAAGGTGTTTGGGTCAACTCAACCCGTTTTGTCCCGGTTTCATGTTGACCTGCTAACCACCCGTGTTACTACCTCTAGTAAAGTAAGTGCTGTTGAGCCATATGAATGATAGAAGACCGAAAATAATTAGCATTAGAAATATTTATGTAACTATGTTGTTTCCCTCACATTGTAACAAACTATTTATTTGTGAAGAGTTCAAAAGCGAAGTTGCAGCAAGCAATAGCAGAAGGTGAAGATGAAGTTCAGATGTGTGCTCAAGAACTCTTGGCATTGATTGATTCAGTGTCAAAGTACAAAAGAGCATACTAATTCAAAAATATGCGAGATGAAAGATGCGGTTTCAAGAACTGCTGCTACTGTAGCCGAAATTCACAAGGCCTCGTTGGCATCTATTATCATCAAATAACCCACCCGTGCTTTGACAGATGAATTCTTGGTTTGGTGTTAGTTTCTCTCAAAACTTGGTTGAACCTGCTTTTGTGCTTTGTCTTTATGAAAGTTTTTTTTTTTTTTTATGTTAAGTAGTTTGTTGCTATATTTATTTTTGTGATGCTCTTAAATATGGGGAAAAGTCAATTATTTTGGATCATTATTATGTTGGAATGTGTATCATCGTTATGCTTTGCCATCATATATTAGAACAGAAGGTTCACCTAAAATCGTCACGTATTAAAAGGTAGCAATCTATAAGCATGCTCATTCGTTACGTATCAACAGGTAGTATTCTAATTATATTTAATTAGTTGTGGAGCCCTCGCTTCGCGCCGGGGGCTCTGTTTTGAATGCGAGTTAAAAAAAAAAGTGTTGATCTATTTTGTAAAAAAAAAAAAAAAATTCGACATCTAACATTGAAGGGTTGTTCCTTTGTGAAAGTTGCTTCTTTTAGCGTTCGGTTTTTTTTTAAAGTTAGTTGATCTATTTTATGAAAGTTGTTTTTTTATCGTTTGAGACAAAAAAAAAGTAGTACAGTAGTAGCTTGATGAGTGTTATTATTCAATATTTTTAGTGTTAGTGATGGGATAAATAATATTTTAGAATATAGGTATAAAGTGGGGGGGTTCGATTTGCTTTTTAATGAAAGTTAGGGGGTTGGTTGTGTGAAAAATAAAATATTAAATAGTACTATAAAATGGGGGGTTCGATTTGTATTTTAATGAAAGTGAGGGGGTTGGGTGTGTGAAAAATGAAATATTAAATAGTACTATTCATAACTAATAAGACAAATTGTGTCTATTAGTTATATTAGTAATAGTAATAGTAATAGTAATAGTAATAGTAATAGTAATTTGACCATTTAGGTTGTGTGTACACTTTTTTCCAGCTACTCATTTTTAATTTTTTTTGAAAATAAAGAAAACTTATACAAAGTGGAAAATGTTTTCGAAAACAGAACGTCTTCAACAAAGAGTATAAAGGAGAAACTCAATGAGGCTCGTACCTAGAAAACGACACTACAAACAAACTAGCTATACCGAGTCTCACCTATCGAACCGAACATACAACCGATACAATTTTGGCCTAAATTAAACAATAAGAGCCCGACAACCACAAAAGACTAGACAAAACATTCAACAACACAAAAGAAGAATAAACATAACAACTGACTCGACGAAAACACGAGTAAGGGTCTACTTTGATCAATTTACTATCTATGATCTCGCGCCGAATATCTTTTCCGGGATGATTTTCAATCTTGAAAGAAAAAGAACATTTGACGTTCCGTCTCCAATCAAAGTGTCCGAAGAAGGCGGGAATCTTTAGAAAAAACCTCTACTTGACGAAGGGTTAGCCGCATCCGTTGAAGCGTCCTTCTTGTCATCTTGAAAACCCATAAACAAATTTTGAATTGCTTCCCCGTAATCCAAGTCTTCGATATGATCATTAAGTTTACAAGAACCCGAAGTGGAAGCTTCGTTTGTCTTCTTTCTCGACTTCAAGTTTACGCCGCTAAGTTGAATTTTAGATACACTTTTATTCAATTAGTACCACGACCTACAAAATCCTTCACGAGATGGAACCTCACAATCAGAATATTTTTTTCCGCTACGCCCAAACAAAACCAGATGAGGCATATCTTCTTTCTTTTTTTCATTACGGATAGCCGAGATTTCTATCTCCTCATCCTCCTCCTCCTCATCCTCCTTCTTCTTGTTCAATTTAACCCGTTTTTTCGTAAATGTAATATCATCATCGTTTGGTTCCGATCATCCGTTAGAATTAGCAACAACAACTGGGCCCTTCCCGGCCTTAGGACTCAGCCCATCATGGAAAACAAAAAAAAATAGGCTAGGCTGTCATCATTCCGTTTCTGATTAGAATTGACATCGTTTACGTGTACTGGTTATTTTCTAGAGCTAAGGTAACTAAGATTGATTGGAATGTTTGGCTCCAATTTCCTTTGAACTCTTTGTAATTTTTCCTAGCATTTTGCTAATTTTTATTTATAATTTATAAATAATGTTGTTTAAAAGAAAATCACAATATTTTAATTCTAATTAATATTAATAAGGCTATAATAATAATTATTTTATTTATATAAACTAAAATAGTTGTAGACGATCTAGGACCTTAGATTAAATGTTAAACCTAGAATAAGGGCTGAAAACAATAAACTAGGATGAATCGAATATGAGTTTCACTTTGGGATCAATCTAACCAACTATATGTTGATATAATCGACACCTAGATGATTGTATTCAGTTGGGGTATGGTCTGGGACAATAGTAACAGCGAAATACGACGGCTAGGGGATGTAGGGTGTGTAAACTAACAATGTAACCCAACACCCGTATTTATATAAAGTTACAGCGACCATCGGCCGGTGGTCTCTGACCTACGGCCGATGGTGATAGTCCCTCGACCGATGGTCTCTACCATCGGTCGATGGTCTAAGCTGCCAACCAAACAGCTCGAACCATATTACGTCATTGCTTAATTAATTCAAACACACAATATAAATGACAATGTTTATACACGACTGAAATGTAAACGATAATACAAATAGAACTTATTACATCATAGAACTTGGGATTATGCACCAACAAACTCCTCCAAAGACCTAGTTCTATATCAAAAGTCTTCAGTCGTCATCCAATTCATTCGTACGGATCGATTACCATGTTATTCAAGTAGCACAGCTTAGCTACTTTCACATACTGTTCAGCCTGCACCTTGTTCTCTCGTAGATAAAGCATACGGTTATAGTACAACGTGAAAATATCAGCCTTGGTACAGTTTCTTAACCAAATCGAATCCAACACACGAATGCACTCAATATCATTCTCATTCACCTTATCCAAAACAATCACAGCTTCTTCAGAACGATCATCGTAAAACCACCATCTGAACCTCTGACTCCAATTTTGCGGCAATTTCCTCAATGGTACCTTCCTCATAGTCTTTGCCCGCTTGTACTTTACAATTCTTCGAGATTTACCAGTTCTAGGATTAACTTTGTAACTGATCCTAGGAAACTGTGGCCTAAAACCTTCCCAATTCTTCGAAATAAATGCAATTCGAATCTTCTTCACCAGCAACGAAGATCGATCGTTCATTCCACAATACAGCATTCTCAACCTGGCAATCTGCATTAGCTCAAAGTACGGTAATGACTTGAATTCGTGACCATGTTTGAAATAATCAACGCCAAACTTTCGCTTAACTGCAAACATGTTGAATTCTTCAATGTAAGCCCAGGCTAGAATTCTCCATTTCGCACTCTTTCTCAGATTAACCATCTTCAAATACTTCGGCTCAAGCTTCGGTTTCTCACAATACTTTCTAATCCTTAAGATATCTCTCCAATCAACTTCCAACTTTTCAGTTCTTTCCTTATGATATTTGACTGGCAAAAATCCTTCAGGCATGACTGCAGTTCGTTCTTTCTCTTTACACTTTCGATCCAAAAGTTCATCATTTGTTCTAAACAACTCCTCAAAACCAGGAAGATCTTCATTCTTATCATTTTGATATGTAGGAAAATCTTCATGAGTAACATCCTCAACTAAATCATCTATATCTCTATCGCTAAAACCCTCTGTAACCTCAGGGCCAAAAGAATCATCTTCAGATGGAGAATCGTCGGACTGTGCGTCAGCAGCTTTAGCTTCCTCTTGCTCTAGACGCACCAGTTCGTCCAGCTCTTCTCTAGAGAAATTATGAGGGATCTCTCCCTCTTCTAGTTCATCATAAACAACAGAATGCTTGAGCTCATCCTGTTTAGAAAAGAAATCACTAAAACTATAATCAATTTTAAGAGGAATTACTGACAGTGCTGTAGCTTTAGAGGAACCAAGAGCCTCCATCATTCGGTTATCAGTCTCTTCCTCAGGCATCTCAACTAGATCAAACCTCTCTTCCCACGCAGTCATCTTAGTAAGAGCTGATGCAGCCAAATCCTTAGCTTGAGATGCTTCTCTTTTCGCATCAGTTAATAACAACGATTGATCACCAGCTTTTCTTTGCAACAGGTCAACTTGCAGCGATAGCCGTGTAACATCCTCAGATTTAACACGATTCTCCTCCTTCAACTACTCAATCTTCTCATCCATTTCCTTCCTCATTCTCAAGTTATCAGCCATAGCTTGAACATATAAATCATTCAAATTGCGAAGAGTCGAGGAACTAACACATCCTTCAGTTCCAGCATGAATCAGAGCTTCCGGAGTAGGAGTAGAAACAGTCTCTTGGGAGACTTGTTGAACCACGGGTGGTGACTGTTGTGTTGAAGGAAGTTGCTGTTGTGAAGTTTATTGTCCTTGAGTCTGCGGTGTCGGTGTCACTGGTTGAGTTCCAGCTGATGATCCACCAGCATCCTTATAAACCAACTTGAACCTCCTTTTCAACTTCAGCTTTGTTGAGACCTGAGAACTCTCATCTTCAACCATTCTCCTTTTTGATCCCTTTGAATCTTCCTCAACACCAACATTAGGATTAACATCACCAATCTCATCAACTAATCCACCAGCACCTGACCCACCAGCAGCTTGAGTATTCACTGGTTGTTCCACTTCATCATCACTATTCGCTACCTCAAAATCAGGCTCTCTATCAGATAAGCTATTTTCATTTCTCCACTTCTTCCCTGGAGGACACTGATAAGTTTCTTTCGCAAGATGACACACAATCTTACCATCATTAGCACTTTTCATCTGATTCAGTCGATTGAAAGTAAGATCTGTCATATGTTTCAAATCAATGACATCTTTCCTCAATCTTGGCAAATCAACAGTTTGACGATTGATCATAATTTGTAAGAACCTCAGATAAATCAGATATGACTTGCTCGTCACATTCTCCACCAGTAGATCAAAGATAACCCCCGAGAAATTGAAATCAGCCTTCAAAACCAACGCAGCAAACATTCCTTGATAGATTTCGCTCAGTTCATCAAACCCTCCTTGTAACGGACTTAAACACCTCAGCACAACAAGTGATAAATATCTATACGGTGGAGTGAATCCACTTCTTTTAATCGTTGCTCTCGTTATATCACCAGCATATTTGCATCTTAACACACATCCAGTAATCTTTGTCTTTGACAATTTCTTCGGCATGTTCTCATCATCCTCGAACAAGAAAGTGTTTCGAATCGTATCTTCAGATATCTTAATCTCCTGACCACAAACATTACTTACAATAACCTTCCTATCATCTACGGTCTCAACCCTTGCATGTTCCCAGAACTCTCTCTGATGTGAGTAATATGCCGTACAGGGCATAGAGATAGCTGCAAATACTCTTGAATGTTTCAGAAACTCGATCACACCCTTGTATTTACCAGCATTAGGACCTTTCTCATTTAGACACACAGTGAGATTGGAACCACTGTTAGCTTTCAACCCTGGAAGATCAATAGAAAATAGACCCCCTGATGACTCAGTATCGAATTCGTGTGCAACGTTTTCTGGATCAACTTGAACACCTGCCATTATGAAAATAACTGCAAACACAATTCAAATCAGCACAGTGTATTCATGACTTATTAGAAAACACATGGTGGTCATAACAGAATATATTACATCACTTAGTCTATAAGATCAAGATCACAATTACGTGTCCGAAGTATGATTATTACAGACATAGAATAGTGTATCCATGCTAACAGACTAGCATCATTAAATTACATACCAAGCTGAAAATACATAATAACAAAGACAAACACATAAACATAAACTCAGAAATACTTATCCCACAATGGGATTCTCTGGCACTAGATTTTCCTCATATTGAACCACACCAAGTTTCTCAAACACATTATGCAATAAGGCTGCATACAGAAATGGTTCTTCCATCTCAAAAAAATCTTTCATTACATGAATGAGAAAGTGGCCCATATTCACTTGAATACCCTCTAGTAGGCAATACAAAAGCAGAACTTCAGTACCAGACAATAGATTATCTCCTTCTCTCCTAAAGGTCACATTACTTTTGATTATTCTCAAGTGTATCTCATATTGTTGTGACACCTCGTCATCACTAATCTCAACCCTACCAGCATTGACTACTTTCCCTGGCTTGCATAGCCTTGCAATTATGTCAGACAATTTGAATCTGTTGGAATTCTTTCGTAGATCTTTGCTAGGATACAATATCTTAACCCCAGTGTAAGGAACATTTAACAGGTTTGAGAATTCCTCCATGGTCCACTTATACTGTTGGTCAAATAAGCCTGAGTGGACAAATTTCTTCTTGCTATCTTCTAAGGCAACATTGGCATAAAATTTCCACAACAAATCAGGACAAAAGTAATCCCCAATGTCTAAGAAAGCTTGACATCCAATTTGTTCCCAAAGGCTATAGGTCTGTCTAGTCACAATGACCTTTTGTTCCACTAAGATGGGTCGTCCACTAGCTAGAATTCTCCTACGATCGATGTTAAACATCCATTGCCCAACAAAGGAACCACCTGACATTCTAATACAAACTACAAGCACTAGTATTAGATAGGCATAACATAAATTACCAGAAACCTAAGAAGTCATTCAAATTCAACACAAAACTGCACCGTTGGTCCAATTAAGTGACCATCGGTTGATGGACTAGACCATCGGTCCGATGGTCTAGACCTACGGCAGTTGGTCTAGACACACCACAAAGAATCCACCAACTGATCAACTTGGGACCTACGGCCGAGTGTAGAGTCCTACGGCCGAGTGTAAGACACCATCGGTCGAGGGTCAAAGACCTTCGGCCGAGGGTAGTTCATCAGATCTGTTTTCCCAAACTTTTCAAATCGATCAATCTGTTGTTTTAGTTTCGATTCCTGGTCACAATAGTGTCTAAAGATGCCGATTAACACAAATACATCATCAATTTTAACATCTAATGGCCAAAAATCACTCGACTAGCAATTTATACTTCGAATCTAAAATTAACGATTTAAAACGAATAAAATCGAGTTAGATTACCTCGTTAACGGTGCTGGAATCACAAAGAGAAGATGCACAAAACTATCGGTCAAAATCTCCTTTCTCTTTCACTTGAAAATCGATGGTAAAATCTCACAAATTGCACAAAGTGACTGACCCGATCGACTCTGGGTCCTTTTATACCCTGTCAGTGACCATCGGTCGATGGTCTAATCCTTCGGCCCGATGGTCTAGACACTCGGTCGAGTGTTCAAGTCCTTCGGCCGAGGGTAATCACAGTTGACCGGTGCTTAGGAAAATTTTAAAACTTAACACTTTCCACATTCAAAATTTACCTTCTTTTGCACATTCACTCCCCCTGGGACTGATCTCCACAGTATAAACACAAACACGCTTTGTATCGTTAAGCTCTAAACAACTTGTTTTCAAATTTTACGAAAGACATAGAATTCCCTTCACAGTAAACCTTTCCGAGAACTGAGTTGTTAAGCTTACAATAAGAAACAAAAATGCACATGCAACTAACTTATGAATGCAAACATTCTCAGATATGCATGCACATGCAAATACATAAAGCAAAATACTATAAAAGATCCAGTGTGTCATGATTAGCAATATTATAACAGACATATTCAATAACACATAACCTTTTAGATCTGCAATAAATCAACTTCTAACATCAGTTTCATTAAACAATAGCATAAGAAGAGCATATGATGTTATCAACACAAGAACAGGTAATACTGCTTATCATGAATCACACTACAAAGAGCATAACACATCTTTTTGTGAGTTGACATATCAAATTTTTTAAATCTTTTTGATTTGGGGATCAGAACTGAACTATATTGACATGTTATTCTACAGTACAGTCATTAACTTACTTGATAAAGCATATACAGAACAACTTTCAAATATATCAGTAAACGTTTACCAACTTTCACCCTAGATTTCGATGATCACGTTATATTAATTACATTAACATTTTTCAATGTTAGATTTCGATCTCGAAGTCAGTCCTCATTTGACATCACACAATGTTTCAGGTAGAACAATTGAGCACAACATGTTGACGCTGTCCTCTTATCACATCAATGTACTTTCAATCTGATTGGACAGAACCATCTCACGATGTTTCTGGCAACCCTGTCAGCCATGAGCTTCTACCTTAAACTTACACTTTTCATTTCAGATAACCTTGTGAATCTCAAATTCATTGCATACTTTGTTAAGGCGCATACCGGCCGCTATAAACCCCATACTTCAACAGACATAGTATGATGTATGATGTATGATGTTGGATGGATGGAAGTGATATATATATATTTGAGTGATGGAACGCTAAGATATCCTCCGTAAGATATTCCCTCTATCCAGGTAAATAGGTACAATCCCATACCACAGACAAAAGATGTACAGTTCACTAAATGAGATGTGAACTGAATGATTTAAGTTCTCTATATTTGATGATCTGATAAATTCTCCCCCTCGGATTTAGATAACGAAATCGGTCAAATAAATCTCCGATTAGAATATCCGTTGTCTCAGACTTAGATAACATAGGAATCGCTGAAGCTTTGTTCAATCCTTGATCCATGATTCTCTTGCAGTTAGGTGGTGCATCTTGTTATTTACAACACTAAATAAATAAATAAACAAATACATAACATAACTCACATTTTTTTTTTTTTGATGTTGCCTTTTCTCCATAAATAAAACAAACAAAATAAATAAACAAATACAACTATACATGATGATGATGCACCACTGTCTTTGACTTTAGAAGTAACTGCACAGAAAACCAATCTTCTGATGTTGAAATCCAGAAACCGATGACGTTGCAAAGTACAAATCATTATGTGTCTATGATACAAGACTGCACTTCTCAACCCTTTTAGAGAAAACACCTCCCTTTGGGTACCCGATATGTATGTTGTTGAATTTCGGTCCAAATAATAAAGGTAAATAGAAACAAGTACGCATCCTAGACAAAATATGCTCACCTTGGGGACTCACAAAACTATCCTTTGCTACCGAGTATAAATCATAGTAGGGGAGACCTCAACCGTCTGTTGAGTTTCTGAACAATCATTTCTCAGTACATATTCAGTGATAAGTAGGTGACTACCCTCAACCGCTGTAAATCTTTCCATGATTTCCTCATCATGATATTTACGCTTTGTTAGTGTGATCATCTCTATCTAGAATTAGGTCAATAAAGTCCACTAACCCATTATCAGTTATCCTGTATTACTTGTTTTTCACAACTTACATGTCAGTTCAGTATTGCAATCGCTTCCCTACAAACATAAGAAGCAACTCATTTTCAGGTTTTTCAATTTTTATGGATTTTCCATTTTTCAATTTTTATTTGTTTTTCTGGTTTTTACGATTTTTATGACTTTTTGATTTTCTCTGTACAAAAGCATAAAACTATCTAAAAACATAAGCAAACATGCAGAAACATCATCAAATACTAACCTATCATGCAAATGACACGAGAACATGCAACTGTCCTACAAACTACCATGCAAAGCTACACATATTATACAAGAAGTCTCAAGTTCTTCATAACTCAGTCTCTTGGTTAGTGATAATGCTAAAAACGAACATATATTTCATAGCATTATTCCTCAAGAAAGACAAGCTTTTAGTTGCAATTGTTCTATTTACAAGTGATATTCGTTTAAATAATAAAAGGTGAAGACAAAAGACAGATTCGACGAATTGAAGACGCAAACGACCAAAAAGCTCAAAAGTACAAAAGACAATAAAAAAGGTTCCAATTATTGATAAGAAACGTCTCGAAATTACAAGAGTACAAGATTCAAAACGCAAATTACAAGATATTAAATTGTACGCAAGGACGTTCGAAAATCCGGAACCGGGACCAGAGTCAACTCTTAACGCTCGACGCAACTGACTAAAAATTACAAGTTAACTATGTATATAAATATAATATAATATATAATTAATTATATTAATTATATATATATTACATTTATAAATAAAAACCGTCGGCAGAGAAAGACTCCAAGGGACTGAGCTGTAAATTCATTCTCCGTGACTCGCGGAGTTTGAAGGCAAAAATGCCGCGAGTCGCGGAGCCCCAAAAGTCGACTTTTCCTATAAAAGCAACCGAATTCTGATCGCAATTCATCATCTTTTTCTTCCTCATTCATACGTAAAATTTATATTTATATTTATAATTTATATTTTAATTTTAATTATAATTCTAATAATAAGGGTATGTTAGCGAATATTGTAAGGGTGTAAGTCGAAATTCTGTCCGTGTAACGCTACGCTATTTTTAATCATTGTAAGTTATGTTCAACCTTTTTATATTAATGTCTCGTAGCTAAGTTATTATTATGCTTATTTAAAACGAAGTAATCATGATGTTGGGCTAATTACTAAAATTGGGTAATTGGGCTTTGTACCATAATTGGGGTTTGGACAAAAGAACGACACTTGTGGAAATTATACTATGGGCTATTAATGGGCTTTATATTTGTTTAACTAAATGATAGTTTGTTAATGTTAATATAAAGATTTACAATTGGGCGTCCCTATAAATTACCATATACACTCAATCGGACACGATGGGCGGGGTATTTATATGTACGAATAATCGTTCATTTAACCGGACACGGGAATGGATTAATAGCCACTAGAATAATTAAAACAGGGGTGAAATTACATTCAAGGGTAATTGGTGTAATTGTTAACAAAGTAGTAAAACCTTGGTTTACACGCAGTCGATAACCTGGTGTATTCATTAAACAAAGTATTAAAACCTTGTTACAATTCGAATCCCCAATTAGTTGGAATATTTAACTTCGGGTATAAGGATAATTTGACGAGGGCACTCGCATTTTATATTTATGACTGATGGACTGTTATGGACAAAAACCAGACGGACATATTAAATAATCCAGGACAAAGGACAATTAACCCATGGGCATAAAACTAAAATCAACACGTCAAACATCATGATTACGGAAGTTTAAATAAGCATAATTCTTTTATTTCATATTTAATTTCCTTTATTTTATATTTAATTGCACTTCTAATTATCGCACTTTTATTTATTGTTATTTAATCGCACTTTTAATTATCGTACTTTTTAATTATCGCAATTTTATTTTATCGCAATTTTATTATTCGCAATTTCATTATCATTATTTACTTTACGCTTTAAATTAAGTCTTTTATTTATTTAATATTTTACATTAGGTTTTAACTGAGACTAAAGTTTTAAAATCGACAAACCGGTCATTAAACGGTAAAAACCCCCCTTTATAATAATAATATTACTTATATATATATATATTTGTATTTTTATAAAAGTAAACTAATATAGCGTTAAGCTTTGTTTAAAGATTTCCCTGTGGAACGAACCGGACTTACTAAAAACTACACTACTGTACGATTAGGTACACTGCCTATAAGTGTTGTAGCAAGGTTTAAGTATATCCATTCTATAAATCAATAAATATCTTGTGTAAAATTGTATCGTATTTAATAGTATTTCCTAGTAAAATATAAACTATTTCGTACCCCCACGCTACCACACCAAGTATTTTTGGCGCCGCTGCCGGGGAACTCTTAAAACGCCGGAAGCGCAACGCTAATATAAAAAAAAAGAGATTTTTAGTTAACTTTTATTAAAATTCGTTTTTGTAAAAATACGTTTTAATTATTCAAAAATATAAAAAGAAAAAGAAAAATATTAGTATTTTTAAGATTTTGTTAAATATTTAAGTTTTATAAGTTTCTTTATTTTTATTTTAGTTTATAAAAATATAAGTTTTATTTAAATATCTTTTATTTATATAAAAACAGAAAACAGAAAATAAAAAAAAAATAAATAAAAAAAACGCGTAAATTAAAACTGCTCCAGAGTTGAAATTCTGAACCCCGCGAGTCGCGGGGTTTGAAGCATTAAATACCGCAAGTCGCGGAGTGACTCTGACACGCCGACAGAAGCCCTAATTCAGCATTAATTACGGTTAATTATTTATTATTATTATTAAACCCTAATTATTATTATTATTATAATTAATTTTATTTTAACTTTTACTTTTTATTTAATTTATGTATTTAGTATTAATTAGTTTTATTAAATTGTAAAATTAGTAGTTTTATTAAATAAATAATATAAAAATAATATTTTTATAAAAATTGTACTTTTTACAACTTTTTGTATATTTTTATATTTTGTCCCTTTTTAATCGTTGTAGCGTAATATTTGTATTTTTTCGCTCATATTTAATTTTAAACTTAGTTTTTGCCATAGTCATTTTTACTCCTAGATTTTTAGGCTTTGCCGTAGAATTCCTTAAGTGCTTTTTCTTTAAACTAAGATTTAGGTACTCTAGAATTTTGCGACGCCTTTTTAAGTTTTAGTTTTTTTTTAAGTTATTTTCATTTGGGACTTAGTTTTTCCTGTAAGCTTTAATATTTTTAGACGACTTTTTACTATGTATCAATTATCATTCCAATTAGTAATATCAATTTGCGATTATAATTTTAAGTTAGTTGTAGTAATAAGGTTAGGTTAGTCAAGTATTTTTAATTTTTTTTATAAGTTTCTTTTATTTTTCCGTCACCTTTTATTTTTTTTTCAACCATTTTTCTTTTTCAATTTCTTTTTCGACGAACTCTTTTTCTTTCTTATTTCTCGCTATTCTAGTTTTAGGACATAGATTTTTATTCTACTTCTTATCTAAATTTCTTAAAATTACGAAAATTTATTTTAAGTGATTAAATTAATAGACATCAAAATTTTCTGGTTCGTAGTAATAGTTGGATTTGTACGTGGACCGGGTTATTGGAGCCAAACAGTCCTCAATTATATTGAGACCAAACGAATCCTGCCCCTCTGCTGCATCTTTTGACTATTCGAAACGTGGGCAAAATCAGAAAAAGTCTATTAATTGGATAACTTATTATAATTTTTCTTTCCTTTTTAAAACTAATAGGATATTCAGTGAATGCACCGAGCAAGTCGATCACCACCTTTTGTACGTTCACCACCTGTAACTAGATCAAGACATTTAGCAAATATAACCGCCGTTGATTTTTCTTTAGAATCGTCATCCAGTAGACCAAGTACTTCAGTTCAAATTTCCGATAATCCATTTTTTGAACCCAACCTCACAATTGAGAATCCAGAGAATATTCAGGAACGGTTCGTAGATCCTGAACCATTAAACTTTCCTCCGGAACCACCAATCATTCAAACAGAGATTGTTGAGGAACGAACCATTAAATCAGAATCATCTAGTGATACCGATTCAACAAATTCAATTATGGAAAATCTGGAACCTTTAAGTATGGAAGACCGAATGAGAGCTAAACGCACTGGCCAAGGTCACGCAATTACTCATCCAGACATTAATGCGCCAGATTATGAAATCAAAGGACAAATTCTACACATGGTGACTAATCAATGCCAATTTAGTGGTGCGCCGAAGGAAGATCCAAATGAACATCTACGTACCTTTAATAGGATCTGCACACTATTTAAAATCCGAGAAGTGGAGGATGAACAGATATATCTCATGTTATTTCCCTGGACTTTAAAGGGAGAAGCCAAATATTGGTTGGAATCGTTACCTGAAGGGGCGATCGATACATGGGACGTTTTAGTTGACAAATTTCTTAAACAATTCTTTCCTGCATCTAAAGCCGTAAGACTTCAAGCAGAAATTGTTACGTTCACACAGAAGACAAATGAAACTCTATATGAGGCATGGACAAGATATGGAAAGTTGTTAAGAGGATGTCCGCAACATGGTTTAGACACCTGTCAAATAGTACAAATATTCTACCAAGGATGCGACATCACTACAAGAAAAGACATAGATATAGCAGCTGGTGGTTCTATTATGAAGAAAACCGAAACTGATGCTTACAAAATTATTGATAACACTGCTTCCCACTCACATGAGTGGCACCAAGAAAAAGACATCATTAGATCATCTAAAGCAGCTAGAGCCGATTCTAGCCATGACTTAGATTCCATTTCCGCAAAGATAGATGCTGTGGAGAGACGAATGGAAAAGATGACTAAAGATATTCACTCAATACGAATTAGTTGTGAGCAGTGTGGAGGACCACATTTGACAAAAGATTGTCTCAGTATTGAATTAACAATGGAACAAAGAGAGAATATTTCATACATAAACCAAAGGCCTGGAAATAATTATCAGAATAATTATCAACCGCCAAGACCGATTTACAATCAAAACCAGAATTATAACCGAAATATTCCATACAACAACCAACAAGGTCCTAGCAATCAACAAGTATCCAATAATAATTACAATCAGCAAAGGCCAAATTTTCAAAACAAACCACCACAACAAACCGATGATAAAAAGCCGAATTTAGAAGATATGATGACGAAGCTAGTTGAAACTCAAACGCAGTTTTTCACATCTCAGAAACAAACCAATGAACAAAATGCTCAAGCATTTAGAAATCAACAAGCTTCTATTCAAAATCTAGAACAAGAAGTGAGTAACCTAGCAAGATTAATAGGTGAAAGAAAACCGGGAAGTCTACCTAGTGATACAAACGCTAACCCCCGGAATGAAACAGCTAAAGCCATTACCACAAGAAGTGGCACAACACTTAAACCACCTGAAATACCTGTAACTTCTGATGAAGCCATTCCTACTCCACAAGAACCACAACCTGATCAAGATAAGGAAAAAGAACCGGTAGTTGAAAAGGTTAATGAAGATAACACAGTTAAGGATAAACCTTATGTTAAACCATACCAACCACCACTTCCTTACCCGAGTAAAATGAAGAAAGAAAAACTTGAAGCCGAGCAATCCAAATTCTTGGATATGTTTAAACAGATAAATGTAAATCTTCCTTTCATTGATGTGATTTCAGGAATGCCTAGATATGCTAAATTCTTGAAAGATCTAATCTCAAATAGAAAGAAAATGGAAGAACTCTCTGCTGTTACTATGAATGCTAATTGTTCAGCAGTGCTGTTGAATAAGATACCAGAAAAACTATCTGATCCAGGAAGTTTCACAATTCCATGTTTTCTGGGTAGTCTTAGTTCAATAGAAGCATTGGCAGACTTAGGTGCTAGTATAAATCTAATGCCGTATTCACTATACGCTAAACTAGACCTTGGAGAATTAAAACCAACCAGAATAAGCATACAACTAGCCGATAGATCAATAAAATATCCTAGAGGGATAATGGAGAACATGTTAGTTAAAGTTGGTACTTTAGTATTTCCAGTAGATTTTGTTGTTCTGGACATGGAAGAAGATTCTCAAGTTCCTCTCATATTAGGAAGACCATTCTTAAACACGGCTAAAGCAATGATAGACGTGTTCGGTAAGAAACTGACCCTAAGTATAGAGGATGAGAGTGTTACCTTTTCAGTTGATAGAGCAATGCAACAACCACAATCTGCAGATGATACATGTTATTATATTCAAACTATAGATGCACATGCAGAATTATTAGAAGAATTTCCAGAATTACAAGGAACAGGAGAATGCTCTTTAGGAGAAGGTAATGAACCAATTGATGAAGCTGAAATGTTAGCTACACTTATAGCTAATGGATATGAACCAACAACAGAAGAAATTCAAATGCTAAAAGAAAAGACAGATATCGATATAAATCATCGATAGAAGAACCTCCGAAATTAGAGTTAAAGCCACTTCCAAACCATTTGGAATACGCTTATTTACATGGTGAATCTGAATTACCTGTAATAATATCGTCTTCTCTTACTGAAAATGAGAAATCACAACTCATTTCTGTGTTGAAAGCTCATAAACCAGCCATTGCATGGAAGATTCATGATATTAAAGGAATAAGTCCTTCGTATTGCACACATAAAATCCTTATGGAAGAAGGTCATAAAAGGTATGTGCAACGCCAATGAAGACTAAATCCTAATATGCAAGATGTAGTTAAGAAAGAGATTATTAAACTGCTAGATGCAGGTTTAATTTATCCAATCTCTGATAGTCCATGGGTAAGCCCAGTTCAATGCGTGCCTAAGAAGGGTGGCATGACTGTCATTACAAATGAGAAAAATGAGCTTATTCCTACTAGGACTGTAACAGGATGGCGTGTATGTATTGATTATAGAAAATTAAATGACGCCACCAGAAAAGATCACTTTCCCTTACCTTTCATAGATCAAATGTTGGAAAGATTAGCCGGAAATAGTTACTATTGTTTTCTAGATGGATTTTCCGGATATTTTCAAATTCCAATAGCACCCGAGGACCAAGAGAAAACCACATTCACGTGCCCTTATGGTACTTTTGCTTACAAACGCATGCCATTTGGACTTTGCAACGCCCCTGCAACCTTTCAAAGGTGCATGATGGCGATTTTTCACGACATGATAGAAGAATGCATGGAAGTTTTCATGGATGACTTTTCAGTCTTCGGTGATACATTTAAATCATGTCTAGTTAATCTGGAACGAATGCTAATTAGATGCGAAAAATCAAATCTAGTACTTAATTGGGAGAAATGCCATTTCATGGTTAAAGAAGGCATCGTTCTTGGACATAAAATTTCAAAAGAAGGAATTGAAGTGGATAGAGCTAAAGTAGATGTAATTGCTAAACTTCCACATCCCACCAATGTTAGAGGAGTTAGGAGTTTTCTAGGGCATGCTGGTTTTTACCGACGTTTCATAAAAGATTTTTCTAAAATTGCCACTCCTATGAATAAACTCCTAGAAAAGGATGCGCCATTCATCTTTTCAGATGAGTGTCTCAAATCTTTTAATATTCTTAAAGAGAAACTCACTAATGCGCCGATCATGATAACACCAAATTGGAATCTACCATTTGAACTAATGTGCGATGCAAGTGATTTTGCAATGGGAGCCGTTTTAGGACAAAGGATTGAAAAACGATTTCAACCTATATATTATGCTAGTAAGACGTTACAAGGAGCACAAACGAACTATACAACTACTGAAAAAGAACTCCTTGCTATTGTCTTTGCTTTTGACAAATTTCGATCATATCTCGTTCTAGCAAAAACGGTGGTCTATACCGACCATTCTGCTCTTAGATACCTATTTTCAAAACAAGATGCTAAACCAAGATTAATCCGTTGGATCTTACTCTTACAAGAGTTTGATATTGAAATCCGAGATAAAAGAGGAGCAGAAAATCTCGCCGCTGATCATCTTTCTCGTCTTGAAAATCCTGAGTTAGAAGTTCTAAATGAATCGGCCATACAAGACAACTTTCCTGATGAATATCTATTGAAGATAGATTATAAAGAAATACCATGGTTTGCAGACTATGCAAACTACTTAGTTTGTGGATTCCTTGAAAAAGGATTATCGTACCAAAGACGAAAGAAATTCTTCAGTGATATAAAACACTATTTCTGGGAAGACCCACATCTGTTTAAAAGTTGTCCCGATGGAATAATACACCGATGTGTATTTGGAAATGAAGCTAGTAAAATTTTAAACCATTGTCACACAGGACCAACAGGAGGGCATTATGGGCCTCAACTAACAGCAAGAAAAGTTTATGAAGCTGGATTCTATTGGCCTACAATTTACAAAGACGCACACCTTCTTTGCAAATCCTGTGATGCATGTCAAAGGGCCGGAAAAATAAGTCAACGTGATGAAATGCCACAAAATGTCATCCAAGTATGTGAAGTATTTGACATTTGGGGTATTGACTTTATGGGTCCATTTCCAAAATCTCATAATAATCTATATATACTCGTAGCCATTGATTATGTATCTAAATGGGCGGAAGCACAAGCTCTCCCAACTAACGATGCACGAGTTGTAGTCAACTTTTTAAAACGTCTTTTTACAAGGTTTGGAACACCGAAAGCTTTAATAAGTGATCGGGGTACTCATTTCTGTAATAATCAACTTGAGAAAGTTCTTAAAAGATATGGAGTAACTCATAAAATCTCCACCGCATATCATCCACAAACAAGTGGACAAGTTGAAAATACCAACCGAGCTTTAAAACATATTCTAGAGAAAACTGTAGGATCAAATCCGAAGGAATGGTCCATTAAATTGGAGGATGCACTCTGGGCTTTTAGAACAGCCTACAAAACTCCAATTGGAACCACACCTTTTAGACTTGTTTATGGAAAAGCATGTCATCTTCCAGTAGAAATTGAACACAAAGCATTTTGGGCTTTGAAGACATGTAATCTTGATTTACATGAAGCTGGACGTCTACGATTAAGTCAACTAAACGAATTAGAAGAATTAAGACATGAAGCATACGATAATTCGTTAATCTATAAAGAAAGAACGAAGAAATGACATGATAAAAGAATCAGAAGTTCAAAAGAATTTAAAGAAGGACACAGAGTTCTTCTTTTCAATTCACGATTCAAGCTATTTCCTGGAAAATTGAAATCAAGATGGTCTGGACCATTCATAGTCAAAAGAGTTTTCCCATACGGAACGATAGAATTAATAAATTCAAATGAGATTGAATTTAAAGTTAATGGTCACAGAGTTAAACATTACATACATGGTCCGATGGAAGTCGACAACGAAGTTAATCACAATTTCGACACCACAGCTAACTAAGTGTGGGGAGAATCAAGTCTTTAAAGGATAATATGTATTTCTGTTAGAGTTAGATTGTCTGTTTTCGTATAGTTCTCGAAAATGGAACCCGAATGGTCTTTCCCTAGCAGACCCTAAAGAACTAGTCTTCTCCCCCCATTCTGAATTTTTATTTTTTTTAGGTTTTTACGAAATGAAGACTGCCTGTGAACTAAACCATGGTCTAATGCTACACGCTTTGATCACTAAAAGAAATAATGACATACTACCGAGTGAAATAGTATCAGTAATCAGAGAAAGAATGGACGGAGTTAGAAAAGAATCTAGATGCGAAGATAATAAGTTACAATTTGGTAAAGGAAAATCAAAATCCGCAGCGAAAAGAAGAGCACGACACCTAGAAAGATGTCACAAATGCGAAAAATGGTCACATGGAGGTAAATGTTCAAATAATCAAACCTATTCAAATACCGAATTTGTTACTTTATGCAGAGACGGACCGTTCATATGTTTAGAAGAAAAGACACTGAATGCTCGAGGTTACGCCTATGTAGCCATGGAAAACCAATTAAACCGACTATCTTATGAATGGGATAGATCATATAACTAAGAAATCTATTCCACAGGTATGTCTGTACAGTTTTTATTTTTATTTTTAACCTTTTGATAATAAACGCTAATTTGTTCGCTAAAAAGTATTAAATTGATATTGAATAAAATTAGGTTTGGCGACCAAAATTATTGATATCATTCAAAAATTTATTACATCACTGCGAAATTTAACGTTTATTCTTAAGGTATAAATATCTTTAAACAATCAACCCAAAATATTTCAAAAATTCGTCATGAGTTAAATTAGGTCTTGGAACCGAAATTACTTTACCGAAAAGAGGGGCGCATATTTTTGATAATATTTGATTGATTAAAGTGGAATAAAAAGACAAAAAGATTTTTAATTTTATTTTTTACCATGTTTTTAAAATTAATATTTAAATCTTAAATTAATATTGTAAACTTTGTAAAACAATATTTTTAAAAATTGTAAATATTTGAAAAATTAATATAAGTTTGGTGTGAATTTATAATATGAATTTTTAATTTTATGCATTTCAAATTTTAAGTTTGGTGTGAATTTTTAATATTAATTTTGAACTTTATATTTAAGTTGTGTGAATTTAAAAACAAAAATTTACTTTATCTCATTAAGTTAAAAATATGATTTTTAAAATTCGTCGTAAGTTGAAGACTAGGTCTTTGAACCGAAATTGCTTTACCCGAGGGAGGGACGAGAACTTTTATTATCATTATTTTTAATCTTATTGAATTAAAGTATGCCAAAAACATTAAAAAACCCCAAAAATCTTAGCTTTTAAAACAATCGCTACAAAAAGACAAATTTTAAAATTTTGTCGAGGGACGGACTAGGACATCGATCCGAAACGACCTCGTCCTAAATAACAAGGGAAACAAAATTTTAAAATTAATTACTTAATTGTTTCATAAGTTAATGATTATAAAAAAAAAAAAAAATATATAGCAAACTCCGCGACTCGCGGAGTTTGAAGGGTATTTCACCGCGAGTCGCGGAGGGACCAAAACCCAGAAAAAAATAAAACGTAAAAACAGATCAGTTCACTCCCCACAAAAACACACTGCGAAGAACACAGTGAAAAAAACCCCGAAAAACCCGAAAGAATTTAACCCCGCTTTAGATGCAGGAAAGAAATAGTTTTATGCTTTTTAGTGTAATTATGCTTAAATTGTTTATGTATTATGCTTGTATAACCTAGATTGATGCTGTTTAACATGATTAGAAGCCTTAAACTTCAAATTTTGAATAATCTAGGGTTTGTGTTCTTGAGCAAATTTGGGGCTTTTTGATATAAACAGGTTATGGCCGATTTTTGTCATGAATTGTTGCTAAATTGAGTAGTGTAACATGTTTAGGTAGTTAAATGATCCAAACTTTGAGCCTAAACATGATTTTGAGAACTAAAGTGGACTTTTTCAAGTCTAAAATTCATGAACTTGATTTTTGAAAGATAATGCCATTTGAGACTTGTGTAATTGCTAGTAATGATTATTTTGACATGTTATTTGAGTTGAATGCTTATGAACTTGGCGAACATTTTCGTATATGCTTATTTGAAAAAGTGTAGATTTGATAAAAATGTGAAAATGAGCTTAAGTTTGATATAAATTGATAATGTCATTGTAATTATTTTGATTGATGATTTTGCTGACACTAATGCATATTTGGATGCACAAAAATTGTGTTTGATGTGTTTTGCAGAATGAAAGGGGTGAATCTTCATCCCAAGCCCGCAATGCTCCTGCTGAGAATTTGGAACAACAGGAGGTGGATAACTACTACAAGCAGGATATACCTCATCCAGTCATGACCTTTTCTGATATGCACTTGGAAGAGTTGCACCTGAACCTGAGATTTGACAGACTTTGGATAGATTATCCAAAATATCAAAGGGGTTTGCATACTCTTCATTCTAAGGTTGTTGAGGTACCGAGGGTCATAGAATGGGGACCCTTAGAAGCTGTAGAATTGGCCGGGCCAATTAGGGAATTACTTGTACAGAGGTATGGTAATTCTTCTTTTAATGACTGGGTACGTTTATTCACCATGCGTAGACCTGTATATAAAGTATGGTGTGAAGAATTGTTATGTAGTATAGAGTTGAATGATCGGGTAGCTAGTTTAACTGATCGTTCTTTTATTAGATTTTTGTTAGGCGGTTCGATGCGCCACATGTCTTTACTGGACATGGCTCAGGCTTTACGTATATATACGCCTGAGGAGTTAGCGTCTGCCGATTGTAGAGGATTGATACTAAACGGTAGAAAGATAGATGAAAATTTTGATACACACGGTGTGTGGAGTCAAATGACAAGCCATCACTGTTTCAAAGGGGGAAATTACTCTTATTTGGATATAGATAGAGCCGAATTAAGAGTGATACATAGGTTTTTAGCTAATTCGATTACACAAAGGGGTAAGAACAAGGAAAAAGTAAAGGAACATGATTTGTTTTACCATATGTGTATTCGAGACCCACAAAGCGCTGTAAGTATACCATATTGTGTGGGTTATTATTTATCAGCTATGGTTCGGGGGATGCGACCGCATAGCATAATACGAGGTGGTATTTTTATTACTTTGATTGGTGAATATCTCGGTGTGGATATAAGTCGGGGGGGATTATTAGTAGAAGAACCAGAACCCCGCGATACTATAGGTTTAAATGTATACCATGGTGCGAAAGTTTTGAAGAGGCGAAATAACGTCGCAGTACGATACCATGGTAGACATCCACAGGTGGAGAGAAACCAACAGCAAGGTAATGTAGGAGGGGGGAATGAGATGCAAGAAATGCAAAGGTTTATAGCTTCTCAGGAATACGAAAATGCTAGACAGAGAGCATTTGAAGATTGGCAAGTTCATCAGAACCAAATCATAGCTCATTGCCAACATATAGGTAGAAACTATATTCCTAAACCGAAACCCATCTTCCCTCCCTGGTCTATAGAGATGCAGCCACCGTATCCTACGTATGACCCTGCCGAAGCATTCTATAGCACTTATGGTTATGCCTGGAACCCCTATTGGTACCAATATCATCCTTAGTTTACTTATTATTTTTTTTTATTTTGTAATTTGTAATTATTGATACGTTTAATACTGTTGTTAATATTGTAATCATTTTTTTATAATTATCTAACTTTTATTCTTAGATTTTAATAATTTTTGAATGTGGGGTAATATACCAAACTTCAAAAATATGTATATATGTTTGCAGTTTATCCTATGTACACAACAGGGTAAAACAACGCATTTTCAAAGACTGTCATTAAGTTCAGCAAAAGCAACTAATTTTGACGACAAGATGCAAAATATATGTGAAATAACAACAAGACGGAATGAACAAATGATGTGCACCATTTATCATTCAGCAAACAAACGCCAATATATTTAGAAACTTTGGTAAAAATTTAATCATTTTCACACTAATCACCCTCAATAATTTAAATTGTTACTGATTTCTTGCAAATGAGGGCATTGCAAGATCTTAAGTGTGGGAAGGGGTTAAATTCTTTCGGATTTTAAAAATTTTTACTTTATACACTTGGTTACCATTAAAAATACTAGTAAAGCAGTAGTTGTATTAGAATCTAGTGCTCTCTGATAATAAAGAACAGCCCTGGTCTTATATACTGACTACCCAATTCTAGTAAAATTTTTCAAAATTTTCAATTAAATGAACTAAAAATCATGTTTATACATATTTATGAACGATAAAACTAGGTTTTAACACCGAAATTATTGTTACCTAAAAAAAAAAGACATAAATTGAGAAACAAACCAAAATGTTAAAATTCATTTAAAATGGAATAGAGGACGATAAAAAGGAAAATAAAAGCCAAGTGTGGGAAAATTTACCAAGTTATCTTAAACATATGTCACATATATCTGTAACAAATAACTGAAAATACTTTTGCTTTGGACTAAACTAAACTGTTTTACCCGATAAAAGAAAAGAAGAGATGGATCTACACGATGAATCAATTCCATCATTAAAAGGAAGTAAAGTCTTCTGAAAAAGACACGCGCTTCTTGATTTAGGTCATGAAGTTGTCGTCCAGACCAGCTGTAGGTTGACGAAAAATCTAGAAAAGTCATCACTAAAATCAGCAGGAAATCCATGGACCTCAGCATTAAACAGGGTCGCCAAGTGGTCAGATTTATCCTAACCATGAGAAGGATTTATCTTGTACAATAGGGGGGCACCGTGCAAATTAGCTTGATAAGACTAATGAATCAGATCCCCAGAAAGGATAATCTCCTTAAAGATTAAAAATCAGCTTTTAAGACTGATATTATTCAATCCTAGAGATTGACCTTAAAGATTGAGAATTCAAACTCATGGAATTCAATGATATCTAAACTCGAGCTTGAACGAGAAAATATTTTGATCAAAATTACAAACCGATTTGTTTTCTGAAAACCCTATTTTCAATGCGTTCATTACCATTGAACGTAGAATCCTAGGAATTCACCTGGAATTCATTAAGTCACCTGAACTAAATCGGGTGTCAACCGTAAGAACGGTGGTTGCATAGTGGTCAAAGACAGGACCTTGTGCCATACCGAAAAATCATAAGGGTGAGCTTTACTATTGCTCCTACCAAGGATAGTAATTGCGTCTGACACGTTATAGACCATAATTAAAAGCATGTCAGGGGACATTGCCTTAACAGTTGCTTGTTCAACGCTTTCCGTTACAACCGGACGGTAGTTTATCGAAAGGTAATATACGGAGCAAGTATACTGGACGTGTTGCTTTCCTAATACAAGGTTAGCAAGTGGGTGACACAAAACCACAAGTGTTGAGCTAAAATTTTCAAATCTGAAACCCACACAACCCACAAAAATATTTTGCAAACACCGGTGAAGGGTTATTCCGGAAAACTTGTCTAGGGTAAAAGCTAGATTGAATTTTCAAAAGATCAAATATTTTCATAAAGATCCAATTTCCTTAAGGATCTACATTTTCATAGTCATGTGGGACTGTAAACCGCCTTTCAAACGTGCACTTTGCTTTGGAAACCGAAAGTAAATCGGCTATTTGATTGCAAGTGTCGTTGACCTAAACCCGAGGCAACTGTGGATGACACACCCACCTTTAACCATCGTTACTACCATTGTTTATACCGCCGTATAGAAATCACTGATGTACAAAGTGTGAAGAATAAAGAAGTGATTCTTGTATTTCAAGACAATATTGCTTGAGGACAAGCAACTCTCAAGTGTGGGAATATTTGATAATGCTAAAAACGAACATATATTTCATAGCATTATTCCTCAAGAAAGACAAGCTTTTAGTTGCAATTGTTCTATTTACAAGTGATATTCGTTTAAATAATAAAAGGTGAAGACAAAAGACAGATTCGACGAATTGAAGACGCAAACGACCAAAAAGCTCAAAAGTACAAAACACAATAAAAAAGGTTCCAATTATTGATAAGAAACGTCTCGAAATTACAAGAGTACAAGATTCAAAACGCAAATTACAAGATATTAAATTGTACGCAAGGACGTTCGAAAATCCGGAACCGGGACCAGAGTCAACTCTTAACGCTCGACGCAACGGACTAAAAATTACAAGTTAACTATGTATATTGTAACATCCCGCGTTTTTCCGTTAAATTTAATTTTAACACCGTTTTTTTTTTAAAAACATAATCTTTCGTATTTAAATTAATAGTTTCCGTGAGTAACGTTCATTATATTCCCGCTATTTAATTTTGACATCACCCGTTTACTCGAGCGTTTTAAAAATATTCGATCGGTTAAATCCCGCACCCGCTTTGAAACTCGAGGGACCGGAGTTGCCAAATGGGCAAACTAGTTGACTAGGTCAACTAGTCAACCCATTTCTCCACCATTTCCATCATCTCCCTCTCTCTCTTTCTCTCTAGCAAGAACACACACAAACCCCAACTTCATAGAATCATCATCTAAATTCGGATCGGGAAGCAAACTTCAAAACAAATTACATATTCGTGATCCTCTCATCATCCTCTTCGATTTGGTACCAATTTCATCCATTTTGGGTAACATTTCTAAAACACTAAATTTCTCTAAATTCGTTTTATATACTTGAAATTGTGTTAGTTAGTGTCTATGGCTCGTGTGTAACATGAATATATGTTTTGTTTGCTCGATTTGTGGTTTGGAGTAACTAGTTTGAACATTTGAAATGGGTGTGCTAAATCCTTGATTTTGGATGAGTTAATGTTGTTAGATTGTTAAAGTGCATGTTTTAATTGTGTTACTAGTATCTTTAGCTTCGTTTTGATGTATAGGTTGATTAAGGAAACATCAAACTCATGACTATTGATTTTTGTGAATTTTCGTTAGAGTTTGATAGACTTTAAATGAACTTTTGATGATTTGAATGCCATGAAATGTTGTTAGTAAGTGTTTAGCTGTATTACATGTTTCATTACCTTCAAAACGGCATATCATATGTATAAATTGGATTCCCGAAACTTGAATTGCAATTGATGAACTTGAAACCTTGTTTTGGAACGTTTAACGAACTTTCGACGAGATTTTTGTTGTCTAAAATGATAAATTTGATTTAGGAAATGTATCTAGTTGTGTTCCTTGTCGAAAGAGCTTTCCGGTGATATAAAATACATGTCTTGATTGTTTGCGGATCATAAACTAGGATTGATTGAAGTTTGGCTCGTGCCTTGTGTTTTCTGCAAACAGGGTCTGTAAGCCTTTTGGGACGCCGTCCCAACCTCCTAGACGCCGTCCCACCCTTTATATCAGGACGCCGTCCTGGCAATTGGGACGCCGTCCCACTCTTCATATCAGGACGCCGTCCTGGAAATTGGGACGCCGTCCTGATGCACTAAAACTGGCTGTTACTTTGGTCATTTGACATAAAAATGTTTGCTATGCTACGGACCTCCGATTAACATGAAACTTGGCCAACATGCTCATATATGATTATATAACTTAGAAAAATTGTCGGATACCCGACCCGACCCCGTTGACTTTTCTGTTGACTTTGACCCGACCAAGTTGGCTTTTAATCAAACTTAACCAAATACTTATACAACCTTTCTAACATGCTTTTATACTTAATTCTCGCATGAAACTTGGCAACGTGATTCACATGCTATATTTAATCGAGTCGTAACGAGCCATAGGACTAATTGAACACATTTCACCCGACCTTGTGTCGTAACCGGTTAATTGATATAACTTACTTGTTTAGGTCAAGGCTAAGCAACTTTCATGCACACGTATACTTTGTGAAGTACATTTATACTCGTGCACTCGAGGTGAGATCATAGTCCCACCTTTTCAACAACTTTTATTCTTTTAAATCGTGGGCTGAGAAACATATACATTACATATTTATATACATTTCACATGTATATATACTTTTCATACTTTTATACTTTGAACACAAATACGAATACAAAGATACAGACGAGTTAGAACAAAAGTCCTCAATCCAATTATCATTAGTTCCACTTGCAGGGTGTAAGTGTAAGCGAGTGATTATGTTGTGTGGCCATACGGGTTTAACAAACCCTCATTCAGACGGTTCGCTACCGTTAGTGGATGAAATATAATTTCAACGTGCATAGTGTATGTTCTAACACTATATTCAAAATTCAGAGGGAAGATTCAGTTAAGTTTTGGTAATTGGGTGCTCGTGATACAGACAACATCTTTTGGGATGTATACGCTTGATATTCACTTTATACTAAATCTTGTGGTTTACAAACACATCTTTAGAGATGTATACGCCTTGATACTAAACCTTGTGATTCAAAATATACTTTTACAAATACATTTATGATCTCACCAACGTTTTTCGTTGACAGTTTTCTACATGTTTTTCTCAGGTCTTGCACGATATGTGATACATGCTTCCGCTCATTATTTGATACTTGCATTGGATGTCGAGTATACATGCTTTTCATGGAGCGTCTTTTGACTTTACTTTAAACTGTGTCGCCTAGATTTCAATCGTACTTATAACGTTGTAACTTAACTTTTGGTTGAACAATTCTTGTAAACTTTGAAACAATCTTTATTTTGAAATGAAGGCGACATATTTTGGTCAAACATTATCTTAAAGACTTATAATCAGGTAATGGGACCCATGTAGCCGACGCCGTCACTTGACGATTTGTCGGGGTCGCTACAGTTGGTATCAGAGCCTTGGTTGTAGGGATTTAGAGTTCATTTGTGTCCACCCCGAGTCATAGGGTACATAGGTGAATCTAGACTACAACCGGCATATAGACTGAAGTAGGAATTACTTGACTATTTGTGCATTTATACTCGAACTCTTCTATCATATCTAACTCGTATTCGAACTTGATCTTACGTTGATAAATTTTGTTGATGCGCCACCTTGACTTTATGAAGTAATGTTAAATGCACATGAGAATCAGGGTAATATAATTTCCGGGATTATATTACGGTGATTCACATGGACGTTCCGACATTATGACATAAAGAATTTAGGGCGAGTCAAGGAAAATTTTCTCTCTATCCTTAATCCATACTCCGGTTAGTATTGTTGAAAATACTAACCAACGATATTCTTGTGTCTTGAAGGAACAATGGCTCCTCGTCGCGTACGCCGCAATGAAACTCCCGAACAAGCTCTCGAACGGATGATAGCTACCGCCGTAGATGCGGCCATGGCCGGTCACTCATCCAACAACAATAATGATAACAACCACAACAACAACAACAATGGAGCTGGAAACTCAAACGAGGGGTGCTCCTATAAAGCTTTCATGGGGTGCAAACCTCACACTTTTGATGGAACCGGGGGACCGGTCGTGCTCACCCGATGGTTTGAGCAAACGGAAGCCGTCTTTAGCATAAGCGGTTGTCGGGACCAAGACAAGGTCAAATACTCCACTCACACTTTCTCCGGAATTGCTCTAACATGGTGGAACACCTATGTTCAATCGGTGGGTACCGATGAAGCTCATGCCCTCTCTTGGGCCGATCTAAAGGAAAAGATGATTGTTGAATATTTTCCGCGCGAAGAAACCCGAAAGCTTGAGGGAGAACTAAGAGCTTTGAAAGCGGTCGGAAACGATCTTAAAGCTTATAATCAACGTTTCGCCGAACTATCCTTGATGTGTCCTAATCTTGTTAACCCCGAATCTCAAAGGATTGAACTCTACATGCTCGGTCTTCCAAAAAGCATCAAACAAGGGGTGATTTCATCCAAACCCACTACTCATCAAGCCGCTATGAACATGGCTCGCCAACTAATTGAAACGGTTGACGAAATCGTAGTTCCGGCACCTAAGGCCGAGGATAAATCGGGCGGCAACAAAAGGAAGTGGGAACCCTCTCAATCAAGCAACAACAACTTTGCTAAGAAGCCTTACACCTCCGACGGCAAGAGGGGTTATACCGGACACCTACCGTATTGTAACGAGTGCTACAAACATCATTTAGGCGAATGTGGCAAACCATTTTGCTTGAAGTGTCAAAGAAGTGGCCATGTAGCCCACGATTGTAGGAATACCACTCCCGTCGCTCAAAAGGAGCCCAATGCACCCAAGACGGGTGTTTGTTTTGAATGTGGCCAACCGGGACATTTTAGGAGTGCGTGCCCAAATAAGAAAATCAACCCCAACGCACGCCGTTGAACTTTCAACATCGACACCTAGGATGCCCGAGACGACGATGGACTAGTCACGGGTACGTTTCTTCACAACAAACCGTATATTTCATACTTATTCGATTCGATTACCACTAGATGTTTATTAACCAAGTCTTTGACTCGTGCTCTTTACATTCCACTTTTTCCCCTAGACACTACTTAGGCAATTTAAGTGACCAACGGAAAAATATTGTGTGCCTATAAAAATTTTATTGGAGGATATACGTTAAGACTTTTGACTTGACACCTATAGAACTAGGGAGCTCGAAACCTATTCGTAAAAAAACGACCTCCGTTCCGGTTATCATCAATTGGGGGTTAAGTGAGACGATGTCTCCTAAGCCATTTCCGAACTCGCAACGTTAGTTGTAAATCTCTCTTAGTACCGTTTGATTTATTTAGGACTCCGTCCGTATTCATGAACCTCCTAAATCACGTATGCAACTTATCTAGACAAATCTGTTATCATATTTATAGATGACGTCTTAACTTATTTAAGTAAAGAAGGAAAACGAACAACATCACCATCTTACGCTCGAACTTTTGAGAAAAGAGCAACTTTATACCAAATTCTCCGAGTGAGAATTTCTGTTGAACGAAGTCCAATTTTCTAGACCAAAATGTTAATGGTCAAGGCATTACAATCAATCTCGAAATCAAGCCACATGTAATCAGGAAACTCTCCCCACTCAGACTTGTATTCGTAAAATCTTAGATCTCGTCTGTTATTACCGAAGATTCATTTCTGACTTTTCTCGTGTTACATGACTTTTAAACTCGTTAACTCACTAAGGAAAACTTTAAACCTCTCCGTGTTCGAGCCTTGAGCGTGATTCTTCACACCAACATTTCTAGTTAAATTCGTTATTTTACACGAAGAAGTCGAATACTAAATTGTGGATCCGATTAATTTTCTCGTCATCACGTACCACACTACATACCTCTGATATTTCACCATTATCGTCTGATATTACTGGAATTTAAGATAACACACAATCCAATGATACTTCACTCTTCTTTGACTTAACGTCCTTGTGTTTCTGATAATCGGCCAACTATTATTCAACCCCGAACTATACAACTATGTGTACTACCTCGTTTCTCTTTCAGACTTCAACTTTTGACAACTAGAGGCACGTTATGGCAACCTCGAGATGTAAGCTCATCCTATTCCAAGTCCTCATTTCACTCCTATCTTTATCGCTCGCATTTTCGTTTAAAGAAACTCCTTGTAACATTTCTCCATGGATAGAGAAACTCCTCATATTTCATAAGTATTCGCCACGAGGGTGAATAGTCCTAACGAACATTTTTCGAACACTAACTAACTTGTTCAAACGTATCTTAAGAGATTCTATTCCAACACGGTGTATCTTTGTCAATTATTCCGTATTGAAATACTCGCTTCACTTCTAATTTTACAAGGAACCTTGGGAACCCGCTTAGACGTGAGTACCGCGTATCTCCCACAACCGATGAACCGAGAAAACGAACGATTTACGTCTTGGAGAGACATGTCACAAGCTCGTATTGTCACCTTTAGTAGATCACTCGCACAACAGTAGTTACCACCCGTGTGCTCACCCGCACTTTCCGAAACCCTATATGACCGCTAATGTCATACCCCTGTTCATTTAACCAAAGCATCAACCACCGAAATCTGAACTCCATCAAGAAACAACAATTGAAATCATTCAAATCCGAGGAGGACTCGAGACGATCCGTAGTCGCCAAAAGAGTTATACCAAACTTAGATGAAAACCTCACAAATCCCAGTGTGTAACCGCGTAATATTGAGAACCCGCACCTTGGAAAGGTGTAATCCATTTTGGGAAATCGAGAAAGGCTATATTCGCAATATTGAACCTTTTGAAACCTTGGGGCGTATTGGAACCGCTTCCTACCGTTTAGAACTTCCGACTCAATTAAGTTTCCGTTTACCCTACATTTCGTGTAACAAACATAGAAACGTGTCCTGCGAAACAGGAACGTGCAATCCTGCTAGGTACATCAACTATCGATGACAAACTACTCTTCATAGGAAAAACCAGTTGAAACCGGGGATCGTAAAAACCAAACCTTAATACAACGAAATACCCTAACTATCCAAATTCATGAGAACACTCAAGGACGTGCCTTCACTTATTCATAACATTGACAACGTAAAGTCTCGAGTAAGGGATATCGACTACTACTTCCAACTAAATTTCGGGACGAAATTTCTTTTGAGTTGTGGATAATGTAACATCCCGCGTTTTTCCGTTAAATTTAATTTTAACACCGTTTTTTTTTTAAAAACATAATCTTTCGTATTTAAATTAATAGTTTCCGTGAGTAACGTTCATTATATTCCCGCTATTTAATTTTGACATCACCCGTTTACTCGAGCGTTTTAAAAATATTCGATCGGTTAAATCCCGCACCCGCTTTGAAACTCGAGGGACCGGAGTTGCCAAATGGGCAAACTAGTTGACTAGGTCAACTAGTCAACCCATTTCTCCACCATTTCCATCATCTCCCTCTCTCTCTTTCTCTCTAGCAAGAACACACACAAACCCCAACTTCATAGAATCATCATCTAAATTCGGATCGGGAAGCAAACTTCAAAACAAATTACATATTCGTGATCCTCTCATCATCCTCTTCGATTTGGTACCAATTTCATCCATTTTGGGTAACATTTCTAAAACACTAAATTTCTCTAAATTCGTTTTATATACTTGAAATTGTGTTAGTTAGTGTCTATGGCTCGTGTGTAACATGAATATATGTTTTGTTTGCTCGATTTGTGGTTTGGAGTAACTAGTTTGAACATTTGAAATGGGTGTGCTAAATCCTTGATTTTGGATGAGTTAATGTTGTTAGATTGTTAAAGTGCATGTTTTAATTGTGTTACTAGTATCTTTAGCTTCGTTTTGATGTATAGGTTGATTAAGGAAACATCAAACTCATGACTATTGATTTTTGTGAATTTTCGTTAGAGTTTGATAGACTTTAAATGAACTTTTGATGATTTGAATGCCATGAAATGTTGTTAGTAAGTGTTTAGTTGTATTACATGTTTCATTACCTTCAAAACGGCATATCATATGTATAAATTGGATTCCCGAAACTTGAATTGCAATTGATGAACTTGAAACCTTGTTTTGGAACGTTTAACGAACTTTCGACGAGATTTTTGTTGTCTAAAATGATAAATTTGATTTAGGAAATGTATCTAGTTGTGTTCCTTGTCGAAAGAGCTTTCCGGTGATATAAAATACATGTCTTGATTGTTTGCGGATCATAAACTAGGATTGATTGAAGTTTGGCTCGTGCCTTGTGTTTTCTGCAAACAGGGTCTGTAAGCCTTTTGGGACGCCGTCCCAACCTCCTAGACGCCGTCCCACCCTTTATATCAGGACGCCGTCCTGGCAATTGGGACGCCGTCCCACTCTTCATATCAGGACGCCGTCCTGGAAATTGGGACGCCGTCCTGATGCACTAAAACTGGCTGTTACTTTGGTCATTTGACATAAAAATGTTTGCTATGCTACGGACCTCCGATTAACATGAAACTTGGCCAACATGCTCATATATGATTATATAACTTAGAAAAATTGTCGGATACCCGACCCGACCCCGTTGACTTTTCTGTTGACTTTGACCCGACCAAGTTGGCTTTTAATCAAACTTAACCAAATACTTATACAACCTTTCTAACATGCTTTTATACTTAATTCTCGCATGAAACTTGGCAACGTGATTCACATGCTATATTTAATCGAGTCGTAACGAGCCATAGGACTAATTGAACACATTTCACCCGACCTTGTGTCGTAACCGGTTAATTGATATAACTTACTTGTTTAGGTCAAGGCTAAGCAACTTTCATGCACACGTATACTTTGTGAAGTACATTTATACTCGTGCACTCGAGGTGAGATCATAGTCCCACCTTTTCAACAACTTTTATTCTTTTAAATCGTGGGCTGAGAAACATATACATTACATATTTATATACATTTCACATGTATATATACTTTTCATACTTTTATACTTTGAACACAAATACGAATACAAAGATACAGACGAGTTAGAACAAAAGTCCTCAATCCAATTATCATTAGTTCCACTTGCAGGGTGTAAGTGTAAGCGAGTGATTATGTTGTGTGGCCATACGGGTTTAACAAACCCTCATTCAGACGGTTCGCTACCGTTAGTGGATGAAATATAATTTCAACGTGCATAGTGTATGTTCTAACACTATATTCAAAATTCAGAGGGAAGATTCAGTTAAGTTTTGGTAATTGGGTGCTCGTGATACAGACAACATCTTTTGGGATGTATACGCTTGATATTCACTTTATACTAAATCTTGTGGTTTACAAACACATCTTTAGAGATGTATACGCCTTGATACTAAACCTTGTGATTCAAAATATACTTTTACAAATACATTTATGATCTCACCAACGTTTTTCGTTGACAGTTTTCTACATGTTTTTCTCAGGTCTTGCACGATATGTGATACATGCTTCCGCTCATTATTTGATACTTGCATTGGATGTCGAGTATACATGCTTTTCATGGAGCGTCTTTTGACTTTACTTTAAACTGTGTCGCCTAGATTTCAATCGTACTTATAACGTTGTAACTTAACTTTTGGTTGAACAATTCTTGTAAACTTTGAAACAATCTTTATTTTGAAATGAAGGCGACATATTTTGGTCAAACATTATCTTAAAGACTTATAATCAGGTAATGGGACCCATGTAGCCGACGCCGTCACTTGACGATTTGTCGGGGTCGCTACATATATAAATATAATATAATATATAATTAATTATATTAATTATATATATATTATATTTATAAATAAAAACCGTCGGCAGAGAAAGACTCCAAGGGACTGAGCTGTAAATTCATTCTCCGCGACTCGCGGAGTTTGAAGGCAAAAATGCCGCGAGTCGCGAAGCCCCAAAAGTCGACTTTTCCTATAAAAGCAACCGAATTCTGATCGCAATTCATCATCTTTTTCTTCCTCATTCATACGTAAAATTTATATTTATATTTATAATTTATATTTTAATTTTAATTATAATTCTAATAATAAGGGTATGTTAGCGAATATTGTAAGGGTGTAAGTAGAAATTCTGTCCGTGTAACGCTACGCTATTTTTAATCATTGTAAGTTATGTTCAACCTTTTTATATTAATGTCTCGTAGCTAAGTTATTATTATGCTTATTTAAAACGAAGTAATCATGATGTTGGGCTAATTACTAAAATTGGGTAATTGGGCTTTGTACCATAATTGGGGTTTGGACAAAAGAATGACACTTGTGGAAATTAGACTATGGGCTATTAATGGGCTTTATATTTGTTTAACTAAATGATAGTTTGTTAATGTTAATATAAAGATTTACAATTGGGCGTCCCTATAAATTACCATATACACTCAATCGGACACGATGGGCGGGGTATTTATATGTACGAATAATCGTTCATTTAACCGGACACGGGAATGGATTAATAGCCACTAGAATAATTAAAACAGGGGTGAAATTACATTCAAGGGTAATTGGTGTAATTGTTAACAAAGTAGTAAAACCTTGGTTTACACGCAGTCGATAACCTGGTGTATTCATTAAACAAAGTATTAAAACCTTGTTACAATTCGAATCCCCAATTAGTTGGAATATTTAACTTCGGGTATAAGGATAATTTGACGAGGGCACTCGCATTTTATATTTATGACTGATGGACTGTTATGGACAAAAACCAGACGGACATATTAAATAATCCAGGACAAAGGACAATTAACCCATGGGCATAAAACTAAAATCAACACGTCAAACATCATGATTACGGAAGTTTAAATAAGCATAATTCTTTTATTTCATATTTAATTTCCTTTATTTTATATTTAATTGCACTTCTAATTATCGCACTTTTATTTATTGTTATTTAATCGCACTTTTAATTATCGTACTTTTTAATTATCGCAATTTTATTTTATCGCAATTTTATTATTCGCAATTTCATTATCATTATTTACTTTACGCTTTAAATTAAGTCTTTTATTTATTTAATATTTTACATTAGGTTTTAACTGCGACTAAAGTTTTAAAATCGACAAACCGGTCATTAAACGGTAAAAACCCCCCTTTATAATAATAATATTACTTATATATATATATATTTGTATTTTTATAAAAGTAAACTAATATAGCGTTAAGCTTTGTTTAAAGATTTCCCTGTGGAACGAACCGGACTTACTAAAAACTACACTACTGTACGATTAGGTACACTGCCTATAAGTGTTGTAGCAAGGTTTAAGTATATCCATTCTATAAATAAATAAATATCTTGTGTAAAATTGTATCGTATTTAATAGTATTTCCTAGTAAAATATAAACTATTTCGTACCCCCACGCTACCACACCAGTTAGGTTCCTCTGTGTTAGGAACCTCAGTTTCAGGAACCACGTCAGTAAGCAATTTAATACCTATTTCCTTTAACAGAAAATCAAAGCGTGGTTTATCAAAAGCTTTTGTGAAGAGATCAGCCCTTTGGGCTGTAGTGTCTATCTGCACCACATCTATCAGCTTTTTCTCATAGCAATCTCTAATGAAATGGTATTTAATCCTTATATGTTTCGTTTTAGAATGATTTACGGGATTTTTAGTGACAGCTATGGCAGCAGTATTATCAACATAAATAAGAGTGTTAGAAATTTGCAAACCGTAGTCACGTAGTTGCTGTTGAATCCAGATAACCTGAGATGTACAGCTGGCCGCTGCAATGTATTCTGCTTCACAAGTGGACTGAGCCACTGCTGTATGCTTCTTACACTTCCAGGTAACTAGTTTGCTTCCCAGAAATTGACAACCCCCTGATGTTGACTTAAAATCTTTCTTACAACCTCCATAGTCAGAATCACTATACGCTGTGAGATCAAAACCATCCTCACACGGATACCATAACCCTAAGCTCGGTGTATCTTTCAAATACCTCAAAATCTTTTTAACCACTAACATATGATGAACATTAGGATTCGCCTGATAACGGTCACACAGACAAACCGCAAACATGATATCTGGTCGAGAAGCTGTAAGATACATTAGAGAGCCTATGATTGCCCTGTATAATGTTTGGTCCACTGATGGACCTTCACAATCAGGTGATATCCCATGATTCACAGACAACGGAGTCTTAGCTGGTCTTTCTGCTTCCATTTGAAACCTCTTCAGAATATCAGCAACATACTTGGTTTGATGCAAAAAGATGCCTTTATCCGTCTGAGCTACCTGCAGACCTAAGAAAAACTTTATCGTACCCATTGAACTCATTTTGAACTTCGGCTGCATGACCTTCTCAAACTCATCAACCATTCCCTGATCTGTCGACCCGAAGATAATATCATCAACATAAACCTGCACTAACATAAGATGTTGTCCCTTCTTCTTGATGAAAAGAGTTTGATCAATGACACCTCTCCTAAAAGCGTTTTCAAGCATATAGTTGGACAACGTTGCATACCATGCTCTCGGAGCTTGATGAAAACCATAAAGTGCCTTTTCAAGTCGATAAACCTTTTCTGGGAAATGCGGGTCTTCGAAACCAGGTGGTTGTTCAACAAACACTCTTTCATTGATCTCTCCGTACAAAAATGCACTTTTAACATCCATCTGAAAAACTTTAAATCCCATGAAGGATGCAAAGGCCAAGAAAATCCTAATAGCCTCCAGTCTCGCTACTGGAGCAAATACCTCATCATAGTCAATTTCAGGGATCTGTTGATATCCCTTCACCACCAATCTAGCTTTGTTCCTGATAACAATACCCTGTTCATCCTTCTTATTTTTCAAAACCCATCGAAGACCATAGGGCACACAACCATGTGGTGGATTGACTAGCTTCCAAACCTTTAAATGTTTAAATTGTAACAGCTCCTCTTGCATTGCACTAACCCACTCGTCATACTTCAATGCCTCATAAGCATCTTTAGGTTCGATTTAACACACATAACATGAGTGATCATGCACAAATATTCTTCCTGTCTTATTCAACGATGAATAAAAAGCTGTTACCACATTCGCACTCTCTGTCTGAACATCTTCTGCTACTGTTGAACTTACACTTGTCCCGGGATCCTCTGAAGTAGTCGGAACTCCAGATGTAGAAGCTTCATTAGACTTTGCTCGAGGAATACTAATGTGAGGAATGCCTCTTGAATCCACATAATAATCATCAAGACATTTAGGTGGCAGAATAACACGATTGGATCTACATACACCTCCTGCTTCAGTTGGAGGTTCAGTCACTGTTACAGTTGGTGGTTGATTATATAGAGGATTAAGATGTTCCTCTGTCAGTTGCGTTCGACTAACTTCCTCGTCATCTTCAAGCTCACTTTCTTTATCTGTATATACTACCCCATCCTCATTTGAATCAAAATCACCTCTAACACTCTGTGGACTTGGTTGCAAGCTAGAAACCGGATTCTGAACCTGCTCTGGAATAGTGATAACATTCTCAGAAGAGTTTTGAGAATCAAACAAAATCTGAGTCAGAACTTCTTCATCTGTAGCATCTGGTGGAAGATTGAAGGAATCAAATAACTTATCGTATTCAAACTGCCATGCAAACCCTTTACTAACACGAGGTGGAGCATTGCGTTGAATATCAACCTCATAACGTTCTTCCACACACTTTGACTCAGTATTATACACCCGTTTATTCAGATTCCCATATCCCAAAAAGATACCAGAGACAACCTTTGAATTAAATTTTCCTCCAGCGTCTCGTACCAGAATAGTATAAGGATCACCAAAGGGTTCAAAATGTTTAATGTTCGGTTTTTTCTTATGTAACAGTTCATAACACGTTTTACCATGTCTCTTTACCACCAGAACTCTGTTCATCACATAGCATGCTGTACTCACTGCTTCACCCCAGAAAATAATTGGAAGACATGAATCAGCTAGCATTGTTCTTGCGGTTTCAGTTAGAGTCCTATTTTTCCTTTCAGCAACACCATTTGACTGTGGTGTATAAGCAGGACTGAACTGTTGTTGTATCCCCTTCTCATTACAAAACAGCAGCATCTGATTGTTCTTGAATTTCGTACTATTATCAGTACGAATCTTTCTAACCTTCAACTTATACAAACTTTCGAGCTTCAGAATCAAAACTTTAATATGATCAAAAGTATCTGATGTAACATCCCGCATTTTTCCGTTAAATTATTTTAACGCCCGTCTTTTTCTTTTTAAATAATACCCTTCATATCTAGATTCGTATCCTTTGTTAAGTAACATTTTAAATATTCTCGTTATCGGATTTTTAATATCTCCCGTACTTCCGTGTAATTTAAAATAATTCGTTTGGTCAATTCACGCACCCGCAACCGAACGCGAGGGACTAGTTTCGCCATTGGAGCAAAGATGTGACTAGCTTGACTAGTCAACACCCACCTCCCCATTTTCCTTTTCATTTTCATTTCCATTTTCTTTCTATACTTTCCAATTTTCTCTCAAACACCACTACAAAGAATCATCATCTAAATTCGGATTTGGAAGCTTCAACCAAAACAAAATACATATTTGGAATCCTCTCTTCATCCTCTTCAATTTGATACCAACTTCATCTCATTTGGGTAACTTTCTAAAATCACTAATTTTATGTGTTCTTGAGATTTTTGAGTTATAAAGTTGTTAATTAAGTGTCTATGGCTCATTGTGATGTCGTGTATGTAATTTGTATGCTCGATTCGTTGTTTTTGGTGTAACTAGTTCAATATGAAAATTACTTGCTAAATCCTTGATTTTGGATGATCAAATGTTGTTAGATTGTTAAAGTGCATGTTTTAAAAGTGTTACTAGTATCATTAGCTTCGTTTTGATGTATAGGTTGATTAAGGAAACTCCAAGAACATGATTAATGATTTTGTGAACTTGGATTAGGGTTTGATGAGCTTTACATGAACTTTTGATGCGTCAAATGCTATGAGATATTGTTGTTAAGTGTTTTGTTACAATGTGTGTTTGATTATCTTCAAAACGGCGTATTACACATGTGCATTAATTTCCCGAATCATAATATGGCATTTATGAACTTGGAGTAATAAATGATGAGCATTAATGGTGATTTTGATATGAGTTTGTTTGGTTTTGATTGAGTAAATGCGTTTAGTTATTCTCCTTGTCAAATTACCTTTCTAATGATATATGATATGCGTTTTAAGTGTTTTCGGTGCATGAGATGTGTTAAATTGTATTTTGGTTCGTGACTTGGACCATTTTTCTGCAAACTGCATGTTTCCCAGGTATTGCGCGCCGCGCATATACCCGCGCGCCGCGCAGAATTAGAAATCCCAGATGTTTGCCTTCGTGGTTAAGTTCTGACCAGGATTTACACTTGGGTGCGCGCCGCGCAACCCATAGCGCGCCGCGCATACTGCCCAGCTCATTTTGTCTTTGTTTTTCATGTCACAAAAATGTTTCCCGCTTTACTATAACCCCGTTTACCATGAAACTTGACTATTATGCTCGTATATGACTTCTCATCATGAGAAAATTGTCGGACACCCGACCCGACCCCGTTGACTTTGACTTTGACCAAGTTTGACTTTTAGTCAAACTTAACCAAACGATTATACAATCGTTCTAACATGCTTAACTACTTGTGTCGTGCATGAAACTTGACAAATTGATCCACGTACTATATTAATCGAGTCGTAACGAGCCATAGGACTAATTGAACATCTTTGACCCTTTGTGACTATCGTTATTGATACAACCTATTTGTTTAGGTCAAGACTAGCATTGTTTCTTGCACATTTACTTGTCGAAGTACTTTTTGGTTCGTGCATGCAAGGTGAGATCATAGTCCCACTTTTACTCTTTTAAACTTACTTTTGGGATGAGAAAACATAAACGATTCTTTTGAACTAAGTGAACACAAGAACGGGAAAACAAACATTCTACATACGAGTTTAGAACGAAAATCCTCAATCCGATTATCATTAGTTACATCAGATGGTGTAAGCGAGAACTTATGTTATATGGCCATATGGGTTGACAACCCTCATCTTTGACGGTTCGCTACCGACTACGGATGAAATATATTTTCGGGAAACAGTGTTGTTCTAGCACTAATTTATGGGGTATTCAACGGACGGAATGTTAAGCTTTGATAATTGGGTGCTCGTGAATATTAACTTTTAGAATGTACTATGACTTTATCAATATTGCAACTCTTGTGGTTCAGCTTGCTTTTACTCATTTACTTATTTAAACCTATGATTTCACCAACGTTTTCGTTGACAGATTTCTATGTTTTTCTCAGGTCTTGCACGATATATGATACATGCTTCCGCTCACTATTTGATACTTGCATTGGATGTCGAGTATACATGCATTACTTGGAGCGTCTTTTGACTTTACTTTAAACCGTGTCGCCTAGATTTCAAATGTACTTATAACCTTGTAACTTAACTTTTGGTTGAACAATTCTTGTAAACTTTGAAAACAATCTTTATTTTGAAATGAGGGTGACATATTTTGGTCAAACATTGTCATAAAGACTTATGACCAGGTAATGGGACCCACGTAGTCGACGCCGTCACTTGACGATTTGTCGGGGTCGCTACAAGTGGTATCAGAGCCTTGGTTGTAGGGATTTAGAGTTCATTTGTGTCCACCCCGAGTCATAGGGTACATAGGTGAATCTAGACTACAACCGGCATATAGACTGAAGTAGGAATTACTTGACTATTTGTGCATTTATACTCGAACTCTTCTATCATATCTAACTCGTATTCGATCTTGATTTTACGTTGATAAATTTTGTTGACGCGCCACCTTGACTTTATAAAGTAATGTTAAATGCACATGTAAATCAGGGTAATATAATTTCCGGGATTATATTACGGTGATTCACATGGACGTTCCGACATTATGACGTAAAGAATTTAAGGCGAGTCAAGGAAAAATTTCCTCTCTATCCTTATTCCATACTCCGGTTAGTATTGTTGAAAATACTAACCAACGATATTCTTGTGTCATGAAGGAACAATGGCTCACCAAGGTCAACACAATACTCCTCTCGAAACCCTAGAACAAGCTCTTCAACGAATGATAACCACCGCCGTGGGTACGGCCGTGGTCGATCACTTTTCTAACAACAACAATCATGGAACCGGTAATTCAAACGAAGGTTGCTCCTACAAGAACTTCATGAAGTACAACCCTCCCACTTTCGATGGAACCGGAGGACCGGTTGTTCTCACCTGATGGTTTGAACAAATGGAGACCGTTTTTAACACAAGCGGTTGTCGAGACCAAGATGAGGTCAAGTTTTCCACCCTCACTTTCACCGGTATTGCTCTCTCATGGTGGAACACGTATGTACAATTAGTGGGAAGCGATGAAGCCCACACACTCTCTTGGACCGAATTAAGAGAAAGAATGATCACCGAATACTTCCCGCGCGACGAGACTCGAAGGCTCGAACAGGGTCTAAGGAATTTAAAAACGGTCGGAAATGACCTCGAAGCTTATAATCAACGGTTTACCGAACTAGTCTCGATGTGTCCAAATCTCATGACTCCCGAATCCCTAAGAGTCGAACTTTACATGGATGGCCTCCCTAAGAGCATTCAACACAAGGTAATGACATCTCAACCCACTAACCTACAAGAGGCTTTAACAATGGCCCGCCATACTTTAGACACGGCGAATGAAATGGAAACGCCGGCACCAATGGTTGAGAACCAATCGAGCGGCAATAAAAGAACATGGGAAGCCTCTCAATCAAGCAACCACAACCACAACAACCTCTCCAAGAAGCCTTTCGCCTCCAACGACAAGAAAGGCTATACCGGAAAACTACCTTTTTGTAACGAATGCCGCAAGCATCACTTTGAAGGATGTGGCAGGTTCCGCCACCGGCGCCAAGGAAGTGGTCACATCGCCAAACATTGTGGAAGTGCCACCCCCATCACTCAAAAGGGACCCAACCCACGAAAGTTGGTCACTTGCTACGCATGTGGCCAAACGGGTCATTTTAGGAATGAATGCCCAAATAAGAAAATCAACCCCAACGCACGCCGTTGAACTTTCAACATCAACGCCTAGGATGCCCGAGACGACGATGGACTAGTCACGGGTACGTTTCTTCACAACAAACCGTATTTTTCATACTTATTCGATTCAATTACCGCTAGACGTTTTACAACCAAGACTTTGACTTGTACTCATTACATTCCACCTTTTTCCCTTAGATACTACTTAGGCAATTTAAGCGACCAACGGAAAGATATTGTGTGTCTATAAATTCTATCGGAGGATATACGTTAAGAATATTGACTTGACACCTATAGAACTAGGGAGCTCAGAACCTATTCGTTAAGGAGAAATTGTTTCCCTACAACTAGGTATAGATTATTGTGAACTAAATAATTTTCGGTTGAAAACCGATACCCTCTTCCTCGTATCCATGACCACCTGATTACTTGCATGAATCCCGTGTGCATTCCAAAACGACCTCCGTTCCGGTTATCACCAATTGGGGGTTAAGGGAGACGATGTCTCCTAAGCCATCTTCCGAACTCACAACGTTAGTTGTAAATCTCTCTTGGTACCATTCGATTTATCCAAGGCACGCCCGTATCCACAAACCTCTCGAACCGCGTATGCAAATTCATATAGACTAATTCGTTATCGTACTTATAGATGATATCTTGACCTATCCAAGTAAAGAAGGAAAACAAACAACATCACCATCTCCCGCTCGAACTTTTGAGAAAAGAGCAACTCTATACCAAATTCTCCGAGTGAGAATTTCTGTTGAACGAAGTCCAATTTTCTAGACCATGATGTTAATGGTCAAGGCATTACAATCAATCTCGAAATCAAGCCACATGTAATCAGGAAGCTCTCCCAACTCAGACTTGTATTCGTAAAATCTTAGATCTCGTCTATTTTTACCGAAGATTCATTTCTGACTTTTCTCGTGTTACACGACTTTTAAACTCGTTAACTCACTAAGGAAAACTTTAAACCTCTCCGTGTTCGAACCTTGAGCGTGATTCTTCACACCAACAATTCTAGTTAAAATCGTATTGCAACAGATGGAACTCAAACATGGAAATATTTCTACTTGAACGCCGAAAGGCATACTCTCTCGTCTCAAAAATCAACATAACTAAAATTCGTTATTTTGCACGAAGAATTCGAATACTAAATTGTGGATCCGATCAATTTTCTCGTCATCCCGTACCACACTACCTACCTCTGTTATTTCACCGTCACCGTCTAATATTACTGGAATTTAAGATAACACACAATCCAACGATACTTCACTCTTCTTTGACTTAACGCCCTTGTGTTTCTGATAATCGGTCAACTATTATTCAACCCCGAACTATACAACTACGTGTACTACCTCGTTTCTCTTTCAGACTTCAACTTTTGACAACTAGAGGCACGTTATGGCAACCCCGAGATGTAAGCTCATCCTATTCTAAGTCCTCATTTCACTCCTATCTTTATCGCTCGCATTTCCGTTTAAGGAAACTCCTTGTAACATTTCTCCATGGATAGAGAAACTCTTCATATTACAATAGTATTCGCCACGAGGGTGAATAGTTCTAACGAACATTTTCGAACCCTAACTAACTTGTTCAAACGTATATTAAGAGATTCTATTCCAACACGGTGTATCTTTGTCAATTATCACGTATCGAAATACTCGTTTCACTTCTAGTTTTGCAAGAAACCTTGGAGACCCGCTTAGACATGAGTATCGCGTACCACCCACAAACCGACGAACCGAGCAAACGAACGATTTACGTCTTGGAAAGACATGTCACAAACTCGTATTGTCACCTTTAGTAGATCACTCTTACAACAGTAGATACCACTCGTGTGTTCACACGCACTTTCCGAAACCCTATATGACCGCTAATGTCATACCCCTGTTCATTTAACCAAAACATGCGGCAAGCAAATCGCCGAATCTTAACTCCATCAAGAAACAACAATTGAGATCGTTCAAGTCCGAGGAGGGCTAGAGACAACCCATGGTCGCCAGAAGAGTTATACCAAACTTAGATGAAAACCTCACAAATCCCACTGTGTAATCGCGTAATATTGAGAAACCGCACCTTGGAAAGGTGAAATCCATTTTAGGAAATCGAGAAGGGCTATATCTGCAATATTGAACCTTTTGAAACCTTGGGGCGTATTGGAACCGCTTCCTACCGTTTAGAACTTCCGATGCAATTAAGTTTCCGTTTACCCTACTTTTCGTGTAACAAACTTAGAAACGTGTCCTGCGGAACAGGAACGTGCAATCCTACTAGATACATCAACTATTGATGACAAACTTCTCTTCATAGGGGAAAACCAGTTGAAACTGGGGATCGTAAAACCAAACCTTAATACAACGTAAAACCCTGACTATCCAAATTCATGAGAACACTCAAGGACGTACTTTCACTTATTCATAGCATTGACAACGTAAAGTCTCGAGTAGGAGATATCGACTACTACTTTCAACTAAATTTCGGGACGAAATTTCTTTTGAGGTGTGGATAATGTAACATCCCGCATTTTTCCGTTAAATTATTTTAACGCCCGTCTTTTTCTTTTTAAATAATACCCTTCATATCTAGATTCGTATCCTTTGTTAAGTAACATTTTAAATATTCTCGTTATCGGATTTTTAATATCTCCCGTACTTCCGTGTAATTTAAAATAATTCGTTTGGTCAATTCACGCACCCGCAACCGAACGCGAGGGACTAGTTTCGCCATTGGAGCAAAGATGTGACTAGCTTGACTAGTCAACACCCACCTCCCCATTTTCCTTTTCATTTTCATTTCCATTTTCTTTCTATACTTTCCAATTTTCTCTCAAACACCACTACAAAGAATCATCATCTAAATTCGGATTTGGAAGCTTCAACCAAAACAAAATACATATTTGGAATCCTCTCTTCATCCTCTTCAATTTGATACCAACTTCATCTCATTTGGGTAACTTTCTAAAATCACTAATTTTATGTGTTCTTGAGATTTTTGAGTTATAAAGTTGTTAATTAAGTGTCTATGGCTCATTGTGATGTCGTGTATGTAATTTGTATGCTCGATTCGTTGTTTTTGGTGTAACTAGTTCAATATGAAAATTACTTGCTAAATCCTTGATTTTGGATGATCAAATGTTGTTAGATTGTTAAAGTGCATGTTTTAAAAGTGTTACTAGTATCATTAGCTTCGTTTTGATGTATAGGTTGATTAAGGAAACTCCAAGAACATGATTAATGATTTTGTGAACTTGGATTAGGGTTTGATGAGCTTTACATGAACTTTTGATGCGTCAAATGCTATGAGATATTGTTGTTAAGTGTTTTGTTGCAATGTGTGTTTGATTATCTTCAAAACGGCGTATTACACATGTGCATTAATTTCCCGAATCATAATATGGCATTTATGAACTTGGAGTAATAAATGATGAGCATTAATGGTGATTTTGATATGAGTTTGTTTGGTTTTGATTGAGTAAATGCGTTTAGTTATTCTCCTTGTCAAATTACCTTTCTAATGATATATGATATGCGTTTTAAGTGTTTTCGGTGCATGAGATGTGTTAAATTGTATTTTGGTTCGTGACTTGGACCATTTTTCTGCAAACTGCATGTTTCCCAGGTATTGCGCGCCGCGCATATACCCGCGCGCCGCGCAGAATTAGAAATCCCAGATGTTTGCCTTCGTGGTTAAGTTCTGACCAGGATTTACACTTGGGTGCGCGCCGCGCAACCCATAGCGCGCCGCGCATACTGCCCAGCTCATTTTGTCTTTGTTTTTCATGTCACAAAAATGTTTCCCGCTTTACTATAACCCCGTTTACCATGAAACTTGACTATTATGCTCGTATATGACTTCTCATCATGAGAAAATTGTCGGACACCCGACCCGACCCCGTTGACTTTGACTTTGACCAAGTTTGACTTTTAGTCAAACTTAACCAAACGATTATACAATCGTTCTAACATGCTTAACTACTTGTGTCGTGCATGAAACTTGACAAATTGATCCACGTGCTATATTAATCGAGTCGTAACGAGCCATAGGACTAATTGAACATCTTTGACCCTTCGTGACTATCGTTATTGATACAACCTATTTGTTTAGGTCAAGACTAGCATTGTTTCTTGCACGTTTACTTGTCGAAGTACTTTTTGGTTCGTGCATGCAAGGTGAGATCATAGTCCCACTTTTACTCTTTTAAACTTACTTTTGGGATGAGAAAACATAAACGATTCTTTTGAACTAAGTGAACACAAGAACGGGAAAACAAACATTCTACATACGAGTTTAGAACGAAAATCCTCAATCCGATTATCATTAGTTACATCAGATGGTGTAAGCGAGAACTTATGTTATATGGCCATATGGGTTGACAACCCTCATCTTTGACGGTTCGCTACCGTCTACGGATGAAATGTATTTTCGGGAAACAGTGTTGTTCTAGCACTAATTTATGGGGTATTCAACGGACGGAATGTTAAGCTTTGATAATTGGGTGCTCGTGAATATTAACTTTTAGAATGTACTATGACTTTATCAATATTGCAACTCTTGTGGTTCAGCTTGCTTTTACTCATTTACTTATTTAAACCTATGATTTCACCAACGTTTTCGTTGACAGATTTCTATGTTTTTCTCAGGTCTTGCACGATATATGATACATGCTTCCGCTCACTATTTGATACTTGCATTGGATGTCGAGTATACATGCATTACTTGGAGCGTCTTTTGACTTTACTTTAAACCGTGTCGCCTAGATTTCAAATGTACTTATAACCTTGTAACTTAACTTTTGGTTGAACAATTCTTGTAAACTTTGAAAACAATCTTTATTTTGAAATGAGGGTGACATATTTTGGTCAAACATTGTCATAAAGACTTATGACCAGGTAATGGGACCCACGTAGTCGACGCCGTCACTTGACGATTTGTCGGGGTCGCTACATCTGACTTGTGTTTCAACATCACAACCCACGAGAAACGGGAATATTCATCTGTAACTACCAAGCAATAAGACTCTCCGGTGAGAGTTTTACAGTTAACTGGACCAAAGAGATCCATGTGCAACAACTCCAAAGGAATATTAACTGAATGATGCTTCTTGGCAGTATGAGACTTCTTAGTCTGTTTCCCTTGCTAACATGGAAGACAACCTTCAGGGATATGAAAACTCTTAAAATTCACACCTTCAACTAATTCATTGTGAACTAGATTATTCATCTTCCTTAGACTCAGATGACCCATACGCTTGTGCCAGATAATCGAATTCTGTTCAGTAGCCTTAGAAATGAAGGCCTAATGGTCTGTAGCTGCCTTAACATGAGCCTTATGCATATCAAGGATATAGAGATCCTTGCACCTTGGAGCCGTCATCAGAATCATGTCTTCCGGAATTACAAACTCTTTTCTCAAAATATAACAAAACTTATCATCAAAAGCAACGATATACTTTTTTATCAGCAACTTGTGAAACTGAAAGCAGATTGTTCGACATCTGCTCTACATAATTAACTTTATCAAAGCTGACGTTCTCATTAGCAATAACACCCCGAGCAGTAATAAATCCTCCTTCACTACCTGCAAAAGAAACTGGTCCTCCATCCATTGTTTTCACATTAGAAAGCAAAGACAAGTTTCCTGTCATGTGCCTGGATGCCCCACTATCAACAATCCAAGTACTGCAGCGTGGATTGTAGGCGACCTGCACATTAAAGTAAGAGGATTAGTTAGAAAGGGCCACCCATGCCCTAATGGCAGTGGGTTTCCCATCAACACCAACAACTGGCAACTCCACCCATTGTCCTTTAGATCCAGAAGGACCTTCAAGATTTTGAACACCCTTAACTTCTGATTTATGTTTCCAAACTGTGTTATGCGATAATGGTTTTCTATAGTAATCATTGGTTTGAAAAACCTTTGTTTCATTTGTTTTCACAGAAGAAGATTTAAACACTGGTGAAGGTGATCTCCTATTAAAGGAACGATTTGGACTAAGATCAATCTTCCTTCTTTGTGTCTGTCGAATGGGTCTACAATTCACAGCCCTGTGTCCCAACCTCCCACAATTGAAGTAGTTAACATTATCAAAATCATGAGATTTAAACAATTTGTGTCTAACTGGTAAAAACTATCTCCTAGGTGGTTCAGTATGTTGTCTAGTCGTGGGGGTGATGAGACTTGTTGCATAACGGTCTGTCGACGATCAAGCGGAATATACTTGGACACATTACCAGAATTGGAACTCTCACCTTTTGGTGGTTGCTCTACCTTAGGACCTGTTCCGTCTACCACTCCCTTACTGACAAGCTTAGGTGACACTCCCTGAGTGTTCTTCTTCTTATTTTGTTTGGGAGTCACAGTGCTCTTAGACTGAGCCTTTTGACTTTCAGTCACCCTACTAGCATTAGCAGGATTTTTCAGAATGGTAACTGGTTTAGTGACAAGCTTAAATGGTTTGATGTCCTTCTAAGTGTCGATATCAGTATCTGACTCTGTTTCATAGACAACATCTAAAGGTTTCTTTGACTCAACTACCTTACTAGAACTCTTAACTGGTGTTTCCTTAGGCTTACCATATCCTGGTTCTACAACTGGACCCTTACATTTCTCAACTGGTTTATTAATATACTCACCCATAAGAGGTGGGGCAACCTGGTCATAACCTAAACCCTGCTGGTGAGGATGATTAAGAGTCTGTTTCACATAAGATATCCTCTGCCAATTGTCAATCCTAGCTTTCTCAGACTCATATTTCAACTTAAAGGAATCCTTTTCTGCCTTAAGAGTATCTATCTGTCCCAAATACATAGTAATCACTTTTCCATCATCTATCACAGTTGATTTTAAGTGACCTACCTAATTTTCTAAAGACTTAATCACATCAACATAGTGTTTCTATTTATTAAGGTAGAAAAGCGCATCCTCATAGTTCTTTTTGTTAGTCTGATTCTCTACACTTAGGTTCTTAAGATCAATTCTAAGCTTAGGGCAGGTCTCACATGTAACAGATATCTCATTAAGCTTAGTGATAACACATTCAAGCCTCTCAATTTCCTGTTCATAACCAATGCATTTAGAACAATTAGAAACTGAGTCATTACATACCTTATCATTACCGGACGTGTTGGCCATGAATGCATAGTCATTTCTTCCAACCTGAGAATCTGCATCTAATTCTGATTCGGACTCTGAGCTCGTACTATCCGAGTAATCAGCCTCATAACCTCCTTTACCCTCACCTTGATCTGAACAAACTGGACTCTGAACCGTAACAATCTTCTCATCACCACTCTTAAGATCACATTTAAGCAAATGTTCCAGCTCTTTCCTGAACCAAGTACCAACATGACAACTCATCCCTTCTTCTTCATCAGACGAATCAGTAGTAAACTCAAGATCTAATAAGTCCTGAGCTTTGCGAAACTTATCATACAACTTATCTTTAATCCTCTTCCTGAAGCAGAATTTCATAAGCTCTTCTGCTCTCTTCAAACTTGCATCACATTTGCACACATAGCATGTGCAATTCAGATTATCCTTACCAGTACAACCTGCATTTTTCCGAACAATTCTTTCCTCTTCAATTTCAGTTTCACTTTTACCTACAAACACAACGTTAGCTTTCTGTGTATCTACCGCGATGGACCAGTCACATACTTCATCAACATATGTTGTAGTCAAAGCCTTAGATTGAACAGAACCCGAAGATTCTTTCTCTACAATTACATGTTGTGGAGTAACTGAGATGGTTATCTGGTGAAAAGGATCATGAAAATCAGGCTTGGGTGGTCTCGTGCAAGTTTTCTTAAAGTGACCATATTCACCACAATTGTAGCACCTAACCTTTGACATATCAAAACCAAACTTTGAATCGGGATTTAAACTCAACGATCTTTGTCCTGTTCTCTTCAAGTACTTTCTAGCATGTCTTACAATGCTACCCATACAGTAGAGTATATCCATTCTCTTAAGCTCATCCTCATCAATCTGATCATAGTCTTCATTTTCAAGATGACTATTAAGCACTTGCCCACCAATCATATCGTTGTATGAATTAACAACAATAGCTGCCAAAGTCATATCTTCCTGAATAAATTCGCGAGATCTCTTATTGATATTCTCAGTTTGAAACACAGGAGTCTGAGTCTGAGTCTGAGTCTGAGTCTGTTGAATCAGAGAATCTTCAATCATCTTAATTGTAGAATTCTGAGCTTGTAATTTAGCATTAAAATAGCCGAACTGAGACGATGGTGTAGACATTTGTGAAGCATTGGCTGTTATGTATGCTGTCTATAGTGGAGCATGAGTACCAGAAGATGTCCCAATAGAGGACACCGCAGCAGCTACAGAACCAAGTCTCTTTCTCTTTGCTTCATCTTGAATGTCCTTCTCCATCAACTTCGAAGTAAAAGCTGTTAGTGTCAAGGATGACCTGATGAGCTATACCTATTTTGAATCTTTTCTATCTCATGATCCCACTTTTATGGAAGACCATCTTTCAACACCCTTACTGCCTTTTCATCAGGCACCTCAATCCCATAATCTGCCATCTCTGCAACCAATAACTGATATCTCTCCAAAGTTTGTCCTAGAGATTCTGATGAAAGAGCTGCAAACACCCTCCACTCATCCTTCAAAACCTTACCCTTAGTCGCACGATAAATAGCTGTACCTTCGGTTGCAGATTGAAGAGCCAACCAGATAGTATACGATGTTTTGTTTCGGTTCTTAAATTGCTGAAAAATCTCCTTTGATAAAGCTTGGGTTAGCTGAGCATAACATCTACACTCAAGATTGTACTCTTCACGCTCTGTAGGACTAAACTGTGAAGTTTCTTTGGGTTACCATCTGCTCCGCATGGCCATACATACGGATTCACAATACATTCCCATAGTCTAGAATCGACACCGTTTAAGTAAATAACAAACCTAACTTTCCAGTCCAAGAAGTTTTTAAGATTGTCAAGTCTAGGTACTTTATTTGATGAACCAGATTCACTTTCATTAAGTAATAGTTTTTGTAGTCCATGTGCAATTACTAACGCACTGTATTCATTCATCACTTGTTCATTTGTGTCAGACATTTTAACTGATTGAGTATTAAATTAAATGTAGTTAAAATATTCTATCTCAAAAGAGGATCGACCGACGGACAAGATAATCGGTCGGAGGTCTATGACAATCGGTCGGAGGTCTATGACAATCGGTTGGAGGTCTATGACTAACGGCCGATGGTGTAATCTTTGGAACTGAATCTTAGAATTGAGACCTTCGATCAGTGAAAGCTACTATCGGTCGATGGTAGAGGACGATCGGTCGATGGTCAAGAGACGAACGGCCGATGGTAAAGACAAACGGTTCTATGATATGACAAACCGTCCTCCGGTTCAATATGAGACGATCGGTCGAATGTGTCTGACGAACGGTCGAGGGTCAGGACGAACGGTCGATGGTCAAAGACGATCGACCGAGGGTAGTTCTTACGAATACTAGGTAGGAAAAACTAGGGTTTTCGCTAAAACTTCAATTTTGATCGATTTTTGACGTTCTAGACTTAAACCAAACTGGTAGAAACTTAGATAATACACCCAGAGACACAAAGAAACACAAAAAACACGAGATTTAAACGTAAAAATATCAACTTTTAATCACAAACCTGTTTTGACCAAAAACCCTAAAATTGAAAACACATAATTCGACTTAAAAACGTTTAGATCAGCAAGCCTACGCTCTGATACCACTTTGTAGATGATCTAGGACCTTAGATTAAATGCTAAACCTAGAATAAGGGCGGAAAACAATAAACTAGGATGAATCGAATACGAGTTTCACTTTGGGATCAATCTAACCAACTATATGTTGATATAATCGACACCTAGATGATTGTATTCGGTTGGGGTATGGTCTGGGACAATAGTAACAGTGAAATACGACGGCTAGGGGATGTAGGGTGTGTAAACTAACAATGTAACCCAACACCCGTATTTATATAAAGTTACAGTGACCATCGGCCGGTGGTCTCTGACCTACGGCCGATGGTGATAGTCCCTCGACCGATGGTCTCTACCATCAGTTGATGGTCTGAGCTGCCAACCAAACAGCTCGAACCATATTACGTCATTGCTTAATCAATTCAAACACACAATATAAATGACAATGTTTATACACGACTGAAATGTAAACGATAATACAAATAGAACTTATTACATCATAGAACTCAGGATTATGCACCAACAATAGTCATTACTATATAAGATAGATGATCGTTCACCCATCTTCTCAAATTCTTTCACTCACCCTTTTCACTTTCACCCCCACATCCAAACGATCATCTTAAAACACATCCGCTAAACACCATCACCACCACCGTACAAAAAAGTGGTCACTGTGTCTCAAATACAGCCGCAATGTTGATCTTCGTCGTGTTCATCAACACAAATCCAATTACTTACACCAATCACTATCCGATGTGATTCCTTTTGAGATTGAGGACATTGATACTAAACTTGCTTTACCTAAAAAAACTCAGATATACACCAAACTCTAAGTTGTTACTTATGACTTATAATTTATAAACATGTTATGCATCCACACACACTACACCGCTGATTTTATTAAACGCTTTGCTATATATACATATGGTAAAGGTAATTGGTAATGGTAATAAGAGTGTGCATTGCACGTGATATTTAGCCATGAGGGCACGTGAACTGATTTATGAATTCAAATGATTCTTGCAACAGATTAACCACTTCGTTTGTCATTTAGTGCGTTAATAGTCGAGTATAAATAAGTTTCCATGGTAATAGACTAGATCAGCTTAGATTTTTTTTCTTATATCCGTAAACATTTTACAAGTAATTCAATCAGATTCGTATCAATTTCAAAACTTGAGTTTTCAAATTCACATTATGTTATTCATTAGTTAAATCCCGGAAGTATCATGCCAAGATTACGTGAAAGGAGGAGAGTTGTTGTATTACCAGCTCCACAGAGACGGTTCCGGCCATTCCATTACACTCTCGTTTGGCCATCAAAGACTACGCTTGTGCTCTTGAATGTGTTTCTTTTTTTTTCGGCATCGTGATTGTATTTCTAATTTTCTCTGGAGTTGTTGATCTTGCATTCAGTTCTAACTCAAATGATTCCTTTTCAAAGAGTGATGTCACAGAGGAGCATGATTGTAGGGTATGTTATTGGAAGCTTCGACGAGCCCAACACACCCATTATAGAGGACCTAGATTATACTACACTCATTATACCAACACTTTGAGGTTGGTTAACCTTTAATTTTATGAATCTTTAGTGCACAATAATGCTTAGGTGAAAGTGTCGACCATATGTCATTCAGGCGGTATAACCGACCATATATTACTTAGGCGGCAGAGCCGACCATATAATAGATACAACACAAGTGCACTAAGAACTTAAACACAAACTGAGGCTTAAATGGAAAACTTAACGAAGAACACTTTTATTAATACAAAGAAACAATTACAATATAATGAACTCAAATTACACTATTCTTTACTTCTTCACAACTTCTTCTTCTAACTCGTCTTCACACCTCACAAATGAAAAACTCCACCCATATTTATACTACTCTATGCAACTTTCTAGATACTAGATTTTTCCATGGATATATAAATATCTAGATATTTCCTACACCTACAAATATCTAGATTTTTCTACCATATACAAGTATATAGATTTTTCTTTTATACATTTACTAATTCCATATTATTATATCATATTAAATTTGCATTGTATTTAACACTCACCCTCAATGCAAATTTTCTTCCATCGGTGACTTGCAGACTATTCCAAGCGCTTCTCTAAATTTTTCAAACTTTGGCTTACTTAAACTCTTGGTGAATATATCTGCAACTTGTCCATCTGTCTTTTTTTGCACCATCTTGACCACCCCTTCAAGGAGCTTCTCACGAACATAGTGATAGTGCACTTCCATATGTTTCGTTCTTGCATGAAAGACTGGATTCTCTGCTAGTCGTATAGCTGATAGGTTATCGCAAAAAAGCTTTACTTGATAATTTGTTGATTGATGAAGATCTTCCATTACTTGCTTCAACCAAGTAATTGCTTGTGTTGCTGATGCTACCGATCGATATTCCGCTTCGGTGCTTGACAAGGATACCGTCGGTTTTCTCTTGCTGCACCATGATATTACTCCCGATCCGAGACTAAACATGTATCCAGTTGTTGACAATCGTGTATCATAGTCTCCAGCATAATTGGCGTCACAATATCCAGTCACATGACATTATTTTGTTTTCTTGTACAAAATGCCAAAGTTAATAGTGCCTTTAACATACCTTAAGATGCGTCGTTGATATCGACCAAAAAGTCACGTTTTTACCCCCGATATTAATCCCTAAATCAATAAAGTTTCAAATTTTGTTGGTAAAATAATCGCTTTGTCGGTTAATTTTGTAGATTAAGTGATTACAAAGGCGATGCAAAAAGAATCAAGTAAATCGGAGCTAAAACGAAGATTCTAGAGCGAAAACGGTGAAAGACAAGTTACGACCCAGGAAATCAAGTTACGATCCCGAAAAACAGCAGACCATAGGGGCCATACGGCTTGCCATCCAGCCTGCCCACATCAGAAACGGTCTGAAACCATTCGGACACCAAAAACGGCTTGCCCTGGCATACAGGCTTGGCATACGGCTTGCCATCCGGCCTGCCATACGGCCAGCCAGCCGTATGCTAGTAAAAAAAAAAATTCCTATTTAAAGGGCCATTTGCATTCATTTTTTACACAAACTCAATTTGTACTTCAATTTAGATTTTTAAGTATTTTAGTTAGTTTTTAGTAGTAGCTAGCTTAGCTTTTATTTTCCGGAGGATATCCCGGTGAGTCCCTGCAATCTCGGGCAGATTTTTTCAGTCTTTTCAGGTTTTTATCCGAAACACTTGTCTTATTAATTAAACATGTATTGTTATCATTTATGTTTAGTAATGCATTCCGATATTACCATGATAGCTTAATTAATATGTATGTTGCCATGATAGAAGTTTGAGTTAGCGTAATTATGTTAAATTAGTACGATTACTATTGTTATATTGAATCTGTGACCCCGATAGATTTGTATGCTAGCATCTTAAGGATTGACCAACCTAGGTTGTGATCAGGACTTATTCACGTATATGAACTTAGCTACTTCATAGGATTAAGACCCCTGGTTTTACTATATCTGAAGATTCTATGAACTCGGTATGGCCGGAGTTCCCGAGAGACATCTAATGCGCTTTTAGGACACAGAACTTAGGAATTGAGACATGAATGGCCTAGTATGCCTATTGATTGTTCCAAAGAGACCTCTTAGGAGCTATTAAGATCTAGTTAGTGCCTTAACTGTGTGACCCAAACCTATTGTATGTTCTTGTTTGATTGTTGCCCTAGAATTAAGTCATATCAACTATCTAGGTATCTATTAGGTTTCTATCTGCTTTACTTTCAGCATATCAACTGTAATGCTGTATAATGTTTAGATTGGTATGATCTCATTAGTATGGTGAAATGGCTGTTAGTTTGCAATAATGTTTTGTCAACTTGACCTGACGAACTCTTTCCGTTTGTGATCAGTGTTCACTCAACACATCACATTGTTATTCAGTTACCCAAACTGATAACGAGAGTTAGGATTAGAGTTCAACTTGCTAATAAACCTAGTGCTTTACTAAGGATAACCTCCGAGGTATAGTTACCTTTCAATTATACAACCAAGTGACATACTTTTCACTGCTCAATGAGAACTCTGAGAGTATAGAGATAAGTAGGTCTTTGTAATTGGCTCATCCAACTAGATCTACATAGTTCTAATCATAGCTTTAACATAAACATAATTACCTTTCCCTAGCCCAAACTAATATCTTGGTCAACATTTTTGAAACAACCCAACCCGTTATTATACCGACCTGGAATTTTTTTTCTTTTATTTAACGCATTAATATCGATAACAATGAAACCATAGTTATGTTCACCAAACATTTCCAATACTTAATAAGTTTAAACAACTTTGAATTATACGTTACACAAGTTTAGATGTCAAAATCTGCATAACAACCCAAGACCCGTTTGACACAACAAAAGACACTTTCGACCCAAAGCGTTTAACTCCAACATAAGATCGAGCATGATGATTGGGATTACACTACCCAATCCTAAGTTTAATCAAAAGCAAAGTCTTCTAAAGCAACGTGCAATAGTCCACTAATCCCCGCGCTTACCCTTGCCACCTCTTCCATGTGAATCTATAAAAATATAAACAACGAGAGGGTAAGCTATAAAGCTTAGTGAGGATAAACATACTATATACACACATATGCATAAAATGAATACGTATCACCAACACAAGTAATAAACACATACCGCATCCTTGTATAACTAAGCAAAGCTATACATAACGTACCACCATGTCAATCCGCAAGAGTAGCTACAATATATATATATATATATATATATATATATATATATATATATATATATATATATATATATATATATATATATATATATATATATATATATATAAACCCTAAACTCTAAACCCTAAACTCTAAATCGGGCTAAATCCTTAAAACAATTCAAAAAAACTCAAAACACGTTAACATACATCAGATGCATTTTAAGCTCCTTTAAAAAAAAAAAATTATGAATCTACACAATGTCAGTTAATCACGGAATTTTTAAAAAAAAAAAAAAATTGGAGTTCTAATGTAAAAGATATAAAAATCTCATTTTACTTATCCCCTTATCCCAAAAATACCACTTATCCCTTGATCTCCCCCTATATATATATATGTACATCTATATATATATATATACATATATATATATATATATATATATACATATACATATATGTATACATATATATATATGTAAACATATATATATATGTATACATATATATATGTATACATATATATATGTATATATATATATGTATATATATATATATATATATATATATATATATATATATATATATATATATATATATATATATATATATATATATATAATTCCAAGGTTAACCCCTTAACCTCAAACTCATGAAGGCCGGCCGAAACCACACGCGCCCAGTAAATTCGAAACCACACGTGATTCACCACCTTCACCTCAATGACGATAGGGTTGGCCGAAACTACACGCGCCCTAGTGAATCCGAAACCACACGAGATTCACTACCCTAAGTCATAACAATAATGGGAATGTCCAAAACCACATGCGACATCATGAATCCGAAACCACACGCGATTCACTAGTGAAGCCGAACTTCACGAGAATCACTACCCAAATCACCTAAACAACATCAACGGGGTTGACCAACTTGTCATTGTGAATCCATAACACTCGAGATTCACTGCCCAAGTGAGGTAACCCAAAACGCACAAACGTGCCACGTGGACCCAAAACTCATAGAGTCCATCATCCCACGCACATGTAAAGTGAACCCGAACGCACAAGGATCACTCTACCCCACCCGCACCCATCCTATGCATACATACGCATAAAATATATTTACACTCACCTTGTCGCCTTGATAAATGCAAACCAAATCCGAAATCCATCAATGAAAAGTACCTATTCCATTTATCACATAACAAGCAACACAATTAGGGTGGATTACAAACCAACCCAAATTGATACTTAGTGCAATTTTGACCCAAATGCACTTCCAAGCACAACCAAAGCCAAAACTAACCAATTATCATTTAACGCTAGTGAAAATGGTCCTATAACGCAAATTAAACAAAAACACAAGTATTAAATACTTTTCTTCCCCAATTTGACCCATAAACCCTAATTTTGACCAATTTCAAAATCAAACCTTTACACACTTCCATTTAGGTTTCAAACTTCCATAATCACTAAAGCTAGTGATTAAACCTGAATTACAAGTCCTAAACATGTTTAAATCATCAACTAACCCGAAATCCACCAACAAGGGTCAACAACACCAATTACTAGCTTCAAACTTCCATTAATGAGCTAGATGAGTTTTATCAAGAACTTACAAGTTCAAACCCTAACATGAACATCAAATCAAACAATTGAAATTCAGAGTTAGAACTTACCACCACTACCAAAATGTAGCTAGGAACAAGATGAGCAACTTTAACACTAGCACTTTGGTGAGCTTTCCACTTCTTCTTCTCCAAATCAAGCTCTTTCTCTAAAACTCTCTTTCTCACTCTAAGATAGGATGAGATGGTTTTGTGTGGGTGAGAATGAGCTCCAATTGAGTTCTAGATCAATTTTGATGATCCCAAACTGTGACGACCCGGAAATTTCCGACCAAATTTAAAACTTAATCTTTATATGATTTCGACAAGATAAGCAAAGTCTGTAATATTGATTCTCAAAATTTTTGAACTAATGTTATATATTCAGTTAACCTTTGACTATTGACCGACGATTCACGAACACCTATTTGTATATATATATATATATATATATATATATATATATATATATATATATACACAATAAGTTAGAATATTAAAATTAATTATAAATAATTTGCAATGTGTATTTAAAATCTGATTTATGTATATTAAATAAAGATATATACATATATATAATTTCAAGTTATTTAGTAAACGATAGTAAGATTCAATTATTTATTTGATTGATATTTAGATAAGTTAACTAAAACGTTTAATATGAACAAGTAAAACACTAATTTGCTACAGTATTTTCGAATTGCTACAGTACCCGAAAAGCTACAGTGTTTTCAAAAACCACTATTTGCTACAGTAAAAATTATTTTGCTACAGTAAAACACTATTTTAAAATGAAAATGTATGTATATTTTACAAATGTTATAAAATATAATATTAACTTAGATATAAAAAGTTTTGATTTAAAACAATATTATTAAATATACTTTGATAAATAACGAGAAAATGATTTAAAGAAGCAAATAACCAAAACACTCGAAAGTTCAAGATACACTTTGAGTAATATAGTTTATTGATAATTTAAGACTATATTTTGACAAAGGTACGAATCACGAAACGTAAAGTACAAGTTTTCTAAGCGTACGAAAGGACGTTCGAAAAACCGAAACCGGGACATAAGTCGAACGTAAACGTACAAGACATCGGAACCAAAATTACAAGTTAACTAGGCACGAGAATATAATATAATATATAATTAATTAATATAAATTATATATAAATTATATATTTATTTAATTATGTCGACAAGCAAAACAACAAAAACATGTGAGCTGTAAAACATTCCCATGCGAACGCATGGGAAAATGCCTTGGAAGCCATGCGACCGCATGGCAGCCTTATCCATGCCACATCTATAAAGATCGATCATTTTCTAAGAATTCTTTCATCCCTCTCTCAATCTCTCTGCTCTATATACATATATATTTATATTATTATTATTATTATTATTATTATTATTATTATTATTATTATTATTATTATTATTATTATAATTAAGATTAATATTATTATTAATCTTATAGTTAGGAGTATTATTATTAGTATTATACATAAAATATTACGACGAGGTTATGCCCAAACGATTTCAAAACAAGCTTTTCGAGAAGGATAGAGCTAAGAAAATTATGGGTTATAGCTATGGAGGTTATGGGTATTACTTGGGGGTTATGATCATGAGTCAAAGGTCAACCTAGTGTTTATCATCTCAGTTGCATCTACGTACTTTCCTACAATATTGAATCACAATATTGATACGTGAGCATTCATATCTTATCTTTTATATATTAATAGTGTATCCATGTCTAGTGCTCGAGTATATATGTTTATACATGCTTGTATGCTAAATCTCGTTGTTAGTTAGTTTTATGAAGAATAACGAATTTAATACATACGCTACTGATATAAGGTATATGATATGCATGTCATTGGAAAGCTATCGAAAAATTAATAACTTTTCATTTAGAAATCGCGTGATTTCGATGAACGGATTAAAATATATGGAAAACTGAATTATGTTTGACATTAATTGAAATTATGTTTGAAACTGTAAATTAATATTTAAACAACTTGTCTATGAGATTGATAAATTAATTTTTTTTAGATATTACTAATCGAGTAAATGAATTTCTATATAAGGCACATCTCATGTTTTAAAGCTTTATAAACACTATAACCTGATTTTACAAGTATTGAAAAACTATGTGAAATAATAAAATATTTTCGATTGCTATGATAATTCAAATATAATATTGCTCCTGAAATAAATAATATTTTGAGTTTGATAAACTATAAATTCGTTCAATTATCAAGACTTATACTATATTAATATAATAAACATGTATAGATTTAAAGATCATATTGGGTCAGGTTAACTTTTGAGATGACTTTTGTTAACTTTTGCATGCAGGTCTCGAGCATTAGGATTGTGATACATTATGACCTGACCTAGCTTGTTAGACATTTATTAACCAACATACGTTCTCTAGGTTGAGATCTACGGTTATTTTGCATTCCGAGTTTCGGTCACATTTCGGTGAATGATCTTATGTGCTGCTACGGTGAGTTTCATTTGCTCCCTTTTTAATTGCTTTTGCAATATATATTTTGGGCTGAGAATACATGCACTTTATTTTAAATACAATGCATACAAGTACATACTAAATTCTACACCGAGTTTGAACCGAAAATCCCTTAGCTTTGGTAACTAGTAACTGTCGGTTATAAGAACCGGTGGGCGCGAATAGTGGTATATGGATCCATAGGGCTTGACATCCCCGTCTGTTCCAGGTATAGAAACCCTATCCTGAACTATAAAACAGACGTATGCTATTTGAGTTTAGTACACGTTGGATTGCGTGTATTGTACATGTTGGTTGCATGTATGTTAAAACAGGGGTACTTATTATAACGTTAAAGTTTAGTTACCAGGATGCTCAATTTCGTAGAATATTTTGATAAACGTTTCTGGATGAAACAACTGAAATCTTGTGATCCACCTTTGTATACAGATTATGCGCAACATTAAAACTATGAACTCACCAACCTTTGTGTTGACACTTTTAAGCATGTTTATTCTCAGGTTCCTAGAAGTCTTCCGCTGTTTACTTATACGTTATACAAGCTATGTGCATGGAGTCATACATGCTTTATTCGAGAAAACTTTGCATTCACAAAATCATCACCATGTATCTTATTTTGACTGCATTGTCAACGGATGTATTATGGTAAACTATTATTTACGGTGATTGTCTATATGTAGAAATTATCAGATGTTGAAAACCTTGGAATTTGATATTCATTTATGGTGTGCCTTTTCAAATGAATGCAATGTTTACGAAACGTATCATGTAGAGGTCAGTACCTCACTATGAAATCGATAAATGATGTATTCGTCCAAATGGATTTGGACGGGTCATCACAGTTGGTATCAGAGCTTGAGGTCATAGGGAACCAGAATTTGCATTAGTGTGTTTAACTGGTAATTGTTAGGATGCATTAGTGAGTCTGGACTATATTCGTATCTATTTTTATCGAGTTTTGCTTATCATTTCTTGTCAGAAATTACTTGCTTATCATTCTTAAGTCTAGACACATTTTCCTGCATTTATTGCATAGATAATATATAGACTAATTCATATCTTAGCATATCTGCTACTGTAAACTTTTCCTGACATCTTTCAAAAATTTCTCCGTAATTTATAGGATTTTGGTATTATATATACATATGTAAATTATGTGTTGAAGAATACAAATCTAAGTCCTATAATCTATTTCATATCAAAAATCAATTCCCTGATTATACAAGATGGATCCCGCATCTAGTTCGAATTCCTCAGATTCCGACAGCTATTCCGATATGGAATTCGACCTGAGCTCCCAAAACAGCGTAACCGGAATGGATCAACCAATTAGCCATCACCTATTCTGGATGAATTGGGGATGGGTTCGTAATCTACTTAATCATTGGAGACAAGAAGAAGGTGATCCCTTTCATCCACCACATTCTCCTCTTGGCGAGGAACCTGAAGCACTTACCGGCGAACCTGTTCGTAATACCATTTTCTCTTTCATTTTCAGAGTATCTCGTCATGATTATATACTATCTCAAATTCTAGATCTTATTCATCCCCTCGTCCGAACCGACAATCACCCTGGAGTGATAGAAGAAGTCAACGAGCTTCGCGCTCGCGTGACGGCTTTGGAGAATATGGTACAAAGATTACAAGCACCATCAACAACACCAGTACCGCTAACAACATCCACATCGCAAGCCTCAATACCACAAGCACCAGCAGCATCACCGGCATCAAGAGTACCACCATCATCAACACCAACAGTACCATTACCACCACCAACAACAACGTCCGCATCACATGCCTCAACATCACAATCTGTATCTCGAGCATCAATGTCATACGCCCTGTAGATACCAAGGAATACCAACAACAATAACCGATGAAGTATTGATTCATAACTTCATTGTAAAAACATTCTGCGGCGATTATGTAATCTCTAAAGTCTTAGAGATTATCTATTCCAGCCTTAACCATAAATCAAATGAGTGGATCGAAATGATAGAAGGAAGAGTAGAAACCCTGACAAGAATGGTGCGTAATTTACAAGTTAGACTTGTTATACAAGCGCCACTGGTAGTACCACCAGCATCACCATCAGTATCACCAACACCAGCAACACCTGTAGCACCATAAGCTACACCAACTCCATAACCATCAACGATATCGACACCACAATCATCAACGGATACATTGTATCAACGAGTTATGAAGTATTAACTCATTTTCTCTGAAGAATTTATATAATATATATATATATATATATATATATATATATATATATATATATATATATATATATATATATATATATATATATATATATATATGAGTTTTGAAACCACAATAGTGAATCTTTTTGTACTAAGCTATTACGTGTGAATTTTAACTGGTAGGTACTACTTGATTAATTTATATCACTAATATGCTATGATGTACATCCTTCGTTAATGACTTAACAATCGTTAACCATAATCTCTATTTCAACTCAATAAGTTCCATTCCATAATAAACCAAGTGTATTATTCAAATATATGTTTAATTGTAAACTTTCATTTTCGATGTACTCGAAACTTTCTAGAAAACATCATTCGTACCTTGCGAAATTCACAAGAATTCCACGAGCACCAACATCCTTCACCGAGGAATATCAATATCAATAAATAATGAAGTATTGATTACATTAGTGAAATACTCCGCGAAGATTATGTAATCTCTAATGGTTTAGAGATTATTCATTTGTAATTCTAGCCGAAAATCAAATAAGCTTAATATGATATTAACTCATTAAATCTGTATTACATCTGAAAAATATATACATACATATATTTTCATAAAGACTGTAATGAAAATTCTTTTATACAAAATATTACTTGTGAAACTTTTAACGGGTAAGTAATACCCGGGAGATATATAAAGTCACAATTAATATGTTCGATTTTGATTTAGCAAATCATCAACTATACTCACTACTTTCACAACGATATACATTCTTTCATAGAAATCAAAACAACCATTCTCACCCAAATTTGATTACATATTCTGATTTTGACAAATCAGAATCCAAGTTAAGATTTAACAGAATATATCACTCTTAGATTCCTACATCTTTCAAAGCTATACATTGACTTCAGAATTGTGCTAGGACATCACTTCTATTCATAAAACCCAGAAAAATATTTGTATCATTCAAAATTCTAGAACATCATATGTATCTTGATAATTACAATCTTCATTCAAACCCTTCGAACTCTTGAAAACACCTCGGATTGATAACTGACGATTCGGTTATGATTACTTTGAATGCTGATGAAGCAGCAAAACTGTAAATGGTCTTAATGGCCAAAAGTTTGATAATAAAGAGTGGTGTGTTGAAAAAGCTTAGAGTTGAAACTGAAAAACGGATTGAGCAAACTATGAAGGAGACTGTTGACAAATCACAAAGAATAAATCTACCTTCAAAGAATCCAAATGATTCAGTATCTGCTGAAGTTATTAACGAATACCTTGCTTCTGACTATAAATCTTTACAGACAAGTCTTCTTTATTGTCCTTTGATATTAGAAATTCTAAGATATCGTCATATCTTTCATTATAAATATCCTCGATATTTCTGAAGATATTTTCATAACTATTCTTATCTGAAATTATTTATCTCCTAGCGTTATCTGTATTACATCATAAAGGAAACTGTTTAGTTTCTATATTTTGTAAACCTTCGAGTTTAAATTATGAATATTTTTGAAGCAGTGTTGAGAACTGAAGCATGAGTTAGTATAATATAATGACACTTGATCAACGTGATTATATTATAGTAAGTCATGCTGAGTTTCTAATGGAATGTAATGATTCACAGACCATAACGTCATCATGTGCCATGTTACACGACTCTTACATTCTATCTAATATATAAACATATCAAGAACATAATTTCTTGATAGTTCTATCTTTTCTCTTGAATTCTGGTAATTTAACCAATCAAGATCGTGCTATTACAATTTCTCTCTTAAAACATTAGCCATATTCATTCGAAACTCCATACCTACGAATTCTGGACCATTATACGCTTGACTTGAAGTCGGAAAGAAGAAAAACAAAAGCATGAAGCTCCGAAATAGAAATGGGAGTATAAATCGCAGCAAATAGAAGAGAGCATTAACTGTGGATGTCAGTGATTATAGAAAGACAGAAGCAGAGACATTGAAATATAAGGGAAGATATAAAGCTCAACAATAACCTAGAAATTACAAACCGTGTATATCAATGCATATAGCAATATAAAGACACAGGAGAACTAAAAACACTATAAAACCAAGAGTATAGTAGAAGTAAATAGATTCTTCCGGCGGCAGATGAAAAAGAAGAATGTCATATATGAAAGTTAGGAGTATATCAAGAACCAGAACTGGATGGAGCATATTAACGAATACTTTAAAGTATGAATTGAAGGAGAAAGAATAGAAGATGTGAGCGGTGGAAATAAGGAAACAAAGAGGGTGGATTTATAGTGAAATATCAGACAGAGCAATCGGGACAGATCATCGCATTTAACCAAAGAGGATTCTAATTTCCTTAATTACCAAAGAATCAAATCTTATTACGAAGATTTTCTCTAAATTCCTTGAACTCCGAAAATCAACCCTATCTACGTCAAAATATATGACGAAACTTTATTTTCTCATTTCACTCTTTTGCGATAGCTTCACTCGTACTCTTCACATAAACGAATTGTTTTATCCATATTACTCAGTGATGATAAAACTCTAATTTTCAACTCGTATGAGTCATGAAGACATACTTATTGTCAGCCATGACGATCCCTATCAAATTTCGGGACGAAATTTCTTTAACGGGTAGGTACTGTGACGACCCAGAAATTTCCAACCAAATTTAAAACTTAATCTTTATATGATTTCGACAAGATAAGCAAAGTCTGTAATATTGATTCTCAAAATTTTTGAACTAATGTTATATATTCAGTTAACCTTTGACTATTCACCGACGATTCACGAATACCTATTTGTAAATAGATATATATATATATATATATATATATATATATATATATATATATATATATATATATATACAATAAGTTAGAATATTAAAATTAATTATAAATAACTTGCAATGTGTATTTAAAAACTGATTTATGTATATTAAATAAAGATATATACATATATATAATTTCAAGTTATTTAGTAAACGATAGTAGGATTCGATTATTGATTCGGTTGATATTTAGATAAGTTAACTAAAACGTTTAAGATGAACAAGTAAAACACTAATTTGCTACAGTATTTTCGAATTGCTACAGTACCTGAAAAGCTACAACATTTTCAAAAACCATTATTTGCTACAGTAAAAATCATTTTGCTACAGTAAAACACTATTTCAAAATGAAAATGTATGTATATTTTACAAATGTTATAAAATATAATATTAACTTAGATATAAAACGTTTTGATTTAAAACAATATTATTAAATATACTTTGATAAATAACGAGAAAATGATTTAAAGAAGCAAATAACCAAAACACTCGAAAGTTCAAGATACACTTTGAGTAATATAGTTTATTGATAATTTAAGACTATATTTTGACAAAGGTACGAATCACGAAACATAAAGTACAAGTTTTCTAAGCGTACGAAAGGACGTTCGAAAAACTGGAACTGGGACATAAGTCGAACGTAAACGTACAAGACATCGGAACCAAAATTACAAGTTAACTAGGCACGAGAATATAATATAATATATAATTAATTAATATAAGTTATATATATTATATATTTATTTAATTATGTCGACAAGCAAAACAACAAAAACATGTGAGCAGTAAAACATCCCCATGCGATCGCATGGGAAAATGCCTTGGAAGCCATGCGATCGCATGGCAGCCTTGTCCAGGCCACATCTATAAAGCTCGATCATTTTCTGCGAATTCTTTCATCCCTCTCTCAATCTATCTGCTCTATATACATATATATTTATATTATTATTATTATTATTATTATTATTATTATTATTATTATTATTATTATTATTATTATTATTATTATTATTATTATAATTAAGAATAATATTATTATTAATCTTATAGTTAGGAGTATTATTATTAGTATTATACATAAAATATTATGACGAGGTTATGCCCAAACGATTTCAAAACAAGCTTTTCGAGCGGGATAGAGCTAAGGAAATTATGGGTTATAGCTATGGAGGTTATGGGTATTACTTGGGGGTTATGATCATGAGTCAAAGGTCAACCAAGTGTTTATCATCTCAGTTGCGTCTACGCACTTTCCTACAATATTGAATCACAATATTGATACGTGAGCATTCATATTTTATCTTTTATATATTAATAGTGTATCCATGTCTAGTGCTCGAGTATATATGTTTATACATGCTTGTATGCTAAATCTCGTCGTTAGATAGTTTTATGAAGAATCACAAAATTTAATACATATACTACTGATATAAGGTATATGATATGTATGTCGTTGGAAAGCTATCGAAAAATTAATAACTTTTCATTTAGAAATCGCGTGATTTCGATGAACGGATTAAAAGATACGGACAACTGAATTATGTTTGACATTAATTGAAATTGTATTTGAAACTGTAAATTAATATTTAAACAACTTGTCTATGAGATTGATAAATTGGATTTTTTTTAGATATTACTAATCGAGTAAATGAATTTCTATATAAGGCACGTCTTATGTTGTTGAACAATTGTCAAAGTTGATTGTCTTATCATGTTTTAAAGCATTATAACCACTATAACCTAATTTTACAAGGACTGGAAAACTATGTGAAATAATAAAATATTTTCGATTGCTATGATAATTCAAATATAATATAACTCCTGAAATAAATAATATTTTGAGTTTGATTAACTATAAATTCGTTCAATTATCAAGACTTATACTATGTTAATATAATAAACATGTATAGATTTAAAGATCATATTGGGTCAGGTTAACTTTTGAGATGAGTTTTGTTAACTTTTGCATGCCGGTCTCGAGCATTAGGATTGTGATACACTATGACCTGACCTAGCTTGTTAGACATTTATTAACCAACATATGTTCTCTAGGTTGAGATCTACGATTATTTTGCATTCTGAGTTTCGGTCACATTTCGATGAATGACCTTATGTGCTGCTATGGTGAGTTTCATTTGCTCCCTTTTTAATTGCTTTCGCAATATATATTTTGGGCTGAGAATACATGCACTTTATTTTAAAAACAATGGATACAAGTACATACTAAATTCTACACCGAGTTTGAACCGAAAATCCCTTAGCTTTGGTAACTAGTAACTGCCGGTTATAAGAACCGGTGGTCGTGAATAGTGGTATATGGATCCATAGGGCTTGACATCCCCGTCTGTTCCAGGTATAGAAACCCTAGCCTGAACTATAAAATAGACGTATGCTATTTGAGTTTAGTACACGTTGGATTGCGTGTATTATACATGTTGGTTGCATGTATGTTAAAACAGGGGTACTTATTATAACGTTAAAGTTTAGTTACCAGGGTGCTCAATTTCGTAGAATATTTTGATAAACGTTTATGGATGAAACAACTGAAATCTTGTGATCCACCTTTGTATACAGATTATACGTAACATTAAAACTATGAACTCACCAACCTATGTGTTGACACTTTTAAGCATGTTTATTCTCAGGTTCCTAGAAGTCTTTCGCTGTTTGCTTATACATTATACAAGCTATGTGCATGGAGTCATACATGCTTTATTCGAGAAAACTTTGCATTCACAAAATCGTCACCATGTATCTTATTTTGACTGCATTGTTAACGGATGTATTATGGTAAACTATTATTTACGGTGATTGTCTATATGTAGAAATCATCAGATGTCGAAAACTTTAGAATTTGATATTCATTTATGGTGTGCCTTTTCAAAAGAATGCAATGTTTACGAAACGTATCATGTAGAGGTCAATACCTCATTATGAAATCGATGAATGATGTATTCGTCCAAATGGATTTGGACGGGTCATCACACAAACCGACCCCCAAGTGAAAAGACGAAAACACCCTCATTTTAGCCTTAAAAACGGGTTAAAAATACCCCTGTCTGACAAATCTCGTGACCGCGAGGTCTGGGGTCGCGATCGCGAGCTTGCAACTCAAAATAGCTAAATTCCTAACCGAGTCTCGCGACCTCGATTCAAATTTCACGCCCGCAATGTCTCTAATTTCAGCACTTTTTGTGAAACTTGTTTTGGTCGTAACTTTCAGACCGTAACTCCGTTTTTGATGAATTAAATATTGTTGGAAATGTAATAAGGTCTACTTTCCAATGTTAAGGTTTTCAAACATTATCTCAGACTTTATTTAGAGTCAAAAGATACGATTACATACCTTGTAACTCAAATGACGTCCAAGTCTTAATGTTTTACAAACCGAATTTCGCGTATAGGAACCTAAACACAACAACAAGCAACACGTTACGAAAACGGGGTGTTACAACTCTCCCCCACTTAAACTGGATCACGTCCTCACGATCTAAATCTCATAACAGTCAAGAAAGTACACCTTCCTCGCTTTTCGAGTTCTCACATAACTCTGGACCCTTCGATGCTGCCATTGCATCCTATCGGTCTTACTTCCTTACTACAGAAAGTTGTAGCCACACAACAGTTCTTCCACGATTTCTTGGCATACTCTAATTTACGAATTAGAGTATCTTCGCCAACTGACAATATACTTGGGTCATCCGCATCACGCATACGGTGATGGAATTTTCCGCAGGCTTTCCGGTAACTCCAACCGACACATAACCTTACACATCCCACAATTCATCCACCATTACCTTGTGAACATTGCTTCGACCGTCCATTAAGGATGATCATGTCGCTTCTTCGCATGTACAAGTCCTCAATACTCTAGAGAATCCGCACTCGAACGCGCTCTACACCGTAAACAAGTTGTATTAAATACGGGGTATCAAATAAATAAACTAGAAACTATAATGATAAAAGAATTACTGATTACTAAAAAATTAGAATTGCTATCTAATTAGGATAGTTAGCATATATAAAACCACACTTCTTAATCATTGATCACTCAGACGTATTGAAAACTATTGGAGCTCTTAATTGATAAGGTATGTTTACTCTTTAATATTACACTCTCTTCACTCAATATAATTGATAAAATCTTCGTAATTTCTTGCTCTATATGAGCTTAATAGACTTCTATAATTGATATATATATATATATATATATATATATATATATATATATATATATATATATATATATATATATATATATATATATATATATATATATATATATATATATATATATATATATTTGAAAGCCAATATAATTTCATTAATAACACAAATAGTACATTGGAGTGGAGTGACCTCTGCAGTCTGCACAATGTTCCCAATCACAGAGGACCACCCCAACCTTTGAGTTACATAATTCGCACAATTGTAACTAACAAGATGTTAAGTTACCAAACAGACCTATGTTAACATAATTTTAACTTTTATAATTGATATTAATATAAGTATTGTTCCAGGGATCTTAATTTGGGGGTTTATGATGCTTTTCAGTTAGTATATACTCACGCCTCACATCTTTAGTTTCATTTTTTCCTTCAAAAGATCCTTAGTCGGAAACTACCCCTCAACCTAAAGTTTGATACTATCAAAAATTAGGTATACGTACTTACCATAAGATTGGGCACTAAATGTTTGTTATTTTAGTGTCATCCAACATGCATTTTAGTTAGTTGCGATTAACTTGAATGCAAGAATTAGCTAGTTTTACTTAACAACGGGTTCAGAGAGTGTGAAGTGCATGCCCGTAAGAGTTGGTTACTAACTGACACGTAATTGCGGGGGTAGCTGCGCCCCCTTGCAGCGAATAGTGCATTCAACCCTTTTAGCGAATAGTTATACCTTTTCGGTATAACATCATTTCCCGCCAAAAATAAAGGGATACACCCTTTCATTTCCTAACTGTTTTCTATAACAGTTTTATGAACGGATTATTGTTCATTCTGCATTCTTTTCATAACAACAGAAAACACACATTCTCTCAGATAATTTGATCAGTGATTTCGTTGCCAAAAACACTGATTGCGTTCTTGTCTTATCCCTGTAAAGATTTCATGAAACCGAGGCAATCGTGGGGTAGAAATACTTTATAGAGAAATTGAACACACGATTCAAGAATCAATCCGGGCAGTCAATTAATACCTAATTTCTAACACTAAATTATTATGACGAGTAAGAGTGCTCCCAACAAAGATTAAATGTCTTCCTGGACTAACCAACCATTCAGCGCCACATCAGCACCTCCATATCACTTCCTTCCCAGGAGTAAACCTGGACTAAACACTGTCAACAATGAGACTCCTCCTTCCATTTTTTTATTGTTTTTTTAATTTTTTTATATTATCAAATAATTACAATTATTTAAATAAAACTAAACTTTTATTAAAAATTAAAAAACATTACAATAATTAAAAAAAGCACATTAAAATAAAACATACAATTAAAAATAAAATTACATGATAATATAAATAAAACTAAACTTTTATTGAAAATTAAAAACACTACAAGACCTATTCTTCGCCGTCATCTTCTTGATCTTCTTCTTCTTCATCTTCTTCATTCTCGTCATCGGGAATGTGTGAAGGTCCCTGATGTTTGCAGCGGAGGCGTACGAAATATTATTATATTTGCTACGAAATATGATACAAGTTTTATATATTTATTAGATGGAATATACCTAAACCATGCTACAACACTTATAGGCAGTGTACCTAATCGTAGAGTAGTGTAGTTTTTAGTAAGTCCGGTTCGTTCCACAGGGAGCTAGTGATTACGTACTATATTTTTATAAAACTATATTTATACAAATATATATATATATATATATATATATATATATATATATATACACACACACACACACATACACATATGTGTGTTATTATTATAAAAGGGGGTTTTACCGTTTTATGACCGGTTTGTCGATTTTATATTTTAAGCGTAAAGATAAATGACAATAATTAAAGTGCGTAAAATAAATAACAATAAATGAATGACGATAAATAAAAGTACGATGAGATATGAAATAAAATAATTATGCTTATTTAAACTTCCGTAATCATGATGTTTGACGTTTTGATTATAATTTATTACTCTGGGTTAATTGTCCTTTGTCCTGGTTTATTTGATACCTATCTGGTTTTTGCCCATAATAGTCCATCGATCATAATTATAAAATGCTTGTCAAATTAACCTTATTCCCGAAGTCAAATATTCCAACTAATTAGGGATTCAAACTGTAACAAGGTTTTAATACTTTGTTAATAATTACACCAGGTTATCGACTGCGTGTAATCCAAGGTTATAATACTTTGTTAACAATTACACCAAGTACCCTTGTATGTAATCCACCCCTGTTTTAATGAGATATGAATATTAATTTACCCACTTGATCAGAATGAATAATCAATTACCCAACCCACATAATTAATTAAATGATTGTAAAAGATGTCTTATAAACGTCACTAAATAGGACATCCATAATCATTTAATAATTATTAGATTAACTAATTTGAAGATAGGTTCGACAGATTCCAATGAGTTTTCATTCGATTAGAAAATACCCCTATCTATTAATAGTCCATAGTCCAATGTCCACAAGTGTCGGTCTTTTGTCCAAACCCTAATTATGGTACAAAATCCAATAACCTTGTCTTTAATATTTAGTCCAACATCATGATTACTTCGGTTCAAATAAGCATAATAATAACTTAGTTACAATACATTTAATTTAAAAAGGAAGAACATAGCTTCTAGTGATTATTTATCGCGTAGCGTTACACGGACAGAGTTTCGACTTTAAAACCCGTAAAACATTTCTTACAATAACCAAAATTATTATTATTAAACTTAAATTAAAATTAATATTATAATTATATATATATCGTATATATTGAGAGATTCAGAGAAAAATGGGGTGCAGAATTCGAGCAGAATGCGTGAGCTTTTATAGGGCAATTTGATCCTGGGCTGCTCCGCGATCGCTATGGGTTTCCCCTTTACAGCTCCGCGATCGCAGAGTTTCGCACTCCAGCTCACCAATTGATTTAAACGTAGGAGGCTTTGTATAATATAATATATATATTATAATATATAATATATATAATTAATTATATATTATATTATATTCTTGTGCATAGTTGACTTGTAATTTTAGCTCCGTTGAGTCGTACGTTGATAGTTGGTTCATGTCCAGGTTCCGGATTTTCGAACGCCTTTTCGTATGATTTAATATCTTGTACTTTACGTTTCGCGGCTTGTACTCTTGTCATTTTTGGACGTTTCTCATCAATAAATTGAACCACTTGAATTATATCTTGTACATTTGAGCTTTTTGGTCATTTGCATCTTCAAATCATCGTTTTCTTCTTTTGTCTTCGCACTTATTTATTTAAACGATTATTACTTGAAAATAGAACAATTGCAACTAAAAGCTTTACATATTGGAAGGATATTGAGCCTAAATATATGTTCATTTGGAGTACTATCAAATATCCCCACACTTGAGCGTTGCTTGTCCTCAAGCAATACAGAACTTTAAAATAAAATCACACTTCACTCGAATCACTTTTTTATTCTCACACTTTATACATCAGTGATTTTGATACAGCGGTATAAAAATGATAGTAACGATGTGGTTTACAGTCCCACATGACTATGAAAATGTAGATACTTTAAGGAAATTGGATCTCTATGAAAATATGTGATCTTTTGAAAATTTATTCTAGCTTTTGCCCTAGATAAGTTTTCTGGAATAACCCTTCACTGGTGTTTGCAAAATGTTTTTGTGGGTTTTGTGGGTTTTAGATTTGAACATTTTAGCTCAAAACTTGTGGTTTTGTGTCACCCACTTGCTAACCTTGTATTAGGAAAGCACACGTCCAGTTTACTTACTCTGTATATTACCTTTCGGTAAATTACCATCCGGTTGTAAAGGAAAGCGATGAACAAGCAACTGTTAAGGCAATGTCTAATGACATGCAGATGATCATGGTCAAAAACGTGTCGGATGCAATTAGTATCCTTTGTAGGAGCAATAGTAAAGATCACCCTATAATTTTTTGGTCTGGCATAAGGTCCTGTCTTCGACCATGCTATGCAACCACCGTTCTTACGGTTGACACCCGATTTGGTTCAGGTGACCTAATGAATTCCGATGAAATCTTAGGATTTTACATTCAATGGTAATGAACACATTGAAAATAGGTTTTCAGAAAACAAATTGGTTTTAATTTGATCAAAATATTTTCTCGTTCAAGCTCGAGTTTAGATATCATCGAATTCCATGAGTTCGTAATTCTCAATCTTTAAAGTCAATCTCAAGGATTGAGTAATATCAGACTTAAATGCTGATTTTTAATCTTTAAGGAGATTATCCTTTCTGGGGGTCTGATTCATTAGTCTTATCAAGCTAATTTGCACGGCGCCCTCCCCATTTTACGAGATAGATCCTCTCATAGTTAGGATAAGTCTGACCACTTGGCGACCCTGTTTGATGCTGAGGTTCGTGGATTTCCAGCTAATTTTTGAGAAAACTTTTCATGGTTTTTCGTAGACTCTACAACTGGTTTGGATGATAACTTCCTGACCTAAATCAAGAAGCGCGTGTTTTTTTCGAAAGACTTTACTTCCTTTTAATGATGGAATTGATTCATCATGTAGATCCATCTTTTCTTTCAAATGTATTACAATAAACCGGGTAAAACTGATTAATATCGTCCAAAGCAAAAGTACCTGCAATAATCTTGTACAAAATATGTGATATATGTTTTAAATAACTTGGTAAATTCTTCCCACACTTAGTTTTTATTTATTCTTTTCTTTGCCTTTTTATTCTCCTTTATTCCATTTTAAATGAATTCAAGCGTTTTTGGTTGTTTTTTTTTAATTTATGTCCATTCCGAGGTAACAATAATTTCGGTATTATCACCTAGTTTTATCGTTCATAAATATGTATAAACATGATTTTGAATTCATTTAATTGAAATTTTTTCAAATTTTCACAAAATTTGACAATTAAACCAAGTGTAAACCCGAGAGAATTTATAACCCTTCCCCACACTTGAGATCATGCAATGCCCTCATTTGCATGAAATCAGACTATAATTATAAATTCATGTGGGTGATTAGTGTAGAAAAGTGATTAAAATACCGAGTTTGCAAATATATTGTTTTAAATGGTGCACATCATTTGTTCATTCCGTCATTTGTTATTTCACATTTGTTTTGCTTCTTGTCGTCAAAATTAATAGCTTTTGCTGAACTTAATATCAGTCTTTGAAAGTGTGCTGTTTTACCCTATTTTGTATATAACATAAAATACAAACATATATATACATATTTTTGAAGTTTGGTATATAACACCACGTTCATATAATATTTTTGGCATACTTTAGATCAATAATATTAAAATAATGATAATAAAATTTTTCGCCCCGCCCTCGGGTAAAGCAATTTCGGTTCCATGACCTAGTCTTTAACTTACGACGAATTTTAGAAATCATTTTTTAAACTTAATGAAATAAAGAAATTTTTTTTTTAAATTCACACAAAACATAAATTTAAAAAGCATATTAATTTCATACAAAACCTACAAAACAAAAATTCAGAATGGATGGAGAAAACTAGTTCTTTAGTGTCTGCTAGTGGAAAAGACCAATCGGATTCCATTCTCGGAACTACACGAGAACAGAACATCTAACTCTAGACATCATTTTTTTTAGAACATTTAAATCTCCCCACACTTAGGTTGCTGTGGTGTCGAATTTGTGATTAACTTCATCGTCAATTTCTTTTGGACCATAATCAACTTGCATATCTGTGACTTTTGCTTTAAGCCATTGGTCTGATTCCTGTGTAATATCCACAAATTCAACTAGTTTCACCTTTTCTTTAGGCGATAGATTGGATACTAACCGGTTACATAACTTAGAGTTCCCCTTAGTTCTAGCATCGCGAATTCGTTTAATAAGTTTTTTTACTGAAGTGTTAATAACGGGGTCATTTAATTTCGCATCAATAATGGGGTTCTTTATTATCAGGTCATCATTAGGTGTTACTTCATCTTCCCCACACTTAGGCGTTTTTTTATTGTTAAGCACTACCGTTGGAGTTGGTAAAACAATATGGTTCTTACCAATCGTTTTTATTGGTTCAACGGTTTTGGTTGGTGGAGATTTAGACTTTCAAATCACAAAAGTGATCGATTTTTCACCATTACTAAGTGTCATTCTACCTTCTCTTACATCAAATAACACCCCGGTGGACGCTAAGAATGGTCGAACTAAAATTAGAGGAATGTTTGAGTCCTCTTCTATGTCAATGACAATAAATACGACTAGAAATGTTAAATTACCCACTTGAACGGGTAGGTTGTCAGCAATTCCAACTGGGTGCTTAATGGTTTTATCAAGGAGTCGAACACTCATTTCCGTTGGACTTAACTCACCTACTCCTAATCTCTTATATAATGAAAGAGGCATAACACTCACACTTGCACCTAAATCTGCTAGCGCATCATACATGACACAATCACTAAGTAGACAAAGAATAATAAATTCACCCGGATCACCCAACCTGGGTGGAAGTTTTGGTGGAACTGTCTTCATCGGGTTTACTTTTACGGTTTTTTGTTTCTTGCACTTTCTTATTCTTCTTCTTCTTTCCAGAGGTATCACAAACTTTATTACCTATCACTTGCTCATACTCAACTCCTTTTCTTGGAAACGGAATGGGTGGTCTGTATGGTGCCACCACTGGCTTTACATATACGGGTGGTGGTGGTGGTGTAACTTCTTCATTGTTACTCACATCTAAAACTTTCCCATCTTCTGGTGCTGGTTTTTCAGAATTTGTTGATACCATATTAACATTCTCATTCCGAGGATTTGCTTCAGTATCACTCAGTAGCTTTCCTTGTTCCCTCTTACTCATCAAGCTAGTTAGAGTACCTACGTATTTTTCTAGATTCAGAATGGAAGCTTGTTGAGTTCTTAATGACTGATCAAACCTCTCATTTGTTTGGGTTTGAGATGTAATAAATTGTGTTTGAGATTCCATTAGTTTTGCCATCATTTCTTCCATATTTGTCTTTTTCTCTTTGGTTTGTTGTGGTGGTTTATACAAACTAGGTCTTTGTTGATTGAAAGTGTTGTTTTGAGTTGGTTGGTTATTCGAACCTTGTTGATTATACGAGTTATTGTTGGGTCCACTTGGATTGTAAAGAATGTTTTGATTTCGATTGAAGTTTGGCCTTGACGGTTGATAATTATTTTGATAATTATTTCCCAGCCTTTGGTTCATGTAGGAAACATTCTCACGTTGTTCCATCCTTTGCTCAATGTGACAATCTTTCATTAAGTGTGGTCCACCGCATTGCTCACAACTGATTCGTATTGCGTGAATATCTCTAGCCGCTTTAGATGAACGAAAAATATCTTTTTCCTGGTGCCACTCATGCGAGTGGGAGACTGTGTTATCAATAATTTTGTGAGCTTCGGTTGCAGTTTTCTTGATAATGGAACCACCAGCTGCTGTGTCGATGTCTTTTCGTGTGGTGACGTCGACACCGTGGTAGAATATTTGTACTATTTGATAAGTATCTAAACCGTGTTGAGGACATCCTCTCAACAACTTTTCGAATCTTGTCCATGCCTCATATAGAGTTTCATTTAGCTTTTGCACGAATGTAACAATTTCTCCTTGAAGTCTCACGGCTTTAGATGCCGGAAAGAATCTTTTAAGAAATTTCTCAACTAAAAATCCATGTATCAACTGCTCCTTCAGGTAACGATTCTAACCAATCTTTAGCTTCTCCCTTTAAAGTCCAGGGAAACAACATGAGATAGATCTGTTCATCCTCAACTTCTCTGATTTTGAATATAGTACAAATCCTATTAAAGGTTCGAAGATGTTCGTTTGGATCTTCTTTTGGTGTACCACTAAATTGGCATTGATTAGTTACCATGTGTAGGATTTGTCCTTTGATTTCATAATCTGGTGCATTAATGTATGGTTGAATAATTGCGTGTCCTTGGCCCGTGCGTGTGGCTCTCATTCTGAAAGGACCCATTCATATACATTATAAACGATTCTCAATAGTTGATTACATCGTGAGGTATTTGACCTCTATATGATACATTTTTCGAACATTGCATTCGTTTTTAAAATATAAAGTTTCTTTGCATCGAAAATTGGCAGGTATGCATACCATCTCATAATATTCAACTATAAATGACCTAATCTGTCATTTACTTAATAATAAAATCTAATAAACTCAACGACTTGAATGCAACGTATTTTGAAATAATGCCATGAATGACTCCAAGTAATATCTTTAAAATGAGCAAATGCACAGCGGAAGATTTCTTTAATACCTGAGAATAAACATGCTTTAAAGTGTCTACCAAAAGGTTGGTGAGTTCATTAGTTTTTCATAATCAATCATTTTCAATAATATAATAGACCACAAGATACTCATAATTAGAAAACAATCTGTGCATGTCTATTCCTGCTGTAAAATCATTCATATGAAGAACACCGGAACCTTTCAAACAACTCACTAACGGTAGCTAATGCGTAGTGCAATGACAAAATCATCTCACCGTGGTAGTTAATACAATATAATTCTTACAACGGGGGCTAATGCGTACGCAATGCAAAATCAACCCTCTGAGGGTAGCTGAAACGGGGGCTAATGCGTACGCAATGCAAAATCATCCCTCCGTTACCAACTACAAAGTCGACTATAATACAATACAATACATCGGGGGCTAGTGCGTGCGTGCAATGTAAAATCATCCTGCCGATGGTAGTTAAAACAGGAGCTAATGCGTACGCAATGCAAAATCATCTCTCCGTTAACTTCTAAATCGAACATCTGAATCCAAATAATTCTATCATAGAATGCATTTTTGAATATTTATGTCTATTTCGTCAATCATTTATAAAAGCAGTTCATGTATTCTCAGTTCAAAAAAATATATCTCAAAAGCATTTAGGAAACAGTTATAAAAACAGCGCATGTATTCTTAGCCCAAAAATGTAAAGGGTAAAAAGGTAAATAAAACTCACCATACTGTATTTCGTAGTAAAAATACATATAACGTCATTGAACAAGTGCAAGGTTGGCCTCGGATTCACGAACCTAAATTAAGTATATATATTTATATGTTGGTCAATATTTCTCTAACAATTAAGGTTATGACCTAGTGTACCACAATCCTAATGCTAGAGACTAAATATGCAAAAGTCAACAAAAGTCAATTTGACCCAAAATGATTTCCAAAATTATACATGATTATTATATAGTTTAAATATCGTCGTTTTATATTTATTAAATATATTTAAAAGATTTATTAGAGTACATAATATAATTCATTTATTAGTAAATAAAATTTTATACAAAAATATACTTTTATATATCTTACGTAATACAGTTCATAAAATATTATGATAGATTAAGGTAATTATATTATATGTATTACATATTTATTTGATAAAAATAACATTGTTAATAATAATAACTAAAAGTTGTATTATTTTGTAATAATAATTATTATTATTCTATTAATAAAAATATCAATATTTATATTTACTAAAAATGATATTATGATAAAGTGATAATTCTAATTATGATAACTTTAATTTTTACGATACTTTTTAATATTAATTTTAAAATAATAATTTTATTTAAAATGATAATAATAATGATATTTTATAATAACAATGACATTTCATTTAAAATGATAATGTTTGTTAAAATGATAGTTTTAATACTAACGATACATTTAATAATAGTAATGATAAAAATACTAAGAACGATAATTTTATCTAACTCAATATCTTACAATATTTTAATTTCATCATGATACTCATACTCATTATTTCCTAATCGATTTGTTTAATAGCTTTTAATCGTCTTTTATAGCGCGTTCATGTTAATGATAATAATAGTAATCATAATAATTATGTGTTGCTAATATTAGTTTTTAATTATAATAATACTAATGATAATAAGTATTATGATAATATTAATGATAATACTTAATCATAACTTTAATGATAATAACGATAGTAATAATAATAAAAATAACAATTTTTAATGATAATACCTTTTATTGATAATGATAATAATAATAATAATAATAATAATAATAATAATAATAATAATAATAATAATAATAATAATAATAATAATTAGATAAAAACTATAATGATGATAATAACGACGATAATAATAATCATTTTTAATAATAATATAAAAATTCAATTGACTATAACTTCTAATCCGTTCATCGAAATCATTCAATATCTAAATGGAAAGTTCTTAATTTTTCGTTATCTTTCTAACGACATGCATATCTTATATCTTATCTCAACCGCATATATAACTAATTCAGGATTCAACATAACCTATCTAACGACAATATCAAAACTATAAGCATGCATAATCCTAAATACTCGAGCACTAGTAAGGGATACACTAATAATATATAAAAGTTAAGTTATGAGTGCTCACGTATCAATATTGAGATTCAATATTGTAGGAAAGGCACGTAGACGTAACGGAGATACTAAACACTAAATTGACCTCACGAGCATACCCATGAACTATACCCATCACCTCCATAGCTATAACCCATAATTTCCTTAGCCCTATCCTACTCGAACACCAGTTTTGGAAACTTATTTCAGATTACTCGAGCAGCACTCCGTCGTAGTATTTATATGTATAATACTAATAATAATACTCCTAATAATAATAATAATAATAATAATAATAATAATAATAATAATAATAATAATAATAATAATAATAATAAGATTAATATTAATAATCTTAATAATAATAATAATAATAATGATAATAATAATAATAATAATAATAATAATAATAATAATAATAATAATAATAATAATAATAATAATAATAATAATAATAATAATATGTAAGTGTATGTGTGTGCGTGTATTGAATGAAATGAATCAAAGACAGAACTCGTCGAACTTTATACAACTTTCCTCACCAAACCTTCCATGCGATCGCATGGAATGTAAGAGTGGTGACCATGCGATCGCATGGCACCTAGGATACTCACTCATTCGATTTAAAAACGTGTTGTCGACGGTTTATATATTATTATATATATAATATATTTAATTTATATAATTAATTATATATTATATTATATTTACGTTCATGGTAAAAATGTAATTTTTACACAAATGTTACGGACGTTGTCACTCGACTCATGTACCACTTTCAGTTTTTCGAACGCACGTTCATACGTTTAGAAAACTAGACTCATGTACCACTTTCTATAAATCAGTGGCTCGTTGTTTGTCAAAATATATTAGTTTAAATCAAGACATTTTATGAATAAATATATATATATATATATATATATATATATATATATATATATATATATATATATATATATATATATATATATTTATTTATTTAGAATTGTAAATTTATACACAATATATATGTTTGAAATATTTATCTAATGATATAATATTTAGTCTTTCAAAACTAATTATTTTTCAAAGTTCATTTTGAAGTCGTTTAGAAAAATATTATAACTCGTAACGTTTTCATTTGAAAACTTAAATAAATACAATTCCTTTATGTATTAACTTTTTAAATATCAATCGCATTACTAAGCGAATGTTACTATAATGTACTAATTTAAAAACAAATATATTTAAAGAACTCATTTTAAATATACGTTGCAAGTTATATATATAACAACTAATATTCCAACTTTAGTTTATTTAATCAAAGACATTTTAAATAAACAAGTTCTATTATATCAAAAAGCGTTTTCGCACGTTTGAAAATAGATTAATAGAATATTATGAAAACCAATTCTCCACAAACTTTTGTCTAACTTTCGTAAATGACACTTTTGTTTTTATTTATAAATAGCTTTACAAATTATTTTCGAATATCGTTAAAAGGAATAGATTTTCTCAAATCATAGTGGACCTCTCAACAGAGACTTGTAATCATAATTCAATGTATCTGATAATTTAATCATTTGATCTTATCTTCTAATTCCATCGATAATTATTTTGAAACAATTACGTTTATGTAAAGTATTATACGTCTAATACTTTGTTAATATTCTCAAGTTATAATATATACATATACATATATATACATATACATATTCATATCCAATTATATAATGGTTCATGAATCGTTAGAATTTGGTCGAGATTAAATGAATGTATGAACATAGTTTAAAATTCTTGAGATTCAACTTAACAAACTTTGCTTATTGTGACGACCCGGAAATTTTCGACCAAATTTAAACTTAGTCTTTATATTATTCCGACACGATAAGCAAAGTTTGTTAAGATGAATCTCAAGAATTTTAAATTATGTTCATACATTCATTTAACCTCAACCAAATTCTGACAATTCACGAACTAAAGTTTGTAAATATATATATATATATATATATATATATATATATATATATATATATATATATATATATATATATATATATATATATATATATATATATATATATATATATATATATATATATATATATATAAGTATATATAATAATTTGAAATTAATAAAGTAAACTTTAATCAATTGGGATTAAAGATACAAAATAATAAATAGAATAAATAAGAGACTATTAAAATAAATATAAAAATATATATGATATTATTATTATAAATCTATATATGTCTATATATGATTATTATTATATGTATATTGTGAGATATATATATATATATATATATATATATATATATATATATATATATATATATATATATATACATACATATATAAGTATTTAATACTCAAAATAGGTTATTACATAAATTATATAAGTACTAGATAAAATATGATCAATAACTTGTAATACTTATTTAGAGTTAAAAATACAATGGTTACATATTAATTATTATATGTAAATATTATTACCTTTACTGTTAAAATTCATATTTTTATCATTAATTATATTATTACTATCATAATTATTATAATAATTATCATTATTCATTACTATTAATATTAGTATTATTATTATCAACATCATTCTTAGTATTATCATGGTATTAATATAAATATTATTATTATCTTTATTAACAGTATTATTATAGTATTATTATTAATATTATTTCTGTATTATTATTATTAATTATTAATATAATTATTATTATTAATAATATTTAAAAATAACTTAAAAAGGCAAATAATTGCACTAGCTGTTAGGAGTACCAATCGAATATTTTTTTTTCCGTTCCCTTGACTGACTATAATCTGTTGAGGAATCAAACTAACATTAGGATAATAACAAAATCCGTTTCATTTCCCTGTCCACTTTTAATTCTTTTTATATATATTTTTTTCCTTTCATTGTCCTGATTAATTTTCGGTACGGTTGATTTGCTATAAAACAAACGCATAACTCAATGATAGTAAGTAGAGTCAATTATTCTCCACTACCTCTATCAATTACAATTACTAACTAACTATCTTAGGTGAGGAATTATATTGAATTTTTATAAAAGAAAAACTCCCTGCTCTGTTCTTGAACTCAACATCGAAATCCAGATTTCGTAATGTTTTCCAAAATGTGTTAATGCAGGGTTGTTAGTATTGATTCCTTCAAACTATCTGCAAAATCTTAAGTCTCAATTCCTCAAACTGAATCTTAAATTCTGAGTCAAAGTTTTAAATTGAAAAAGTCAACAATTTTTCTTCATTAAAATTCGAACTTGTTTTGATGTATCCAGTTAAATTGATAATTTATAAAGTTTATAGGAGTAATTTGAAACACAACTCATTTTATAATCTTTGTCTATAATGTTCTCAAAATCAAAAATCAAAAATCTTTCTTTGTTTATTGTCGCGACACAGCAGCCTGTTGATATCATAGTTTTTTTTTTTTCGTTTACTTAGAAAATAAAGATTTGATTAGTAATTGGTTATAATTGACTGAAGTATTAGAATTGTTGATGTAAAGAGTGGAAAACTAATTTTGAGTCGATTGAGTTTTGAAAGAATGAAGAAGATGAGGAACACAGTTATGGGATAAATAAATAGGGTATGGGTATGTAAACAGAAAAACAAGGCACGGAGGAGTGGTTTAGAGGGTTAGCGGGTGAACGAGAGGTCTCGGGTTTGAGTCCAGTTCAGGCCATTTCTTTTTAGGGAGACTTTTGGAAGGTAGTTTTTATTACAAAAATTATCATCATTATTATTATTGTTATTACAATTTTAGATTATTATTATTATCGTTAGTATTATAATTGTTAGTATTATTAATTAACACTTAATATTGTTATTGGAATTATAGTAGGTAAATTATTACGAATACTATTATTACAATTATTGTTATTATCATTTTAAATATAATTTTATCATATGGTTACTAAGAACAAATATAATTAACATTATTATGATTATGACCAATAGTAATTACTATTATTGTTATGTTAATATTAATAACATGATTTTTTTTAGTATTATCATTTTAATTATTATTAAGTATTAGTTACCATTTATTATTATTATTATCATAACCCTAACTACAATTATGATTATGATTATTATTAATGTTATTACTAGTATTAGTATCAATAAAAGTTTTATTACTAAGTAATATGACTACAAATATTATCATTATTAATAACATTTCTATTAGTATTATTATTATAATTAAAATTTGTAATATCATTATTATCATTATTATTGTTATATGTACCATCTTAATATTATCATTTTTATTATTATTAAGATTATCATTATTAGTTCTATTATGATTAAAACTTATTATCACTACTAATAATCTAATTAAAGTTATCGTTAAAATAAAAAGTATTATGATTATTAATAATATCAATATCATTATTAAAAGTATTATGTATATAAAAATAGAAGTTTTAAAAATATTATTATTAAAATTATAAGTATATATTAACTATATTAACAAATTATTTTAGAAATATTCATATATAACAATTTACGTATCTTTAATATGACATTAGACAGATACATATATATTAAAATATTAATATAACTATATAAATAATAATCATTTGAATGTATATACAACTTCAAAATATATTTTATTAATATAAAAATGGTATAACTAATAAGTTATATATATACTCATTCGATTACGATTATATGTATTAATGAATATACAAATGATATAGGTTCGTGAATCCGAGGCCAACCCTACATTGTTCAATATAGTCATATGTATTTTTACTACAAAATACATTAGGTGAGTTATAGTCCCATGTTTAAAATCTAATATTTTGGGATGAGAATACATGCAGTTTTATAAATGTTTTACGAAATAGACACAAGTAAATGAAACTACATTATATGGGTGAATGATCGAAGCCGAATATGCCCCTTTTGCTTGGTAACCTAAAAATTAGTAAACCGATCTACTAATTGACGCGAATCCTAAAGATAGATCTATTGGGCCTAACGAACCCCATCCATTGTAGCGGATGCTTTAGTACTTCGATGTTGTTTTATCATGTCCGAAGGATTTCCCGAAATGATAGGGGATATTCTTATATGCATCTTGTTAATGTCGATTACCAGGTGTTCAATCCATATGAATGATATTTTTGTCTCTATGCATGGGACGTATATTTATGAGAACTATGATTTAAATTCTTGTGGTCTATTAAAATGATGAAAATGATCGTTTATGTTAAACTAATGAACTCACCAACCTTTTGGTTGACACTTTAAAGCATGTTTATTCTCAGGTATGAAAGAAATATTCCGCTGTGCATTTGCTCATTTTAAGGATATTACTTGGAGTCATTCATGACATATTTCAAAAGACGTTGCATTCGAGTCGTTGAGTTCATCAAGATTATTATTAAGTCAATTATAGTTGAATATGTTATGAAATGGTACGCATGCCGTCAACTTTCGATGTAAAGAAAGTTTGTCTTGTAAAAACGAATTCGATGTTTGTAAAATGTATCATATAGAGGTCAAGTACCTCGCGATGTAACCAACTATTGTGAATCATTTGTAATAGATTTGGACTTCGTCCGGATGGATTAGGACGGGTTGCTTCAGTTGGTATCAGAGCGGTGGTCTTAGCGAACCAGGTCTTGCATTAGTATGTCTAACTAATAATTGTTTAGATGTATTAGTGAGTCTGGACTTCGACCGTGTCTGCATGTCAAAATTTTTGCTTATCAGTTAGTGTCGAAAATTATTTGCTTATCATTCTTAAAGTCTAGACACATCTTACTGCCTCTATTGCATAGACAGTGTATAGATAAATTCATATCTTAGCGTATCTGTTATTGTTACCTTTGCCTGACAGCTTCCGTAGATTCCTCCGTAACTTATGAGATTTTAGTATTTTATATGCATATGTAAATTATGTATTGTAGGATACTAATCTACATCCTATAATCTATTTCTTATCGAAAATCCTTCATCTGATCATACGAGATGAATCCCTCAACTAGTTCGAGTCCCTCAGATTCCGATAGCTATTCCGATAGTTATTCCGTCAGCTATTCCGACAAGGATTTTCACTCGAGCTCCGAAAGCAGTATGACCAGAATGGATCAACCAATTAGCCATCATATGTTCTGGATGAATTGAGGATGGGTTTGTAGTTGACTTAATCAATGGAGATGAGAAGAAGGCGATCCTTTCCATTAACCAAATTCACCTCTTATCGAAGAACTTGAAGCACTTACTGGCGAACCTATCCAAAACACCATTTTCAGCCTCATTTCTAGGGTAGCTCGTCACGATTATATTCTATCCACAATTCTGAACCTTATTCATCCGCTCGTTCTGACCGAAAATCATCCCGGAATAATAGAAAAAGTTAACGAACTTCGCGCTCGTGTAATCAATTTGGAGAATATGGTGCAAAATTTACCAGCTTCAGCAACACCACCGGCACCAACAGTACCATCAGTAACAGCACCAGTACCATCAACAATCCATGTCTCAACATCTCATTCTGTACCTCGAGTATAATCATCGTGCTACGTATCGTTCTACATCAATTATCTTCGTTCTTCATGGCGATTAAGTAATCTCTAATGTTTTAAAGATTATGTATTCTAGTTCTAACGATAAATCAAATGAAATTAATATCATATTAACTCATTAAATCCATGATTGCATCTGAATAAAATATATATGTATATATGTTTTCATAAAGATTGTAATTAAAAAAATTCTTTCGTACAAACTAATAACGGTGAAAATATTTTAACGGGTAGGTAATACCCGAGGAATATTTAGTTTTCACATTATTAAATTGCACTGCACATTCTTAGAATCTGATTCAACAGTCATTTACTATCATACTTACATCCACAGATATACGAATCCGTTCACCACAGAATAACCATTTTCATTCAATTTCATATTTGGATTTTGACTTATCAGAATCCAACAAGTGGCATAATGAAGAAAACATTTGACAAAATAAAAATTTGTTAGAAACAGACAAATTAACTATGAAAAAAAAATTTGTTAAGAATCCACGCTAACTGTTCCTAGCTAACTGTTAATTCCGTATTACCTTTTATTTATCGCAATTTATTTATCGCATTTTATTTATCGAAATTTTAATTCTCGCAATTTTATTTATCGTCATTTAATTTCTGTTATTTAATTTACGCACTTTAAATATCGGGACACGTATACAAGGTTTTGACATATCATATCGACGCATCTATATATATTATTTGAAATAACCATAGACACTCTATATGCAGTAATGCTGGAGTTAGCTATACAGGGTTGAGGTTGATTCTACAATAATATATATAGTTTGAGTTGTGATCGAGTCTGAGACATGTACACGGGTCACGATACGAATTAATTAATTTGAATATTATATATTAAACTATATATGAATTATTGGACTGTTAACTGTGGACTAATAACATTGGACAATTAAAATGAATTAAAATATTGATTATAACATATGAAACTAAACATTTCTTCAAGTTTGCCACTTGATTTCATCTTAAACCTCATTGTATCTTGACGATTACAATCTGCGTTCAAACCTTTCATGATTCTTGAAAACATCTCAATCGAGAGGATGAACCAACCGCACTTCATCTACGGAAGAAAAGAATAGTTATACACCTGAAAACACTCGGAACCTGAGTAAACGTTTAACACATATTTGTGTTAGCTCCTTTAGCGTTGTTATTACCAAAAAAATAAATAAATAAAAAATAAATAAATAACTTTGCAATTCCTTTTCAAATTAGCCAATTTTGTCACAGCTTCAGCAAATCAATTTCAACTTTTCATTCGAATAAGTCATATTATAACTTTGATATATACATTTGCCCCTTCATCATCGTACCGGAGAACCTCTTATATTCCACCATATTACCAGCAGACGTATCAGTAACCTCGTTGCTCCTTGGTTTAAATCTCTCCGACAAATCACTATATTTATCTATTGAAGTCTCATCATGTACTCATCCGCATTTTGTAACAAGAATTGCCTTACCAATTACCGGGAATCAGCAAATCTGTATTGTGAGTCTCGCAACGTTTCCACATCAACAGTTATATGTATCCATATAACATTTATCTCTTAGAACTATGATCTTCCATTCTGAAATTCTGAAAAGCACCTATTCTGCGAGTTAAGACTCTGAATTTTGAAAAGTTTAATGAAGCAACAAAAATTGTAAACGACCTCCACAGCCAAAAATTGATGATAAAGAATTGTATGTTGGCAAAGCTCAGAAAAAGTTTGAAACTGAAAAACTGATTTAGCAAACTACGAAGGAGTCTCTGAACAAATCACAAGGACTAAACTTGTACATTAAGAATCCTAATGATTCTGTTTCTGATGAAATCTTTAGAGAATATCTTGCTTCTGACTCCAAACTCTTGCGGACAAATTTTCTTCACCATTCTTCGATATTAGAAATTCCAAGATATCATCGTATCTTTCATTATAAATATCCTCCATATTTCTGAAGATATTTTCATAACTATTCTTATCTGAAATCATTAATCTCTTCGTGCTATCAGTGTTACATCATAAAGAAACTGTTAGTTTCTATATTCTGTAAAATTTCGAGCTTAAAATATGAATGTTATTGAAGTAATGTTGGGAATTGATACATGAGTTAGTATAATATAATTACACTTGATCAACGTGATTATTTTACAGTAAGTCATGCTGAATTTCTAATGGAACGTGATGATTCACAGATTATAACGTCATCATGTGCCATGTTACGCGACTCTTACGTTCTATCTAATATATAAACATATCAAGAACATAATTTCTTGATAGTTTTATCTTTTCTCTTGAATTCTGGTAATTTCACAAGCCAGATTATGCTATTACCGTTTCTTTCTTAGAACTTTAACTATGTTCATTCCAAAATTCAAATCTACGAATTCTGGACCATTACTTGAGGTACTTAATGGATAGAAGAGAAAACAGAGCATAAAGCTTCGAAGTGTAAATGGGGGTATAAATCGCAGGAAATAAGAGAACGCATTAACTGTGGATGACAATGATTATAGGAGACAGAAGCATAGGTTTCGAAATATAAGGGAAGATATAAAACCCAATAACAACACAGAAATTACAAACCGTGTATGTCAATGCGTATAGCAATATAAAGACACAGGAGGATTAGGAATACTATAACCCCAAGGTAATAATAAAAGTGAATAGATTCCTCCGGTGGTAGATGAAAAAGGAGAATGATTGATATGAAAGTCAGAATTATATCCAGAATTAAAACTGGATTAAGTATATTGACTGATGTTTTGAAAATATGAATTAAAGCATAGAAAATGAGAGTGGTGGAAAATAATGGAACGGAAGAGCTTAATTTATAATGGAAATATCAGACAGAGTAATCGAGGCAGATCACCGTATTTAATTATAGAGATCTTAATTTCCTTATTCGTCGAAGAATCAAATCTTTTAAATTTCGAAGATTTTCTTTAATTCCCTTGAATTCTGGAATTCAACCAAGACAACGTCAAAAGTTAAGACGCATCTTATTTTCTAAATTCAACCCTGACTCTGTCAAAATGCTAAGACAAATCTTTATCCTTTCATTTCACTATTTTGTGATAACTTCACTCATACACTTCGAATAATTGAATTGTTTTATCTATATTACTCAATAATGATAAAACTCTATTTATCAACTTATATTCGTCATGAAAACATTTTTATTGTTAGCCATGACTATCTCACTCAAATTTCGGGATGAAATTTCTTTAACGGGTAGGTACTGTGACGACCCGGAAATTTCCGACCAAATTTAAACTTAATCTTTATATTATTCCAACACGATAAGCAAAGTTTGTTAAGATGAATCTCAAGAATTTTAAATTATGTTCATACATTCATTTAACCTCGACCAAATTCCGACGATTCACGAACTAATGTTTGTATATATATATATATATATATATATATATATATATATATATATATATATATATATATATATATATATATATATATATATATATATATATATATATATATATATATATATATAAGTATATATAATAATTTGATATTAATAAAGTAAACTTTAATCAATTGGGATTAAAGATACAAAATAATAAATAGAATAATTAAGAGACTATTAAAATAAATATAAAAATATATATGATATTATTATAAATATATATATGTCTATATATGATATATATATATATATATATATATATATATATATATATATACATATATATATATATATATATATATATATATATATATATATATATATATATATATATAAGTATATATAATAATTTGAAATTAATAAAGTAAACTTTAATCAATTGGGATTAAAGATACAAAATAATAAATAGAATAATTAAGAGACTATTAAAATAAATATAAAAATATATATTATATTATTATAAATATATATATATGTCTATATATGATTATTATTATATGTATATCGTGAGATATATATATATATATATATATATATATATATATATATATATATATATATATATATATATACATATATAAGTATCTAATACTCAAAATAGGTTATTACATAAATTATATAAGTACTAGATAAAATATGATCAATAACTTGTAATACTTATTTAGAGTTAAAAATACAATGGTTACATATTAATTATTATATGTAAATATTATTACCTTTACTGTTAAAATTCATATTTTTATCATTAATTATATTATTACTATCATAATTATTATAATAATTATCATTATTCATTATTATTAATATTAGTATTATTATTATCAACATCATTCTTAGTATTATCATGGTATTAATATAAATATTATTATTATCTTTATTAACAGTATTATTATAGTATTATTATTAATAATATTTCTGTATTATTATTATTATTAATTATTAATAGAATTATTATTATTAATATTATTTAAAAATAACTTAAAAAGGCAAATAATTGTACTAGCTGTTAGAAGTACCAATCGAATATTTTTTTTCCCGTTCCCTTGATTGACTATAATCTGTTGAGGAATCAAATTAACATCAGGATAATAACAAAATCCGTTTCATGTCCCTGTCCACTTTTAATTCTTTTTATATTTTTTTTCCTTTCATTGTCCTGATTAATTTTCGGTACGGTTGATTTGCTATAAAACAAAGGCATAACTCAATGATACTAAGTAGAGTCAATTATTCTCCACTACCTCTATCAATTACAATTACTAACTAACTACCTTAGGTGAGGAATTATATTGAATTTTTATAAAAGAAAAACTCCCTGCTCTGTTCTTGAACTCAACCATCGAAATCCAGATTTCGTAATGTTTTCCAAAATGTGTTAATGCAGGATTCCTTCAAACTATCTGCAAAATCTTAAGTCTCAATTCCTCAAACTGAATCTTAAATTCTGAGTCAAAGTTTTAAATTGAAAAAGTCAACAATTTTTCTTCATTAAAATTTGAACTTGTTTTGATGTATCCAGTTAAATTGACAATTTATAAAGTTTATATGAGTAATTTGAAACACAATTCATTTTATAATCTTTGTCTATAATGTTCTCAAAATCAAAAATCAAAAATCTTTCTTTGTTTATTGTCGCGACACAGCAGGCTGTTGATATCATAGTTTTTTTTTGTTTTTTTTGTTTACTTAGAATACAAAGATTTGATTAGTAATTGGTTATAATTGACTGAAGTATTAGAATTGTTGATGTAAAGAGTGGAAAACTAATTTTGAGTCGATTGAGTTTTGAAAGAATGAAGAAGATGAGGAACATAGTTATGGGATAAATAAATAGGGTATGGGTATGTAAACAGAAAAACAAGGCACGAAGGAGTGGTTTAGAGGGTTAGCAGGTGAGCGAGAGGTCTCGGGTTCGAGTCCAGTTCAGGCCATTTCTTTTTAGGGGGAATTTTGGAAGGTAGTTTTTATTACAAAAAATATCATTATTATTATTATTATTGTTATTATCGTTAGTATTATAATTGTTAGTATTATTAATTAACACTTAATATTGTTATTGGAATTATAGTAGGTAAATTATTACGAATACTATTATTACTAATATTGTTATTATCATTTTAAATATAATTTTATCATATGGTTACTAAGAACAAATATAATTAACATTATTATGATTATGACCAGTAGTAATTATTATTATTGTTATGTTAATATTAATAACATGATTTTTTTAGTATTATCATTTTAATTATTATTAAGTATTAGTTACCATTTATTATTATTATTATTATTATCATAACCCTAACTACAATTATGATTATGATTATTATTAATGTTATTACTAGTATTAGTATCAATAAAAGTATTATTACTAAGTAATATGACTACAAATATTATCATTATTAATAACATTTCTATTATTATTATTATAATTAAAATTTGTAATATCATTATTATCATTATTATTATTATATGTACCATCTTAATATTATCATTTTTATTATTATTAAGATTATCATTATTAGTGTTATTATGATTAAAACTTATTATCACTACTAATAATCTAATTAAAGTTATCGTTAAAATAAAAAGTATTATGATTATTAATAATATCAATATCATTATTAAAAGTATTATGTATATAAAAATAGAAGTTTTAAAAATATTATTATTAAAATTATAAGTATATATTAACTATATTAACAAATTATTTTAGAAATATTCATATATAACAATTTAGGTATCTTTAATATGACATTAGACAGATACATATATATTAAAATATTAATATAACTATATAAATAATAATCATTTGAATGTATATACAACTTAAAAATATATTTTATTAATATAAAAATGGTATAACTAATAAGTTATATATATATATATATATATATATATATATATATATATATATACTCATTCGATTACGATTATATGTATTAATGAATATACAAATGATATAGGTTCGTGAATCCGAGGCCAACCCTGCATTGTTCAATATAGTCATTTGTATTTTTACTACAAAATACATTAGGTGAGTTATAGTCCCACGTTTAAAATCTAATATTTTGGGATGAGAATACATGCAGTTTTATAAATGTTTTATGAAATAGACACAAGTAAATGAAACTACATTATATGGGTGAATGATCGAAGCCGAATATGCCCTTTTGCTTGGTAACCTAAGAATTAGTAAACCGATCTACTAATTGACGCGAATCCTAAAGATAGATCTATTGGGCCTAACGAACTCCATCCGTTGTAGCGGATGCTTTAGTACTTCGATGTTGTTTTATCATGTCCGAAGGATTTCCCGGAATGATAGGGGATATTCTTATATGCATCTTGTTAATGTCGGTTACCAGGTGTTCAATCCATATGAATGATATTTTTGCCTCTATGCATGGAACGTATATTTATGAGAACTGGAAATGAAATTCTTATGGTCTATTAAAATGATGAAAATGATCGTTTATGTTAAACTAATGAACTCACCAACCTTTTGGTTGACACTTTAAAGCATTTTTATTCTCAGGTATGAAAGAAATCTCCCGCTGTGCATTTGCTCATTTTAAGGATATTACTTGGAGTCATTCATGACATATTTCAAAAGATGTTGCATTCGAGTCGTTGAGTTCATCAAGATTATTATTAAGTCAATTATAGTTGAATATGTTATGAAATGGTACGCATGCCGTCAACTTTCGATGTAAAGAAAGTTTATCTTATAAAAACGAATGCAATGTTTGTAAAATGTATCATATAGAGGTCAAGTACCTCGCGATGTAACCAACTATTGTGAATCGTTTGTAATCGATTTGGACTTCGTGCGGATGGATTAGGACGGGTCGCTTCACTTATCATGTCGGAATAATATAAAGATAAAAGTATAAATTTGGTCTGAAATTTCCGGGTCGTCACAGTACCTACCCGTTAAAGAAATTTCGTCCCCGAAAATTGATCGAGGTTGTCATGGCTAACAATAAGAATGTTATTATGACAATTATGAATTGATAACTAGAGTTTTATCATCATTGAGTGGTATGGATAAAACAATTTGATTATATGAAGAGTACGAGTGAAGCTATCACCAAAGAGTGGAATGAGTAGGTATAGATTCGTCATATCTTTTGACGTAGATATGATTGATTTCCAAGTTCAAGAGATTTGGAGGAAAATCTTCAAAATGAGATTTGATTCTTTGATAATCAAAGGAATTAGAATCTGTTTTAAATGCGATCATCTATTTTGATTGTTCTGTCGGATCTTTTACTATAAATCCACCTCCTTCATTTATTTACGACTCACACCTTCTCTTCTTTCTTCCTCAATTCATACTTTAAGGCATTTATCAATATGCTCAATCCAGTACTAATTCTTGATATACTTTTAATCTTCATATCTGTTATTCTTCTTTTTCATCTACCACCGGAGGATTTTATTTATTTTTACTATTACCTTGGGGTTATAGTATTTTTAATTCTCCCGTGCCTTTACGTTGCAATACGTATTGATATGAACGGTTTGTAATTTACTGTTGTTGTCGAACTTTATATTTTATTTTATATTCAAGAGTTCCATACTTTTGTCTCCTCTTCCAGACTTTAAGTCAAGCGAATAACGGTCCGGAGTTCGTAGGTATGGATTTTGAAATGAATATAGTTAATGTTCCAAGAAAGAAATTATAATAGTACGGTCTTGATTTGTCAAATTACCAGAATACCCTGGAAAAGACCGAATCATCAAGAAGAATATTTTCTTGATATTTTAGAGGTTAAATAGAATACAAGAGTCGTGTGACATAGCACATGATGACGTTATGATCTGTGAATCATCACGTTCTATTTAGAAACTCAGCATGAATTACTGTAATATAATCACGTTGAACAAGTGTCATTATATTATACTAACTCATGCTTCAGTTCCCAACACTACTTCAAAACATTCTTAATTTAAACTCGACGGTTTCAGAATTTAGAAACTAAAACAGTTTCTTTTATGATATGATTCAGATAACGCGAGGAGTCAAATGATTTCAGATAAGAATAGGTATGAAAATATCTTCAAAAATATGGAGGATATTTATAATGAAAGATATGATGATATTTTAAAATATCTAAGATCGGAGGATGATGAAGAATATTGTCCACAAGAGTTTTAAAGTAAGGAGTAAGATATTTGCTAAAGACTTCAGCAGACACTGAATCATTTGGATTCTTTGAAGGCAGGTTTAGTCTTTGTGATTTTTCCACAGCCTCCTTCATACTTTGCTCAATCCGTTTTCCAGTACCAAATTTTTCGTTTGAGCTTTTCCAATCTACTATTCTTTATTATCAAACTTCTGACCGTAATTGCTGTCTACAGTTCTTACCACTTCATCAGCCTTTTTCAAAACTTCATAGTACTGATTCCTAGGCTGAGATGTTTTTCAAAAATTTCACATTCGTAATATGTAAGCTTAGGAGATAGACGTTATATGTATATATATAACTGTAGTCATGCTGTGAGATTTCAAAATACTGATTACTGATTCTCGATAATTGGTATGGCAAATCTCGTTACAAGGTGCGGATGAGTATATGATAGGGTTTCAATGAATAACTATAATGACTTTTTGGAGAGGCTAAAATCAAAGGTTAATGAAGTTGATGGTACCTCTGCTGATAATGTGGTGGAATGTAAAAGGTTCCTCGGTAACGATGGCGTATATCTCAAGGTTATAATAAGATTAGTCTGACTGAAAAGTCGAAGTTGACTTGCTGGAGCTGTAACAAAATTTTCTATTTTGAAAAAAAATCGCAAGGTTATTTTTTCTAATAAATGCCAAAGGATTTGTCGCGGATACGTGTTAAACCATGACTTTGGTTTCAGGAGTTTTTCAGATGTATTACTGTGGGTAACATGTGGTTGGATCATTATATCGATGATTCATTATTTGAAGTGTCTTCAGGAATTTTCGAGGGATTTGAACATAGATTATAATCGTTAATATACATATGATGTTCTAACAGGGTTTTGAAGTCAAAGTATAGCCTTGAATGATGTAAGGATCTAAGAGTGATGATTTTGGTGATATCTCGAGTTGAATTCTGAGATTTCAATATCAAAATATGTAATTAGATTTTTGAATGAGTATGGTTGTTTTGATTTTTATAAAAGAATGTATATTGTCGTGATAGTAGGGAGTATAATGGATGATTTGCTGAATCAGGTTAGAAAAATGTAACATATTAATTGTGAATTTATATATCCCTCGGGTATTACCTACCCGTTAAAAGAAATTTTCACATTTAATATTTTGTACAAGAGAATTTTATTACAGTCTTTATGAAAATATATGTATGTGTATATTTTCTTCAGATGTAACATAGATTTAATGAGTTAATATTAAATTAAACTCATTTGATTTACGGCTGATACTAGAATTGAATAATCCTTAAAAATTTAGAAATTACATAACCTTTGCTGAGTATTTCTTACATTCGAATGAAATTATGAACTAATGCTTCATTATTTCTTCGGTGGATGATGTTGGTGTTCGTAGAATTCTTGAAAACTTTGCAAGATATGAATAATGTTTTCTAAAAAGTTTTGAGTATATCGAAGATGAAAGTGTAAAATCAAACATATATTTGAATAATACACTTGGTTTATTATGAGTTGGAATTTATTGAACTGAGACAGAGACTGTAGTTAACGATGGCTAAGTTGTGGACGAAGGACGTACATTATTGCATATTTGTAATATGAATTAACCGAGTAGTTAAGATCCATACATAATAGCTTAGTACGAAAAGATATATTTTGATCTCAAAATATATATATATATATATATATATATATATATATATATATATATATATATATATATATATATATATATATATATATATATATATATATATATATATATATATATATATATATATATATATAATATACATATAATTTCTTTAGAGGGATACAATATACGCGTTATTGATTCGTAATGATGTCCACAGTGATTCTTGAACTGACGGAGTTTGTGATGTCATAGGTGCTGTTGATTCTAACAATGCTGACGGTACTGACTGTGATGGTGATGCTACGGTACTGTTGATGTTGTTGGTAAAATAAGTCTAGCTTGTAAATCACGCATCATTCTGGTCAGGGTTTCTACTCTTTCCTCTATCATTTTGGTTCACTCATCTGATTTATGGTTAAGGTTAGAATAGATAATCTCCAAGACTTTGGAGATTACATAATCGCCGCGGAGTGTTTCTCCAATGAAGTTATGAATCAACACTTCATCGTTTAATGTTGTTGGTATTCCTTGGTATCTACAGGGCGTATGTCGTTGATGTTCGTGGGACAGATTATGAAGTTGAGGTTTACGACGCGGTTGTGGTTGGAGGTGGTAATGGTACTGTTGGCGTTGATGATGGTGATACTGGTTATGCTGCTGGTGTTGCTGCTGTGTTTGTAACCTTTGCACCATATTCTCCAAAGCCACTATATGAGCGCGAAGCTCATTGACTTCTTCTATTACACCGGGGTGATTGTCAGTTCGGACGAGCGGATAAATAAAATCTAGAATTTGATGTAGTATATAATTGTGACGAGATACTCTGAAAATGAGAGAAAAAATGGTGTTTCTGATAGGTTCGCCGGTAAGTGCTTCAGGTTCTTCGTCTAGAGGGCAATGTGGTGGATGGAAGGGATCACCTTCTTCTTGTCTCTAATGATTGAGGAGGATACGAACCCATCCCCAATTCATCCAGAATAGATGATGGCTGATTGGTTGATCCATTCCGGTTACACTGCTTTCGGAGCTTGAATGGGATTTCATTTCGGAATTCGAGGGACTTGAATTAATGACGAATTCCATTTCGTATGATTGAATAAAGGATTTTTCGATATAAAAAGATTTTCGACTATCGGATGGTATTCTAATTACATAAAATATCCATATATATAGAATAAAAGATTTCGTAAATCACGGAGAAATTTACGGAGTACGTCAGGAAAAATTTACAGTAATAGATTCGATAAGATATGATTTAGCAGACACGCTAAGATATGAATTTTGTCTATACACTATTCATGCAATCAATGCAGCAAGACGTGTCTAGACTAAGAATGATAAGCAGGTAATTTCCTAAGGATGATAAGTAGATGATTTTCAACAAAAATGATAAGCAAAACTTTTGACATGCAAACACGGTCGAAGTCCAGACTCACTAATGCATCCTAACGACTTATCAGTTAGACACACTAATGCAGACCTGGTTCGCTAAGACCACCGCTCTGATACCAATTGAAAGGACCCGTTCATATACATTATAAACGATTCTCAATAGTTGATTACATCGCGAGGTATTTGACCTCTATGTGATACATTTTTCGAACATTGCATTCATTTTTAAAAGATAAACTTTATTTACATCAAAAATTGGCAAGCATGCATACCATCTCATAATATTCAACTATAAATGACCTAATCTGTCATTTACTTAATAATAAAATCTAATGAACTCAACGGCTTGAATGCAACGTCTTTTGAAATAATGCCATGAATGACTCCAAGTAATATCTTTAAAATGAGCAAATGCACAGTGGAAGATTTCTTTAATACCTGAGAATAAACATGCTTTAAAGTGTCAACCAAAAGGTTGGTGAGTTCATTATTTTTTCATAATCAATCATTTTCAATAATATAATAGACCACAAGATACTCATAATTAGAAAACAATCTGTGCAGGTCTATTCCTGCTGTAAAATCATTCATATGAAGAACAACGGAACCTTTCAAACAACTCATCAACGGTAGCTAATGCGTAGTGCAATGACAAAATCATCTCACCGTGGTAGTTAATACAATATAATTCTAACAACGGGGGCTAATGCGTACGCAATGCAAAATCATCCCTCCGAGGGTAGTTGAAACGGGGGCTAATGCGTACGCATTACAAAATCATCCCTCTGTTACCAACTACAAAGTCAACTATAATACAATACAATACATCGGGGGCTAGTGCGTGCGTGCAATGCAAAATCATCCCGCCGATGGTAGTTAAAACGGGAGCTAATGCGTACGCAATGTGTGATGACCCGGAAATTTCTGATCAAATTTAAACTTAATCTTTGTATGATTAACATTTCTGATGCGATAAGCAAAGTCTGTAAAACTGAATCTAAAAATTTTTGAACTACTTTCATATATTCAAATACCTTTCGGTTGTTTTCGATGATTCGCGAACAATTATATGTAAATAGATACATATATACTATAACTTGAAAAGGTAACAATGTATTAATTGTTTGATATCGTACATTAAACTTATTGGTTTAAATATCTATTTGAATATATATGATAAGTTGAAATATTTATTATTAAAATTTATTTATAAATAACTTCCAATGTGTATTTAAAAACTGATTTATGTATATTAAAAAGATATATACATATATATAATTTCAAGTTATTTAGTAAACGATAGTAACATTCGTTTATTGATTCGATTGATATTTAGATAAGTTAACTAAAGTATTTAAGATGAACCAGTAAAACACTAACTTGCTACAGTATTTTCAAATTGCTACAGTACCCAAAATGCTACAGTGTTTTCGAAAATCACTATTTGCTACAGTGAAATTGACTTTGCTACAGTGAATTGCTACAGTGAATACTATTTTAAAATGTATTTCAACAAATAGTGAGACGATGATTTATAGAAGTAAATGACCAAAACACTCAAATGTATAAGTTATATCTTGAGAGGTATAATTTAGGGATAATCTAAGTCTATATTTTAACAAGTGTACGTGTTACAAAACGTAAAATGCTAGTTTTCTAAGCGTACGAAAATGCGTTCGAAAAACCGAAACCGGGACATAAGTCGCGTAATGACGTACGATTTATCGGAACAAAAATTACAAGTCAACTATGCACGTGAATTTAATATAATATATAATTAATTATTTAAATTAAATATATTACAAGTCAACAAGCAAGAAAAAAAGCAACTTTGAGCTGTCACCAGGGGCCATGCGATCGCACGGGTTCCCCTCACATATGCCATGCGATCGCATGGCAAGGATTTCCAGGAGACATTATAAAGCTCGATCATTTGGCCAATATATATCCTCAATCTATTTTTTTTACTCCGTATTATTATTATAATTATTATTATTTTTATTATTATTATTATTATTATTATTATTATTATTATTATTATTATTATTATTATTATTATTATTATTATTATTATTATTATTATTATTATTATTAAGATTATTATTATTATTAATCTTATTATTATTAGTAGTATTATTATACATAAAATACTACGACGAGGTCTTGAGCGTGTCACTTTCAAAATGGGTTTTGAGCGGGATAGAGCTAACAAAATTATGGGTTATTGCCAAGGAGGTTATGGGTAATGTTCGGGGGTATATTTGTGAATCAAATCTAGTATTTATCATCTCCGTTACGTCTACGTACTTTTCTGCAATATTGAATCACAATATTGATACGTTGAAATCTACGGTTATTTGGTAATCCGTGTTTCGATCACATTTTGGTGAACGACTTTATATGCTGCTAAGGTGAGTTTCATATGATCCCTTTTACTCTCTACATTTTTGGGCTGAGAATACATGCAAATGCTTTATTAACCGATATACAATATTTATATGGGTGAGTTTCATATGATCCCTTTTACTCTCTACATTTTTGGGCTGAGAATACATGCAAATGCTTTATTAACCGATATACAATATTTATATGGGTGAGTGATGTCGTAGGGGGTGTATACAAAATAGTATTATTTTTAGTGCGAAATACTATTAAATACGATACAATTTTACACAAGATATTTATTTATTTATAGAATGGATATACTTAAACCTTGCTACAACACTTATAGGCAGTGTACCTAATCGTAAAGTAGTGTAGTTTTTAGTAAGTCCGGTTCGTTCCACAGGGAAATCTTTAAACAAAGCTTAACGCTATATTAATTTACTTTTATAAAAATACAAACATATATCTAAGTAATTTTATTATAAAGGGGGGTTTTTACCGTTTAATGACCGGTTTGTCGATTTTAAAACTTTAGTCGCAGTTAGAACCTAATGTAAAATATTAAATAAATAAAAGACTTAATTTAAAGCGTAAAGTAAATAACGATAATGAAATTGCGAATAATAAAAGTGCGATAAAATAAAATTGCGATAATTAAAAAGTACGATAATTAAAAGTGCGATTAAATAACAATAAATAATAAAAATGCGATATTTAGAAGTGTAATTAAATATAAAATAAAGGAAATTAAATATGAAATAAAAGAATTATGCTTATTTAAACTTCCGTAATCATGATGGTTGACGTGTTGATTTTAGTTTTATACCTATGGGTTAATTGTCCTTTGTCCTGGATTATTTAATATGTCCGTCTGGTTTTTGTCCATAACAGTCCATCAGTCATAAATATAAAGTGCGAGTGTCCTCATCAAATTATTCTTATACCCGAAGTTAAATATTCCAACTAATTAGGAATTCGAATTGTAACAAGGTTTTAATACTTTGTTTAATGAATACACCAGGTTATCGACTGCGTGTAAACCAAGGTTTTACTACTTTGTTAACAATTACACCAATTACCCTTGAATGTAATTTCACCCCTGTTTTAATTATTCTAGTGGCTATTAATCCATTCCCGTGTCCGGTTAAATGAACGATTATTCGTACATATAAATACCCCGCCCATCGTGTCCGATTGAGTGTATATGGTAATTTATAGGGACGCCCAATTGTAAATCTTTATATTAACATTAACAAACTATCATTTAGTTAAACAAATATAAAGCCCATTAATAGCCCATAGTCTAATTTCCACAAGTGTCGTTCTTTTGTCCAAACCCCAATTATGGTACAAAGCCCAATTACCCAATTTTAGTAATTAGCCCAACATCATGATTACTTCGGATTAAATAAGCATAATAATAACTTAGCTACGAGACATTAATGTAAAAAGGTTGAACATAACTTACAATGATTAAAAATAGCGTAGCGTTACACGGACAGAATTTTGACTTACACCCTTACAACATTCGCTAACATACCCTTATTATTAGAATTATAATTAAAATTAAAATATAAATTATAAATATATATATATATTTTACGTATGAGAAGAAGAAGAAAAAGATGGATGAAAATGATCAGAATTCGGTTTGCTTTATAGGGAGTTTCAAAACTGGGGGCTCCGCGACTCGCGGTGAAATCCTCTTCAAACTCCGCGAGTCGCGGACAATGAATTTACAGCTCAGTCCCTTTGGAGTCTTTCTCTGCCGACGGTTTTTATTTATAAATATAATATATATATAATTAATATAATTAATTATATATTATATTATATTTATATACATAGTTAACTTGTAATTTTTAGTCCGTTGCGTCGAGCGTTAAGAGTTGACTCTGGTCCCGGTTCCGGATTTTCGAACGTCCTTGCGTACAATTTAATATCTTGTACTTTGCGTTTTGAATCTTGTACTCTTGTAATTTCGAGACGTTTCTTATCAATAATTGGAACCTTTTTGATTGTCTTTTGTACTTTTGAGCTTTTTGGTCGTTTGCGTCTTCAATTCGTCGAATCTGTCTTTTGTCTTCACCTTTTATTATTTAAACGAATATCACTTGTAAATAGAACAATTGCAACTAAAAGCTTGTCTTTCTTGAGGAATAATGCTATGAAATATATGTTCGTTTTTAGCATTATCAAATATTCCCACACTTGAGCGTTGCTTGTCCTCAAGCAATATTGTCTTGAAATACTAGAATCACTTCTTTATTCTTCACACTTTGTACATCAGTGATTTCTATACGGTGGTATGAACAATGGTAGTAACGATATGGTTACAGTCCCACATGACTATAAAAATTTAGATCCATTAAGGAAATTGGATCTTTATGAAAACATTTGATCTTTTGAAAATTAAATCTAGTTTTTACCCTAGATAAGTTTTCCGGGATAACCCTTTACCGGTGTTTGCAAAATATTTTTGTGGATTTGGTGGGTTTCAGATTTGAAAATTTTAGCTCAAAACTTGCGGTTTTGTGTCACCCACTTGCTAACCTTGTATTTGGAAAGCAACACGTCCAGTTTACTTGTCCCGTATATTACCTTTCGGTAAACTACCGTCCGGTTGTAAAGGAAAGCGTTGAACAAGCAACTGTTAAGGCAATGTCCCCTGACATGCTTTTAATTATGGTCTATAACGTGTCGGACGCAATTACTATCCTTGGTAGGAGCAATAGTAAAGCTCACCCTTATAATTTTTCGGTATGGCACAAGGTCCTGTCTTTGACCATGCTATGCAACCACCGTTCTTACGGTTGACACCCGATTTGGTTCAGGTGACCTAATGAATTCCAGGTGAATTCCTAGGATTTTACGTTCAATGGTAATGAACGCATTGAAAATAGGGTTTTCAGAAAACAAATCGGTTTGTAATTTTAATCAAAATATTTTCTCGTTCAAGCTCGAGTTTAGATATCATTGAATTCCATGAGTTTGAATTCTCAATCTTTAAGGTCAATCTCTAGGATTGAGTAATATCAGTCTTAAAAGCTGATTTTTAATCTTTAAGGAGATTATCCTTTCTGGGGATCTGATTCATTAGTCTTATCCGGCTAATTTGCATGGTGCCCCCCCATTGTACGAGATAAATCCTTCTCATGGTTAGGATAAATCTGACCACTTGGCGACCCTGTTTAATGCTGAGGTCCGTGGATTTCCTGCTGATTTTAGTGATGACTTTTCTAGATTTTTCGTCAACCTACAGCTGGTCTGGACGACAACTTCATGACCTAAATCAAGAAGCGCGTGTCGTTTCCGGAAGACTTTACTTCCTTTTAATGATGGAATTGATTCATCGTGTAGATCCATCTCTTCTTTTCTTTTATCGGGTAAAACAGTTTAGTTTAGTCCAAAGCAAAAGTATTTTCAGTTATTTGTTACAGATATATGTGACATATGTTTAAGATAACTTGGTAAATTTTCCCACACTTGGCTTTTATTTTCCTTTTTATCGTCCTCTATTCCATTTTAAATGAATTTTTAACATTTTGGTTTGTTTCTCAATTTATGTCCTTTCCGAGGTTACGATAATTTCGGTGTTAAAACCTAGTTTTATCGTTCATAAATATGTATAAACATGATTTTGAGTTCATTTAATTGAAAATTTTGAAAAATTTTACTAGAATTGGGTAGTCAGTATATAAGACCAGGGCTGTTCTTTATTATCAGAGAGCACTAGATTCTAATACAACTACTGCTTTACTAGTATTTTTAATGGTAACCAAGTGTATAAAGTTAAAATTTTTAAAATCCGAAAGAATTTAACCCCTTCCCACACTTAAGATCTTGCAATGCCCTCATTTGCAAGAAATCAGTAACAATTTAAATTATTGAGGGTGATTTGTGTGAAAATGATTAAATTTTTACCAAAGTTTCCAAATATATTGGCGTTTGTTTGCTGAATGATAAATGGTGCACATCATTTGTTCATTCCGTCTTGTTGTTATTTCACATATATTTTGCATCTTGTCGTCAAAATTAGTTGCTTTTGCTGAACTTAATGCCAGTCTTTGAAAATGCGTTGTTTTACCCTGTTGTGTACATAAGATAAACTGCAAACATATATACATATTTTTGAAGTTTGGTATATTACCCCACATTCAAAAATTATTAAAATCTAAGAATAAAAGTTAGATAATTATAAAAATGATTACAATATAAACAAAAGTATTAAACGTATCAATAATTACAAATTACAAAAAAAAAAAAAATAAGTATACAAGGGATGATACTGGTACCAATAGGGGTTCCAGGCATAACCATAGGTGCTATAGAATGCTTCGGCAGGGTCATACGTAGGATACGGTGGCTGCATCTCTATAGACCAGGGAGGGAAGATGGGTTTCGGTGTAGGAATATAGTTTCTACCTATATGTTGGCAATGAGCTATGATTTGGTTCTGATGAACTTGCCAATCTTCAAATGCTCTCTGTCTAGCATTTTCGTATTCCTGAGAAGCTATAAACCTTTGCATTTCTTGCATCTCATTCTCCCCTCCTACATTACCTTGCTGTTGGTTTCTCTCCACCTGTGGATGTCTACCATGGTATCGTACTGCGGCGTTATTTCGCCTCTTCAAAACTTTCGCACCATGGTATACATTTAAACCTATAGTATCGCGGGGTTCTGGTTCTTCTACTAATAATCCCCCCCCCCCCCCGACTTATATCCACACCGAGATATTCACCAATCAAAGTAATAAAAATACCACCTCTTATTATGCTATGCGGTCGCATCCCCCGAACCATAGCTGATAAATAATAACCCACACAATATGGTATACTTACAGCGCTTTGTGGGTATCGAATACACATATGGTAAAACAAATCCTGTTCATTTACTTTTTCCTTGTTTTTACCCCTTTGTGTAATCGAATTAGCTAAAAACCTATGTATCACTCTTAATTCGGCTCTATCTATATCCAAATAAGAGTAATTTCCCCTTTTGAAACGGTGATGGCTTGTCATTTGACTCCACACACCGTGTGTATCAAAATTTTCATCTATCTTTCTACCGTTTAGTATCAATCCTCTACAATCGGCAGATGCTAACTCCTCAGGCGTATATATACGTAAAGCCTGAGCCATGTCCAGTAAAGACATGTGGCGCATCGAACCGCCTAACAAAAATATAATAAAAGAACGATCGGTTAAACTAGCTACCCGATCATTCAACTCTATACTACATAACAATTCTTCACACCATACTTTATATACAGGTCTACGCATGGTGAATAAACGTACCCAGTCATTAAAAGAAGAATTACCATACCTCTGTACAAGTAATTCCCTAATTGGCCCGGCCAATTCTACAGCTTCTAAGGGTCCCCATTCTATGACCCTTGGTACCTCAACAACCTTAGAATGAAGAGTATGCAAACCCCTTTGATATTTTGGATAATCTATCCAAAGTCTGTCAAATCTCAGGTTCGGGTGCAACTCTTCCAAGTGCATATCAGAAAAGGTCATGACTGGATGAGGTATATCTTGCTTGTAGTAGTTATCCACCTCCTGTTGTTCCAAATTCTCAGCAGGAGCATTGCGGGCTTGGGATGAAGATTCACCCCTTTCATTCTGCAAAACACATCAAACACAATTTTTGTGCATCCAAATATGCATTAGTGTCAGCAAAATCATCAATCAAAATAATTACAATGACATTATCAATTTATATCAAACTTAAGCTTATTTTCATATTTTCATCAAATCTACACTTTTTCAAATAAGCATATACGAAAATGTTCGCCAAGTTTATAAGCATTCAACTCAAATAACATGTCAAAATAATCATTACTAGCAATTAAACAAGTCTCAAATGGCATTATCTTTCAAAAATCAAGTTCATGAATTTTAGACTTGAAAAAGTCCACTTTAATTCTCAAAATCATGTTTAGGCTCAAAGTTTGGATCATTTAACTACCTAGACATGTTACACTACTCAATTTAGCAACAATTCATGACAAAAATCGGCCATAACCTGTTTATATCAAAAAGCCCCAAATTGCTCAAGAACACAAACCCTAGATTATTCAAAATTTGAAGTTTAAGGCTTCTAATCATGTTAAACAGCATCAATCTAGGTTATACAAGCATAATACATAAACAATTTAAGCCTAATTACACTAAAAAGCATCAAAATCAAATTGGAAAAAAAATTGCTCAAGAACATCAAATTTCGAATTAAATGGTGTTTAGGTGTAGAAATTTACCGTTTTTCTTGAGTAATTCTTAGATAGCATCCTTCTCAACATGATTTTAGCAAAAAATTTGGTGATTAACGGTTACAAATTGTGATTTTGGGGTGTATTTTTTGGGTTTTTGTGGAGTATGTTCGCAGTTATTTTTGAGTTGTGGAGTGTGAAACTGAGCTGTTGCAGCTCTTATTTTTTTTTCTGTAATCCGGTCCTCCCGCGAGTTGCGGCGAATTGCACTTCAAACTCCGCGACTCGCGGAGTTTTTTTTTTATTTTTTATAATCATTAACTTTTGAAACAATTAAGTACTTAATTTTAAAATTTTGTTTCCCTTGTTATTTAGGACGAGGTCGTTTCGGATCGATGTCCTAGTCCGTCCCTCGACAAAATTTTAAAATTTGTCTTTTTGTAGCGATTGTTTTAAAAGCTAAGATTTTTGGGTTTTTTCAATGTTTTTGGCATACTTTAATTCAATAAGATTAAAAATAATGATAATAAAAGTTCTCGTCCCTCTCTCGGGTAAAGCAATTTCGTTTCAAAGACCTAGTCTTCAACTTACGACGAATTTTAAAAATCATATTCTTAACTTAATGAGATAAAGTAAATTTTTGTTTTTAAATTCACACAACTTAAAGTTCAAAATTAATATTAAAAATTCACACCAAACTTAAAATTTGAAATGCATAAAATTAAAAATTCATATTATAAATTCACACCAAACTTATATTAATTTTTCAAATATTTACAATTTTAAATATATTGTTTTTACAAAGTTTACAATATTAATTTAAAATAAAATTAAAAATATTTTTGTCTTTTTATCCCACTTTAATCAATCAAATATTATCAAAAATATGCGCCCCTCTTTTCGGTAAAGTAATTTCGGTTCCAAGACCTAATTTAACTCATGACGAATTTTTGAAATATTTTGGGTTGATTGTTTAAAGATATTTATACCTTAAGAATAAACGTTAAATTTCGCAGTGATGTAATAAATTTTTGAATGATATCAATAATTTCGGTCGCCAAACCTAATTTTATTCAATACCAATTTAATACTTTTTAGCGAACAAATTAGCGTTTATTATCAAAAGGTTAAAAAAAAAAAAAAAAAAACTGTATAGACATACCTGTGGAATAGATTTCTTAGTTATATGATCTATCCCATTCATAAGATAGTCGGTTTAATTGGTTTTCCATGGCTACATAGGCGTAACCTCGAGCATTCAGTGTCTTTTCTTCTAAACATATGAACGGTCCGTCTCTGCATAAAGTAACAAATTCGGTATTTGAATAGGTTTGATTATTTGAACATTTACCTCCATGTGACCATTTTCCGCATTTGTGACATCTTTCTAGGTGTCGTGCTCTTCTTTTCGCTGCGGATTTTGATTTTCCTTTACCAAATTGTAACTTATTATCTTCGCATCTGGATTCTTTTCTAACTCCGTCCATTCTTTCTCTGATTACTGATACTATTTCACTCGGTAGTATGTCATTATTTCTTTTAGTGATCAAAGCGTGTAGCATTAGACCATGGTTTAGTTCACAGGCAGTCTTCATTTTGTAAAAACCTAAAAAAAATAAAAATTCAGAATGGGGGGGAGAAGACTAGTTCTTTAGGGTCTGCTAGGGAAAGACCATTCGGGTTCCATTTTCGAGAACTACACGAAAACAGACAATCTAACTCTAACAGAAATACATATTATCCTTTAAAGACTTGATTCTCCCCACACTTAGTTAGCTGTGGTGTCGAAATTGTGATTAACTTCGTTGTCGACTTCCATCGGACCATGTATGTAATGTTTAACTCTGTGACCATTAACTTTAAATTCAATCCCATTTGAATTTATCAATTCTATCGTTCCGTATGGGAAAACTCTTTTGACTATGAATGGTCCAGACCATCTTGATTTCAATTTTCCAGGAAATAGCTTGAATCGTGAATTGAAAAGAAGAACTCTGTCTCCTTCTTTAAATTCTTTTGAACTTCTGATTCTTTTATCATGCCATTTCTTCGTTCTTTCTTTATAGATTAACGAATTTTCGTATGCTTCATGTCTTAATTCTTCTAATTCGTTTAGTTGACTTAATCGTAGACGTCCGGCTTCATGTAAATCAAGATTACATGTCTTCAAAGCCCAAAATGCTTTGTGTTCAATTTCTACTGGAAGATGACATGCTTTTCCATAAACAAGTCTAAAAGGTGTGGTTCCAATTGGAGTTTTGTAGGCTGTTCTAAAAGCCCAGAGTGCATCCTCCAATTTAATGGACCATTCCTTCGGATTTGATCCTACGGTTTTCTCTAGAATACGTTTTAAAGCTCGGTTGGTATTTTCAACTTGTCCACTTGTTTGTGGATGATATGCGGTGGAGATTTTATGAGTTACTCCATATCTTTTAAGAACTTTCTCAAGTTGATTATTACAGAAATGAGTACCCCGATCACTTATTAAAGCTTTCGGTGTTCCAAACCTTGCAAAAAGACGTTTTAAAAAGTTGACTACAACTCGTGCATCGTTAGTTGGGAGAGCTTGTGCTTCCGCCCACTTAGATACATAATCAATGGCTACGAGTATATATAGATTATTATGAGATTTCGGAAATGGACCCATAAAGTCAATACCCCAAATGTCAAATACTTCACATACTTGGATGAAATTTTGTGGCATTTCATCACGTTGACTTATTTTTCCGGCCCTTTGACATGCATCACAGGATTTGCAAAGAAGGTGTGCGTCTTTGTAAATTGTAGGCCAATAGAATCCAGCTTCATAAACTTTTCTTGCTGTTAGTTGAGGCCCATAATGTCCTCCTGTTGGTCCTGTGTGACAATGGTTTAATATTTTACTAGCTTCATCTCCAAATACACATCGGCGTATTATTCCATCTGGACAACTTTTAAACAAATGTGGATCTTCCCAGAAATAGTGTTTTATATCACTGAATAATTTCTTTCGTTTTTGGTACGATAATCCTTTTTCAAGGAATCCACAAACTAAGTAGTTTGCATAGTCTGCAAACCATGGAATTTCTTTATAATCTATCTTCAATAGATATTCATCAGGAAAGTTGTCTTGTATGGCCGATTCATTTAGAACTTCTAATTCAGGATTTTCAAGACGAGAAAGATGATCAGCGGCGAGATTTTCTGCTCCTCTTTTATCTCGGATTTCAATATCAAACTCTTGTAAGAGTAAGATCCAACGGATTAATCTTGGTTTAGCATCTTGTTTTGAAAATAAGTATCTAAGAGCAGAATGGTCGGTATTGACCACCGTTTTTGCTAGAACGAGATATGATCGAAATTTGTCAAAAGCAAAGACAATAGCCAGGAGTTCTTTTTCAGTAGTTGTATAGTTCGTTTGTGCTCCTTGTAATGTCTTACTAGCATAATATATAGGTTGAAATCGTTTTTCAATCCTTTGTCCTAAAACGGCTCCCATTGCAAAATCACTTGCATCGCACATTAGTTCAAATGGTAGATTCCAATTTGGTGTTATCATGATCGGCGCATTAGTGAGTTTTTCTTTAAGAATATTAAAAGATTTGATACACTCATCTGAAAAGATGAATGGAGCATCCTTTTCTAGGAGTTTATTCATAGGAGTGGCAATTTTAGAAAAATCTTTTATGAAACGTCGGTAAAAACCGGCATGCCCTAGAAAACTCCTAACTCCTCTAACATTGGTGGGATGTGGAAGTTTAGCAATTACATCTACTTTAGCTCTATCCACTTCAATTCCTTCTTTTGAAATTTTATGTCCAAGAACGATGCCTTCTTTAACCATGAAATGGCATTTCTCCCAATTAAGTACTAGATTTGATTTTTCGCATCTAATTAGCATTCGTTCCAGATTAACTAGACATGATTTAAATGTATCACCGAAGACTGAAAAGTCATCCATGAAAACTTCCATGCATTCTTCTATCATGTCGTGAAAAATCGCCATCATACACCTTTGAAAGGTTGCAGGGGCGTTACAAAGTCCAAATGGCATGCGTTTGTAAGCAAAAGTACCATAAGGGCACGTGAATGTGGTTTTCTCTTGGTCCTCGGGTGCTATTGGAATTTGAAAATATCCGGAAAATCCATCTAGAAAACAATAGTAGCTATTTCCGGCTAATCTTTCCAACATTTGATCTATGAAAGGTAAGGGAAAGTGATCTTTTCTGGTGGCGTCATTTAATTTTCTATAATCAATACACACACGCCATCCTGTTACAGTCCTAGTAGGAATAAGCTCATTTTTCTCATTTGTAATGACAGTCATGCCACCCTTCTTAGGCACGCATTGAACTGGGCTTACCCATGGACTATCAGAAATTGGATATATCAAACCTGCATCTAGCAATTTAATAATCTCTTTCTTAACTACATCTTGCATATTAGGATTTAGTCTTCGTTGGCGTTGCACATACGTTTTATGACCTTCTTCCATAAGGATTTTATGTGTGCAATACGAAGGACTTTTTAATATCATGAATCTTCCATGCAATGGCTGGTTTATGAGCTTTCAACACAGAAATGAGTTGTGATTTCTCATTTTCAGTAAGAGAAGACGATATTATTACAGGTAATTCAGATTCACCATGTAAATAAGCGTATTCCAAATGGTTTGGAAGTGGCTTTAACTCTAATTTCGGAGGTTCTTCTATCGATGATTTATATCGATATCTGTCTTCTTCTTTTAGCATTTGAATTTCTTCTGTTGTTGGTTCATATCCATTAGCTATTAGTGTAGCTAACATTTCAGCTTCATCAATTGGTTCATTACCTTCTCCTAAAGAACATTCTCCTGTTCCTTGTAATTCTGGAAATTCTTCTAATAATTCTGCATGTGCATCTATAGTTTGAATATAATAACATGTATCATCTGCAGATTGTGGTTGTTGCATTGCTCTATCAACTGAAAAGGTAACACTCTCATCCTCTATACTTAGGGTCAGTTTCTTACCGAACACGTCTATCATTGCTTTAGCCGTGTTTAAGAATGGTCTTCCTAATATGAGAGGAACTTGAGAATCTTCTTCCATGTCCAGAACAACAAAATCTACTGGAAATACTAAAGTACCAACCTTAACTAGCATGTTCTCCATTATCCCTCTAGGATATTTTATTGATCTATCGGCTAGTTGTATGCTTATTCTGGTTGGTTTCAATTCTCCAAGGTCTAGTTTAGTGTATAGTGAATACGGCATTAAATTTATACTAGCACCTAAGTCTGCCAATGCTTCTATTGAACTAAGACTACCCAGAAAACATGGAATTGTGAAACTTCCTGGATCAGATAGTTTTTCTGGTATCTTATTCAACAGCACTGCTGAACAATTAGCATTCATAGTAACAGCCGAGAGTTCTTCCATTTTCTTTCTATTTGAGATTAGATCTTTCAAGAATTTAGCATATCTAGGCATTCCTGAAATCACATCAATGAAAGGAAGATTTACATTTATCTGTTTAAACATATCCAAGAATTTGGATTGCTCAGCTTCAAGTTTCTCTTTCTTCATTTTACTCGGGTAAGGAAGTGGTGGTTGGTATGGTTTAACATAAGGTTTATCCTTAACTATGTTATCTTCATTAACCTTTTCAACTACTGGTTCTTTTTCCTTATCTTGATCAGGTTGTGGTTCTTGTGGAGTAGGAATGGCTTCATCAGAAGTTACAGGTATTTCAGGTGGTTTAAGTGTTGTACCACTTCTTGTGGTAATGGCTTTAGCTGTTTCATTCCTGGGGTTAGTATTTGTATCACTAGGTAGACTTCCCGGTTTTCTTTCACCTATTAACCTTGCTAGGTTACTTACTTCTTGTTCTAGATTTTGAATAGAAGCTTGTTGATTTCTAAATGCTTGAGCATTTTGTTCATTGGTTTGTTTCTGAGATGTGAAAAACTGCGTTTGAGTTTCAACTAGCTTTGTCATCATATCTTCTAAATTCGGCTTTTTATCATCGGTTTGTTGTGGTGGTTTGTTTTGAAAATTAGGTCTTTGCTGATTATAATTATTATTGGATACTTGTTGATTGCTAGGACCTTGTTGGTTGTTGTATGGAATATTTCTGTTATAATTCTGGTTTTGATTGTAAATCGGTCTTGGCGGTTGATAATTATTCTGATAATTATTTCCAGGCCTTTGGTTTATGTATGAAATATTCTCTCTTTGTTCCATTGTTAATTCAATACTGAGACAATCTTTTGTCAAATGTGGTCCTCCACACTGCTCACAACTAATTCGTATTGAGTGAATATCTTTAGTCATCTTTTCCATTCGTCTCTCCACAGCATCTATCTTTGCGGAAATGGAATCTAAGTCATGGCTAGAATCGGCTCTAGCTGCTTTAGATGATCTAATGATATCTTTTTCTTGGTGCCACTCATGTGAGTGGGGAGCAGTATTATCAATAATTTTGTAAGCATCAGTTTCGGTTTTCTTCATAATAGAACCACCAGCTGCTATATCTATGTCTTTTCTTGTAGTGATGTCGCATCCTTGGTAGAATATTTGTACTATTTGACAGGTGTCTAAACCATGTTGCGGACATCCTCTTAACAACTTTCCATATCTTGTCCATGCCTCATATAGAGTTTCATTTGGTTTCTGTGTGAACGTAACAATTTCTGCTTGAAGTCTTACGGCTTTAGATGCAGGAAAGAATTGTTTAAGAAATTTGTCAACTAAAACGTCCCATGTATCGATCGCCCCTTCAGGTAACGATTCCAACCAATCTTTGGCTTCTCCCTTTAAAGTCCAGGGAAATAACATGAGATATATCTGTTCATCCTCCACTTCTCAGATTTTAAATAGTGTGCAGATCCTATTAAAGGTACGTAGATGTTCATTTGGATCTTCCTTCGGCGCACCACTAAATTGGCATTGATTAGTCACCATGTGTAGAATTTGTCCTTTGATTTCATAATCTGGCGCATTAATGTCTGGATGAGTAATTGCGTGACCTTGGCCAGTGCGTTTAGCTCTCATTCGGTCTTCCATACTTAAAGGTTCCAGATTCTCCATAATTGAATTTGTTGAATCGGTATCACTAGATGATTCTGATTTAATGGTTCGTTCCTCAACAATCTCTGTTTGAATGATTGGTGGCTCCGGAGGAAAGTTTAGTGGTTCAGGATCTACGAACCGTTCCTGAATATTCTCCGGATTCTCAATTGTGAGGTCGAGTTCAAAAAATGGATTATCGGAAATTTGAACTGAAGTACTTGGTCGACTGGATGAAGATTCTAAAGAAAAATCAACGGCGGTTATATTTGCTAAATGTCTTGATCTAGTTACAGGTGGTGAACGTACAAAAGGTGATGAACGTCTTGCTCGGTGCATTCACTGAATATCCTATTAGTTTTTAAAAGGAAAAAAAAAATTATAATAAGTTATCCAATTAATAGACTTTTCTGATTTTGCCCACGTTTCGAATAGCCAAAAGATGCAGCAGAGGGGCAGGATTCGTTTGGTCTCAATATAATTGAGGACTGTTTGGCTCCAATAACCCGGTCCACGTACAAATCCAACTATTACTACGAACCAGAAAATTTTGATGTCTATTAATTTAACCACTTAAAATAAATTTTCGTAATTTTAAGAAATTTAGATAAGAAGTAGAATAAAAATCTATGTCCTAAAACTAGAATAGCGAGAAATAAGAAAGAAAAAGAGTTCGTCGAAAAAGGTCGAAAAAGAAAAATGGTTGAAAAATAAAAGGTGACGGAAAAATAAAAGAAACTTATAAAAACTTAAAAATACTTGACTAACCTAACCTTATTACTACAACTAACTTAAAATTATAATCGCAAATTGAAATTACTAATTGGAATGATAATTGATACATAGGTAAAAGTCGTCTAAAAATATTAAAGCTTACAGGAAAAACTAAATCCCAAATGGAAATAACTTAAAAAAGAAACTAAAACTTAAAAAGGCGTCGCAAAATTCTAAAGTACCTAAATCTTAGTCTAAAGAAAAAACACTTAAGGAATTCTACGGCAAAGCCTAAAAATCTAGGAGTAAAAATGACTATGGCAAAAACTAAGTTTAAAATTAAATATGAGCGAAAAAAATACAAATATTACGCTACAACGATTAAAAAGGGACAAAATATAAAAATATACAAAAAGTTGTAAAAATTACAATTTTTATAAAAATATTATTTTTATATTATTTATTTATTAAAACTATTAATTTTACATTTTAATAAAACTAATTTAACTAAAGTATATAAATTAAATAAAAAGTAAAAGTAATTATAATAATAATAATTAGTTAGGGTTATAATAATAATAATTAATAATTAACCGTAATTAATGCTGAATTAGGGCTTCTGTCGGTGTGTCAGGTTATCTCCGCGAGTTGCGGTAATTTATAAAGAAAACCCCGCGAGTCGCGGGGTTCAGAAATTCAGATGACAGCTTATTAAATTCGACGCGTTTTTCTTTATTTTTTTTTATTTTCTGTTTTCTGTTTTTAAATAAATAAAAGATATTTAAATAAAACTTATATTTTTATAAACTAAAATAAAAATAAAGAAACTTATAAAACTTAAATATTTAACAAAATCTTAAAAATACTTATATTTTTGTTTTTCTTTTTATATTTTTGAATAATTAAAACGTATTTTTACAAAAGCGACTTTTAATAAAAGTAAAATAAAAATCCCTTTTTTTTTATATATTAGCGTTCCGCTTCCGGCTTTTAAGAGATTTCCCCGGCAGTGGCGCCAAAAATACTTGATGTCGTAGGGGGTGTATACAAAATAGTATTATTTTTAGTGCGAAATACTATTAAATACGATACAATTTTACACAAGATATTTATTTATTTATAGAATGGATATACTTAAACCTTGCTACAACACTTATAGGCAGTGTACCTAATCGTAAAGTAGTGTAGTTTTTAGTAAGTCCGGTTCGTTCCACAGGGAAATCTTTAAACAAAGCTTAACGCTATATTAATTTACTTTTATAAAAATACAAACATATATCTAAGTAATTTTATTATAAAGGGGGGTTTTTACCGTTTAATGACCGGTTTGTCAATTTTAAAACTTTAGTCGCAGTTAAAACCTAATGTAAAATATTAAATAAATAAAAGACTTAATTTAAAGCGTAAAGTAAATAACGATAATGAAATTGCGAATAATAAAAGTGCGATAAAATAAAATTGCGATAATTAAAAAGTACGATAATTAAAAGTGCGATTAAATAACAATAAATAATAAAAATGCGATATTTAGAAGTGCAATTAAATATAAAATAAAGGAAATTAAATATGAAATAAAAGAATTATGCTTATTTAAACTTCCGTAATCATGATGTTTGACGTGTTGATTTTAGTTTTATGCCTATGGGTTAATTGTCCTTTGTCCTGGATTATTTAATATGTCCGTCTGGTTTTTGTCCATAACAGTCCATCAGTCATAAATATAAAGTGCGAGTGTCCTCATCAAATTATTCTTATACCCGAAGTTAAATATTCCAACTAATTGGGGATTCGAATTGTAACAAGGTTTTAATACTTTGTTTAATGAATACACCAGGTTATCGACTACGTGTAAACCAAGGTTTTACTACTTTGTTAACAATTACACCAATTACCCTTGAATGTAATTTCACCCCTGTTTTAATTATTCTAGTGGCTATTAATCCATTCCCGTGTCCGGTTAAATGAACGATTATTCGTACATATAAATACCCCGCCCATCGTGTCCGATTGAGTGTATATGGTAATTTATAGGGACGCCCAATTGTAAATCTTTATATTAACATTAACAAACTATCATTTAGTTAAACAAATATAAAGCCCATTAATAGCCCATAGTCTAATTTCCACAAGTGTCGTTCTTTTGTCCAAACCCCAATTATGGTACAAAGCCCAATTACCCAATTTTAGTAATTAGCCCAACATCATGATTACTTCGGATTAAATAAGCATAATAATAACTTAACTACGAGACATTAATGTAAAAAGGTTGAACATAACTTACAATGATTAAAAATAGCGTAGCGTTACACGGACAGAATTTCGACTTACACCCTTACAACATTCGCTAACATACCCTTATTATTAGAATTATAATTAAAATTAAAATATAAATTATAAATATATATATATATTTTACGTATGAGAAGAAGAAGAAAAAGATGGATGAAAATGATCAGAATTCGGTTTGCTTTATAGGGAGTTTCAAAACTGGGGGCTCCGCGACTCGCGGTGAAATCCTCTTCAAACTCCGCGAGTCGCGGAGAATGAATTTACAGCTCAGTCCCTTTGGAGTCTTTCTCTGCCGACGGTTTTTATTTATAAATATAATATATATATATAATTAATATAATTAATTATATATTATATTATATTTATATACATAGTTAACTTGTAATTTTTAGTCCGTTGCGTCGAGCGTTAAGAGTTGACTCTGGTGCCGGTTCCGGATTTTCGAACGTCCTTGCGTACAATTTAATATCTTGTACTTTGCGTTTTGAATCTTGTACTCTTGTAATTTCGAGACGTTTCTTATCAATAATTGGAACCTTTTTGATTGTCTTTTGTACTTTTGAGCTTTTTGGTCGTTTGCGTCTTCAATTCGTCGAATCTGACTTTTGTCTTCACCTTTTATTATTTAAACGAATATCACTTGTAAATAGAACAATTGCAACTAAAAGCTTGTCTTTCTTGAGGAATAATGCTATGAAATATATGTTCATTTTTAGCATTATCAGTGAGTTTCATTTGCTCCCTTTTTAATTGCTTTTGCAATATATATTTTTGGGCTGAGAATACATGCACTTTATTTTAAACACAATGGATACAAGTACATACTAAATTCTACACTGAGTTTGAACCGAAAATCCCTTAGCTTTGGTAACTAGTAACTGCCAGTTATAAGAACTGGTGGGCGCGAGTAGTAGTATATGGATCCATAGGGCTTGATATCCCCGTTCGAGCTAGAGCACTAGCCTTTTAAAGGACGTATGCTATTTGAGAAGCGTACACGTTGGTTTGCGTGTATTATTAAGATGATTATACAAAGGGTACAAATTATATATACGTTAAGTTTAGTTATCAGGGTGCTCAATTTCGTAGAATATTTTGATAAACGTTTCTGGATGAAACAACTGAAATCTTGTGATCCACCTTTATATACAGATTATGCGAAACATACAAACTATGAACTCACCAACCTTTGTGTTGACACTTGTTAGCATGTTTATTCTCAGGTTACCTAGAAGTCTTCCACTGTTTGCTTATATGTTAGACAAGCTATGTGCATGGAGTTTTACATGGCATATTTTTCAAGGAAACGTTGCATTCACCAAATCATCACCATGTATCTTATTTTGACTACATTGTCAACGGAAGTACTGTTGTAAACTATTATTTATGGTGATTGTCTATATGTAGAAATAATCAGATGTCGAAAACCTTTGATTTAAATATTCATTTATGGTGTGCCTTTTTAAAAGAATGCAATGTTTACAAAACGTATCATATAGAGGTCAAATACCTCGCAATGAAATCGATGAATGACGTGTTCGTCCATATGGATTTGGAGCGATCGTCACAGTTGGTATCAGAGCGTTGGTCCTAGCGAACCAGGTCTTGCATGAGTGTGTCTAACTGATAGTTGTTAGGATGCATTAGTAAGTCTGGACTTCGACCGTGTCTGCATGTCAAAAGTTTTGCTTATCATTTTTTGTCAGAAATTACCTGCTTATCATTCCTAGTCTAGACACGTTTTACTGCAATGATTGCATGAATAGTGTATAGACAAAATTCATATGTTAGCGTATATGTTACTGTAAACTTTTCCTGACATCTTCCGAAAATTTCTCCGTGATTTATGGAATTTGGTATTATATATACATATGTAAATTATATGTATTGAAGAATACCAAACTAAATTCTATAATCTAATTCATATATAAAAAAAATCATCTCCCTAATTATACAAGATGGATCCCGTATCTAGTTCAAATTCCTTGAATTCTGACAGCTATTCCGATATGGATATTCACCTGAACTCCGAAGACAGTGTAACCGAAATGGATCAACCAATTAGCCATCATCTATTCTGGATGAATTGGGGATGGATTCGTAGCTTACTTAGTCATTGGAGACAAGAAGAAGGCGATCCCTTCCATCCACCACATTGCCCTCTTGGCGAAGAACCTGAAGCACTTACCGGCGAACCTGTTCGTAATACCATTTTCTCTCTCATCTCCAGAATATCTCGTCATGATCATATACTCTCTCAAATCCTGGATCTTATTCATCCGCTCGTCCGAACCGCCAATCATCCAGGTGTAGTAGAAGAAGTCAACGAGCTTCGCGCTCGGGTAGTGGCTTTGGAGGATATGGTGCAAAGGTTACAAGCACCAGCAGAATCACCGGCATCAACAGTACCACCGACAACAACACCAACAGTACCATTACCACCACCAACAACATCCGCACCGCAAGCCTCAATATCACAACATGTACCTCGAACATCAATGTCATACGCACCATAGATACCAAGGAGTACCAACAACAATAACCGATGAAGTATTGATTCATAACTTCATTGGAGAAATATTTTGCGGCGATTGTGTAATATCTAAAGTCTTAGAGATAATCTACTCCAACCGTAACCGTAAATCAGATGAGTGGACCGAAATGATAGAAGGAAGAGTAGAAACCCTGACCGGAATGGTGCACGATTTACAAGCTAGACTTGTTTTACCAGCAGCATCAACAGTATCGTCAGTATCACCAACACCGGCAAAACCTGTAGCACTACAAGTTCTGCCAATTTCATAATCACAAACATCATCACAAATCAACAACGCGTATATTGTATCAACGAGTTATGAAGTATTAACTCATTTTCCCTGAAGAAATTATATGTATATTTATATATATATATATATATATATATATATATATATATATATATATATATATATATATATATATATATATATATATATATATGTGAAATTTGAAAACAAAATAAATCTTTTCGTACTAAGCTATTACATGTGAATCATAACTGGTAGGTACTACTCGGTTAGTTCATGTTACTAATATGCTATACATCCTTCGTTAATGACTTAACAATCGTTAACTACAATCTCTGTTTCAACTCAATGAATTCCATTTCCTAATAAACCAAGTGTATTATTCAATTACATAATTGATTTTACATTTTCATTTTCGATGTACTCGAAACTTTCCAGAAAACATCATCTGTGCCTTGTAAGGTTCACAAAAATTCCACGAGCATCAACATCCTTCACCGAGGAATATCAATAAGAATAAATAATGAAGTATTGATTTCATTAGTGAAATACTCCGCGAAGATTAGGTAATCTCTAATGTTTTGGAGATTATTCATTTCTAATTCAAGCCAAAAATCAAATGAGCTTAATATGATATTAACTCATTAAATCTGTATTACATCTGAAGAAAATATACATATAGATATTTTCATAAAGACTGTAACGAAAATTCTTTGTACAAAGTATTAATTGTGAATTTTTTTTAATGGGTAGGTAATACCCGGGAAATATTTAAGTTTGCAATTAATATGTTACACTGTACATTCTTCAACTTTGATTCAAAAATTATTAACAATACTCACAACGATATACAATCATTTTCATACAAATTCAATTACATATTCTGATATTGACGGATCAGAATCCAAGTCATAACTCTGAACCGGTGACATCATTTTTAGATCTCTACATCTTTTAAAGCTATACTTTGACTTCAAAACTGTGCAAGATCCTTTAATGTTGTTAATACCGAAAATAATCTTGCAATTTCTTTCAAGATATCAATTTTCATCACACTTCCAACCAGTCAACTTTGACTTTTCAGACTAACTTTATTGTAACCTTGACATATATGTTCTTGTTACTGGGGAACCTTTCATGTTCCACCACATTAGCAGTAAATTTACCAGCAACTTCATTAATCTGTGACTTAAGTTTCTTCGAAAAATCACTATAATTATTCATTGAAACCCTATCATGTACTCATCCACATCTTGTAACAATAGTTGCCGTTCCAACTACCTGGAATTAGCAATTTGTATTTCGAATTTAACAGCAATTCTACGCCAACAGTTATATATAGATAACATCGATCTTCTAGACTTATAGATTTCGAATGAGAAGTTTCTGAAAAACACCTTAAACTACGAACTAGTTCTCGAAATCTTGAAAAATGCTGATGAAGCAGCAAAAATTGTAAACGACCTTAACAGTAAAAAGTTTGATGATAAAGGATAGTGTGCTGGCAAAGTTCAGAAAAAGAGAAAGTTTGGAACTGGAAAACGGATTGAGCAAAGTATGAAAGAGGCTGTGGATAAATCACAAGGATGAAATCTGCCTTCAAAGAATCCAAATGATTCAGAGTCTGCTGAAATCATTAGCGAATACCTTGCTCCTTACTCTAAAACCTTTACGGACAATATTCTTCATCATCATCTTATCTTAAATATTCTAAGATATCGTCGTATCTCCCATTATAAATATCCTCCATATTTCTGAAGATATTTTTCGAAACCATTCTTATCTGAAATCATTACCTCTTCGCGCTATCTGTGTTACATCATAAAAGAAACTATTTTAGTTTCTAAAATCTGAAAAATTCAAAAAAAATGGATGTTTTGAAGTAATGTTGGGAACTAAAGCATGAGTTAGTATAATATAATGACACTTGATCAACGTGATTATATTACAGTAAGTCATGCTGAGTTTCTAATGGAACGTGATAAAGGTTCACAGATCCCACCCTCATCATGAACCATGTTACATAACTCTTTCATTTTATTTAACCTCCAAACGTATCAAGAAAATATTTTTCTTGATGATTCGGTCTTTTTCGGATATTCTGGTAATTTGACAAGTCAGATTGTGCCATTACCATTTCTTTCTTAGAACATTAATTATGTTTATTCTGAAATTCATACCTACGAATTCTGGACCATTACTCGCTTGACTTAAGGTCGGGAAGAGAAAACGAAAGCATGAAGCTTCGAAATATAACGGAGAACATAAAGTCCGATAACAACCCCGAAATTACAAACCGTGTATATCAATCCGTATAGCAATATAAAGACACGGGAGAATGAAAAACACTATAACCCCAAGGTAATGGTAGAAGAAAGTAATTTCCTCTGGTGGTAGATGAAAAAGAAGAATGACAGATATGAAAGTTAGGAATATATCAAGAATCAGAACTGGATGAAGCATTTCACAATCTTTTGAAAGTATGAAATGAGGAAGAAGATGTAGGAGTAGTGAAAATAATGAAACAGAAGAGGTCAATTTATAGCAAAACATCGGACGCAGCAATAGAGGCAGATTACGTATTTAATCAAAGAAAATCCTAATTTCCGCAAATTCCGAAAAATTAAATCTTATTATGAATATTTTCTATTCCTTAAAATCCGGAAATCAATCGTTAATATGTCAAGAGTTAAGACGAATCTCTATTCTTCATTTCACTCTTTTACGATAACTTCTCTCATACGCTTCGAATAATCGGATTGTTGTATCCATATTATTCAACGGTGATAATACTCTATTTATCAACACATATACTGTGATGACCCGGGAATTTCCGACCAAATTTAAACATAATCTTATATGATTCGACTCGATAAGCAAAGTCTATTAAACCGAGTCTCATTATGTTTGAACTATTTCATGATAACATTTGACCTTTAACTATTTCCGACGATTCACGAACCTTTAATTGTAACTAAGAATGTAAATATAAATAATTATATATAAAACTAATTATATTAGTATTAATGAACTATTAAGTAATTTTGTTATTATAAAAGATAACATTTAATAACTAAAGATTTTCATTTTGAATATATATAGTATATTGTATATAAATGATTCAAACATATTTTACCAACGTTATCAAAATATTAAATGTACAATGTTATACTTTGTAGTTAATTGTAAAAATATACATAATTAATCATCTACTCAACATTTAAAACATGATTTTATATATATGGTAGTATACATATATACATAAATATAACTATATATATATGATTTTATACATAATTATTATATTATGTATATGTAGAAATTTATAATATATCTATGATGAAATAATGTACTATTTTAATAAATATATATAATACTTACATATATAAAACATTTATATTTTTCATAATTACATACATAAGTATAATATAATTAGTATGTAAATAAATATTATAATATATTTATATTAAAATGCATAAATATATAATATTCAGTATATGTTACAATACATATTACATAATTATTAAATATTACATAATAATAGATGATATTAATAAATTAAATTTAAATACAAATATAGTTATTGTAGTAATGTTATTTGTATCGTCAAATATCAATATTTGTATTCATAATATCACTTTATATCATATAAAGATGAAATTGGATGTATATATTAGATTATTATTACTAATATTATTATTATCGATAAAATATTAATATTATCATAATTAGTATGCTATTATTATTATTATTATCATTTTTACAATTATTATTATCATTAATATTATATTTATCATTATTATTAATTTTATTAATATTATTAGATATTAATAGTATTGTTATTATATATTATTATTATTAATTAAAAAAAACAGTAGGGATCTATATTATACGCGTGACCTCTGTATCCTTTATCTCTATTATTATTATTTTTTTGTTTCTTTCCTGCTCCCAACTCGTGAACCTGTGTTGACATTTTCTCCATTTTTTATCAACCGATCTCTATTATTACAACATGATTATGTATAATTGCAAATCAAATAAAAAGGAAATCCAATGGGATTAAAGAGCACAGCGATATTTTTTTTTCTTCTTCTCTGCACGCTCCAATTTTTTTTTTCTCTTAATTCAATTTCGAATAAAGTTTCAAAATCTAAAAATGCAGAAAGGTTAGAAATCTTTCTTTGAATCTATCTGCAAAATCTCAACTCTCAAATCTTTATATCGATCTTGAATTTTGAAGTCAAAGTTTAGTTTAAAAAAAGTCAACAATTGTTCTTGAGACAAATTCGCGTTCGTGTATATGTTTCTGATCAAATTGACGATTCCAGTAGTTTTTATACATGTTTAGAAAACTATTTCGTGTTATAAACATTATCTATAATGTTATCTATTACGAAATCAATTTTTTTTTTGTTCCAAGAACCGACGCTGCAGTAGTCCTTTAGTATTTTTTTTTTATTTTAGAACCCAAATTATTTTTTTTCTGTAATGTTTTGAAGCTTTAAAGGGAACCCCGATTTTGTTTTTTTTTTTTTTGGTTATTGATGTTTTGTTGAATCCATGAGACTTGTGGAGAAGAAGAGGAATAGAAGAAAAACAGTTTATATATAAAATTTAAATTCGATATTAGTACAGAGAATCAGAATTGGTGGGATGGTCGAGAGTGTTTGCGTGTGAGCATGTGGTCACGAGATCGATTCCAGAGGACGGTAGTTTCTTTTTCTTTTTGAAACTCTTTTCATGTGAGGTAGTTTTCTTTTCTAATTTTATTATTGTTATTATATATTAATTATTATTAGTATTATTATTATTATTGTGATTGTTTTGATTGTTATTGTTATTGTTATTATTAGTATCATACTTGTTATCATATTTGAAAGTATTATAGACATTACTATTATTATTATGATAGGTATTAATAATATTATTATTAGTAATAAACTTATCATTTTAGTATTTTATCATCATTAGGATTATGATTATGATTATCATTATTATTATTATGAAGGAAATAAAAATATATTATTATCATCAATATTAGAATTTGTACCGGTTTATAAATAATTGTATCATCAGTACATTTACAATTAATAATATCATATTTATCAGTATCATCATTAATATTTACTAGTATTATTATGATTATCATTTATCATTTTATAAATATTAGAACCCTTATTATTAACATAAGTATGGTATTAGTATTAATATTATTTTAGAGTTATTATTATTAGTATCATTAACAGTTATCATTTTCATTTTTTTTGCTATTAGTATTATCATTATTAATAAAATTATTATTATTATTAGTAAATCATTATTATCTAAATTATTATTTTAACAAATAAATCTTTTGTACACTATATATATACTTATGGTATATACTAGGATTGTATTAATAATTCACATAACAAACTAATAAAATTTCATAAATACAATACTAACCACAAATATATGTATATAAATATATTAATGTCACTATTTATATAAACGTAAATCATTATAGATATATATACATAAAATCGATATATATATAAAATATAATATAAGTATACGTTTTAAAATAAAGGTTAGAATAAATTCTACAAAACTATAATATATAAATAATACATATTAATAAATGAAATTTTGTAACTTACATTATACGTATTAATATATACACAATTGATATAGGTTCGTAAATCCGAGGCCAACCCTGCATTGTTCAATGACGTCATATGTATTTTTACTACAAAATACAGTATCGTGAGTTTCATTTGCCTTTTTACCCTTTATATTTTTGGGCTGAGAATACATGCGCAACTTTTATAACTGTTTTACGAAATTGACACAAGTACGTGAAACTACATTCTATGGTTGGATTATCGAAGTCGAATATGCCCCTTTTTATTAAGTCTGGTAATCTAAGAATTAGGGAACAGACACCCTAATTGACGCGAATCCTAAGGATAGATCTATCGGGCCCAACAAGCCCCATCCAAAGTACCGGATGTTTTAGTACTTCGAAATTTATATCATGTCCGAAGGAGGATCCCGGAATGATGGAGATATTCTTATATATGCATATTGTTAATGTCGGTTACCAGGTGTTCAATCCATATGAATGATATTTTTGTCTCTATACATGGGACGTATGTTTATGAGAAATGGAAATCTGAAATCTTGTGGTCTATTAAAATGATGGAAACGATTGTTTAAGTTAAACTAGTGAACTCACCAACCTTTTGGTTGACACTTTAAAGCATGTTTATTCTCAGGTACGAAAGAAATCTTCCGCTGTGTATTTGCTCATTTTATAGATATTACTTGGAGTCATTCATGGCATATTTCAAAAGACGTTGCATTCGAGTCGTCGAGTTCATCAAGATTATTATCAAGTCAATTATAGTTGGATATATTATGAAATGGTATGCATGCCTGTCAACTTTCGATGTAATGAAAGTTTGTCTTTTCAAAAACGAATGCAATGTTTGTAAAATGTATCATATAGAGGTCAAGTACCTCGCGATGTAATCAACTGTTGTGAATCGTTTATAATCGATATGGACTTCGTCCGGATGGATTAGGACGGGTCTTCACAGTTGGTATCAGAGCGGTGGTCTTAGCGAACCAGGTCTTGCATTAGTGAGTCTAACTGATAGTCGTTAGAATGCATTAATGAGTCTGGACTTCGACCGTGTCTGCATGTCAAAAGTTTTGCTTATCATTTAGTGTCGAAAAATTATTTGCTTATCATCCTTAAAGTCTAAGACACGTGTTACTGCCTTTATTGCATAGACAGTGTATAGTTAAATTCATATCTTAGCGTATCTGTTATTGTTACCTTTGCCTGACAGCTTCCGTAGATTCCTCCGTAGCTTATGGGATTTTAGTATTATATATGCATATGTAAATTATGTATTGCAGGGTACTAATCTACATCCTATAATCTATTTCTTATCGAAAATCCTTCATCTGATCGTACGAGATGAATCCCTCAACCAGTTCGAGTCCATCAGATTTCGATAGCTATTTCGATAGTTATTCCGACAGCTATTTCGATATGGATTTCCACTCGAGCTCCGAAAGCAGAGTAACCGGAATGAATCGATCAATTAGCCATCATCTATTCTGAATGAATTGGAGATGGGTTCGTAGTCGACTTAATCAATGGAAACGCGAAGAAGGCGATCATTTCCACTAACCAAATTCACCTCTTGACAATGAACCTAAAACGTTTACCGGCGAACCTGTTCGAGACACCATTTTCTCTCTCATTTCCAAAGTATCTCATCACGATCATATACTATCTCAGATTCTAAACCTCATTCATCCGCTCGTCCGAACCGACAATCATCCCGGTGTAATAGAAGAAGTTAACGAACTTCGCGCATAAGTTGTAGTCTTGGAAAATATGGTGCAAAACGTACCAGCTTCATCCAAATCACCGGCACCAACAGTACCACCAACAACCCAAATTTCAATATCACATGCCTCAACATCTCAATCTATACCTCGAGTATAATCATCATTCTACATGACATTCTACATCAGTTATCTTCGTTCGACATGGTGATTATGTAATCTCTAATGTTTTAGAGATTATTTATTCTAGTTCCAACTGAAAACTAAATGAGTTTAATATCATGTTAACTCATTAAATTCATGATTACATCTGAAGAAAATATATATGTATATATGTTTTCATAAAGATTGTAATTAAAAATTCTTTTGTACAAACTGTTAATAATAAAAATATTTTAACGGGTAGGTAATACCCGAGGAATATTTAAATTTCACATTAATAAGTTACACTGTATATTCTTCGAATCTGATTCAACAGTTATTCACTATCCTATTTAAAACCACCGGGATACTTATCCGTTCACCAAAGAATAACTATTTTCATTCAAATTCAATTTCATATTTGAATTTTGACCTATCAGAATCCAACAAGTGGCATAATGAAGAAATAATGGACACAATAAAAATTGATTAGAAACAGACTAATTAACAATATTAAATTTTATTAAGAAACCACGCTAACAAAATCCTAGCTAACTGTTAATTCCGTATTACATTTTATTTATCGCAATTTATTTATCGCAATTTATTTTATCGCAATTTATATTCTCGCAATTTTATTTATTGTCATTTAATTTCTGTTATTTACTTTACGCACTTTATTTATCGTCATTTAATTTCTGTTATTTATTTTACGCACTTTAAATATCGGGACACGTATACAAGGTTTTGACATATCATATCGACACATCTATATATATTATTTGGAATCACCATAGACACTCTATATGCAGTAATGATCGAGTTCTCTATACAGGGTTGAGGTTGATTCTATAATAATATATATACTTTGAGTTGTGATCGAGTCTGAGACATGTACACGGGTCACGATACGTATTAATTAATTCAAATATTATATATTAAACTATATATGAATGATTGCACTGTCAACTGTGGACTATCGACTGTGGACTAATAACATCGGACAATTAAAATGAATTAAAATATTGAATATAACATATGAAACTAAACAATTCTTCAAGTTTGCCACTTGATTTCGTCTTAAACCTCATTTGTATCTTCACGATTACATTCTGCGTTCAAACCTTTCATGATTCTTGAAAACACCTCAATCGATAGGATGAATCAACCGCACTTCATCTACGGAAGGAAAGATTTATGCATATAGTTATGCACCTGAGAAACTCTCGGCAATTGAGTAAAAGTTCAACACGTAGCCGCGTCAGATCCTTTGGCATTTATTATCAAAAACAACTTTGCGATCCCTTTTCAAAATTAGCCAATTTTGTCACAGCTCCAACAAGTCAACTTCGACTTTTCGTACGAAACAACCTTATTATAACGTTTATATATACGCGTGCTCTTTTATTGTTACCAGGTAACCTTTCATATTCCATCATATTACCACCAGCGTTTAATCATCTAAAAACACAATTCTCCTGAAACCACCTCGGATTAATAACCGATGATTCAGATATCATAGCATTAAATGCAGAGGAAACAGAAAAATGGTAGATGGTCTAAACGGACCAAAGTTTGATGATAAAGAAAGGAGTGTTAGGAACGCTCGATAGAAAATTGGGTATTGAAAAACAGATTGAGTTACCCATGAAGGAGACCAAGGACAAATACAAGGACCAAATCCTATATTCAAAGGATTCAGGTAATTCTGGATCCATTGAAATCTTTAGAGAATATCTTGCTCCGAAGTCATGTTAAAATCTTGCGGAAAATCTTTCTCCATCAACCGTCGAACTTAGAAATTCCAAAATATCATCATCAATATCTTTGATATTTCTGAGGATATTTTCATAAATATTCTCGTCCGAAATTATATACCTCTTCGTGCTTCCTGTGTATCAATATATTGGAAACATTCAATAGAAAATATAGTACCGAAAAGCAGATTATGCGAAACTATGAAGAAAGCCGTGGATAAATCACAAAGAATAAGTTTGACTTCAAAGAATCCAAATAATTCAATGTCTGCTAAAGTCTATAGTGAATAACTTGCTCCTTACTCTAAACCCTTGCAGACAATAGTTTCTATCATCCTCTGATCTTAGATATTCTGAGATATTATCGTACCTTTCATTATAAATATCCTCCATATTTCTGGAGATATTTTTATAACTATTCTTATCTGAAATCATTAATCTTTTCGTGCTATCAGTATTACATCATATAGAAACTGTTAGTTTCTATATTCTGTAAATTTTCAAGCTTAAAATATGAATGTTATTGAAGTAATGATGGGAACTGATGCATGAGTTAGTATAATATAATGACACTTGATCAACGTGATTATATTACAGTAAGTCATGTTGAGTTTCTAAATGAAACGTGATGATTCACAGATCATAACGTCATCATGTGCCATGTTACATAACTCTTTCATCCTACTTAACTCCGTAACAAATCAAGAAAATGTATTCTTGATGGTTCTATCTTCCGTGATGTTGATAAATTTGAAAATCAAATCGTGCTATCACGTTCCTTCATGCTTAGAACATTATAATCATTCGAAACTCTATATCTATAAATTCTGGACCATTATTCGCTTGACTTGAAGTCGGGAAGAGAAAACAAAAGCATAGAGCTTTGAAATATAAGGGAGAATATAAAGTCCGATAACAACACATAAATTACAAACCGTGTATATCAATGTTTATCGCAACATAAAGACACGGGAGAATTAAAAACATTATAATCCCGAGGGCGAAGTAGAAGAAAGCAGATTCCTCTGGTGGAAGTTGAAAAAGGAGAATGATTGTTGCGATAGTAAGGATGAGGACAAGGATCAGAACTGGATTAATCATTTTCAGAATCTTTTGGATGTATGAACTAAGAAAGAAAGTATAAGAATGGTGAGAATAATGGAAAGGAAGAGCTTAATTTATACTGGAAATATCAGACGTAGTAATCGGGGCAGATCACCGTATTTAATTAAAGAGATCTTAATTTCCATAAATCCCGAAGAATCAGATTTTATAGATCTTCAAGATTTTCTTTAAATCCCTTAAATTTCGGAATTCAACCAAGGCAATGTCAAAAGTTAAGACGCGCCTTATTTTCTAAATTCAAACCTGACTACGTCAAAAGTTAAAAACAAATCTTTGTTTCTCATTTCATCCTTTTGTGAATAGCTTCATTCGCACTCTTCGAATAATCGAATTATTTTTATCCATATTACTCAATGATGATAAAACTCAAGTTATCAACTCATATTCGTCAGGAAAACATATTTATTGTTAGCTATGACGACCTCACTCAAATTTCGGGACGAAATTTCTTTAACGGGTAGGTACTGTGATGACCCGGGAATTTCCGACCAAATTTAAACATAATCTTATATGATTCGACTCGATAAGCAAAGTCTATTAAACCGAGTCTCATTATGTTTGAACTATTTCATGATAACATTTGACCTTTAACTATTTCTGACGATTCACGAACCTTTAATTGTAACTAAGAATGTAAATATAAATAATTATATATAAAACTAATTATATTAGTATTAATGAACTATTAAGTAATTTTGTTATTATAAAAGATAACATTTAATAACTAAAGATTTTCATTTTGAATATATATAGTATATTGTATATAAATGATTCAAACATATTTTACCAACGTTATCAAAATATTAAATGTACAATGTTATACTTTGTAGTTAATTGTAAAAATATACATAATTAATCATCTACTCAACATTTAAAACATGATTTTATATATATGGTAGTATACATATATACATAAATATAACTATATATATATGATTTTATACATAATTATTATATTATGTATATGTAGAAATTTATAATATATCTATGATGAAATAATGTACTATTTTAATAAATATATATAATACTTACATATATAAAACATTTATATTTTTCATAATTACATACATAAGTATAATATAATTAGTATGTAAATAAATATTATAATATATTTATATTAAAATGCATAAATATATAATATTCAGTATATGTTACAATACATATTACATAATTATTAAATATTACATAATAATAGATGATATTAATAAATTAAATTTAAATACAAATATAGTTATTGTAGTAATGTTATTTGTATCGTCAAATATCAATATTTGTATTCATAATATCACTTTATATCATATAAAGATGAAATTGGATGTATATATTAGATTATTATTACTAATATTATTATTATCGATAAAATATTAATATTATCATAATTAGTATGCTATTATTATTATTATTATCATTTTTACAATTATTATTATCATTAATATTATATTTATCATTATTATTAATTTTATTAATATTATTAGATATTAATAGTATTGTTATTATATATTATTATTATTAATTAAAAAAAAAACAGTAGGGATCTATATTATACGCGTGACCTCTGTATCCTTTATCTCTATTATTATTATTTTTTTGTTTCTTTCCTGCTCCCAACTCGTGAACCTGTGTTGACATTTTCTCCATTTTTTATCAACCGATCTCTATTATTACAACATGATTATGTATAATTGCAAATCAAATAAAAAGGAAATCCAATGGGATTAAAGAGCACAGCGATATTTTTTTTTCTTCTTCTCTGCACGCTCCAATTTTTTTTTTCTCTTAATTCAATTTCGAATAAAGTTTCAAAATCTAAAAATGCAGAAAGGTTAGAAATCTTTCTTTGAATCTATCTGCAAAATCTCAACTCTCAAATCTTTATATCGATCTTGAATTTTGAAGTCAAAGTTTAGTTTAAAAAAAGTCAACAATTGTTCTTGAGACAAATTCGCGTTCGTGTATATGTTTCTGATCAAATTGACGATTCCAGTAGTTTTTATACATGTTTAGAAAACTATTTCGTGTTATAAACATTATCTATAATGTTATCTATTACGAAATCAATTTTTTTTTGTTCCAAGAACCGACGCTGCAGTAGTCCTTTAGTATTTTTTTTTTATTTTAGAACCCAAATTATTTTTTTTCTGTAATGTTTTGAAGCTTTAAAGGGAACCCCGATTTTGTTTTTTTTTTTGGTTATTGATGTTTTGTTGAATCCATGAGACTTGTGGAGAAGAAGAGGAATAGAAGAAAAACAGTTTATATATAAAATTTAAATTCGATATTAGTACAGAGAATCAGAATTGGTGGGATGGTCGAGAGTGTTTGCGTGTGAGCATGTGGTCACGAGATCGATTCCAGAGGACGGTAGTTTCTTTTTTTTTTGAAACTCTTTTCATGTGAGGTAGTTTTCTTTTCTAATTTTATTATTGTTATTATATATTAATTATTATTAGTATTATTATTATTATTGTGATTGTTTTGATTGTTATTGTTATTGTTATTATTAGTATCATACTTGTTATCATATTTGAAAGTATTATAGACATTACTATTATTATTATGATAGGTATTAATAATATTATTATTAGTAATAAACTTATCATTTTAGTATTTTATCATCATTAGGATTATGATTATGATTATCATTATTATTATTATGAAGGAAATAAAAATATATTATTATCATCAATATTAGAATTTGTACCGGTTTATAAATAATTGTATCATCAGTACATTTACAATTAATAATATCATATTTATCAGTATCATCATTAATATTTACTAGTATTATTATGATTATCATTTATCATTTTATAAATATTAGAACCCTTATTATTAACATAAGTATGGTATTAGTATTAATATTATTTTAGAGTTATTATTATTAGTATCATTAACAGTTATCATTTTCATTTTTTTTGCTATTAGTATTATCATTATTAATAAAATTATTATTATTATTAGTAAATCATTATTATCTAAATTATTATTTTAACAAATAAATCTTTTGTACACTATATATATACTTATGGTATATACTAGGATTGTATTAATAATTCACATAACAAACTAATAAAATTTCATAAATACAATACTAACCACAAATATATGTATATAAATATATTAATGTCACTATTTATATAAACGTAAATCATTATAGATATATATACATAAAATCGATATATATATAAAATATAATATAAGTATACGTTTTAAAATAAAGGTTAGAATAAATTCTACAAAACTATAATATATAAATAATACATATTAATAAATGAAATTTTGTAACTTACATTATACGTATTAATATATACACAATTGATATAGGTTCGTAAATCCGAGGCCAACCCTGCATTGTTCAATGACGTCATATGTATTTTTACTACAAAATACAGTATCGTGAGTTTCATTTGCCTTTTTACCCTTTATATTTTTGGGCTGAGAATACATGCGCAACTTTTATAACTGTTTTACGAAATTGACACAAGTACGTGAAACTACATTCTATGGTTGGATTATCGAAGTCGAATATGCCCCTTTTTATTAAGTCTGGTAATCTAAGAATTAGGGAACAGACACCCTAATTGACGCGAATCCTAAAGATAGATCTATCGGGCCCAACAAGCCCCATCCAAAGTACCGGATGTTTTAGTACTTCGAAATTTATATCATGTCCGAAGGAGGATCCCGGAATGATGGAGATATTCTTATATATGCATATTGTTAATGTCGGTTACCAGGTGTTCAATCCATATGAATGATATTTTTGTCTCTATACATGGGACGTATGTTTATGAGAAATGGAAATCTGAAATCTTGTGGTCTATTAAAATGATGGAAACGATTGTTTAAGTTAAACTAGTGAACTCACCAACCTTTTGGTTGACACTTTAAAGCATGTTTATTCTCAGGTACGAAAGAAATCTTCCGCTGTGTATTTGCTCATTTTATAGATATTACTTGGAGTCATTCATGGCATATTTCAAAAGACGTTGCATTCGAGTCGTCGAGTTCATCAAGATTATTATCAAGTCAATTATAGTTGGATATATTATGAAATGGTATGCATGCCTGTCAACTTTCGATGTAATGAAAGTTTGTCTTTTCAAAAACGAATGCAATGTTTGTAAAATGTATCATATAGAGGTCAAGTACCTCGCGATGTAATCAACTGTTGTGAATCGTTTATAATCGATATGGACTTCGTCCGGATGGATTAGGACGGGTCTTCACATATACGTCATGAAAACATTTTTATTGTTAGTCATGACGACCTCACTCAAATTTCGGGACGAAATTTCTTTAACGGGTAGGTACTGTGATGACCCGGAAATTTCTGATCAAATTTAAACTTAATCTTTGTATGATTAACATTTCTGATGCGATAAGCAAAGTCTGTAAAACTGAATCTAAAAATTTTTGAACTACTTTCATATATTCAAATACCTTTCGGTTGTTTTCGATGATTCGCGAACAATTATATGTAAATAGATACATATATACTATAACTTGAAAAGGTAACAATGTATTAATTGTTTGATATCGTACATTAAACTTATTGGTTTAAATATCTATTTGAATATATATGATAAGTTGAAATATTTATTATTAAAATTTATTTATAAATAACTTCCAATGTGTATTTAAAAACTGATTTATGTATATTAAAAAGATATATACATATATATAATTTCAAGTTATTTAGTAAACGATAGTAACATTCATTTATTGATTCGATTGATATTTAGATAAGTTAACTAAAGCATTTAAGATGAACCAGTAAAACACTAACTTGCTACAGTATTTTCAAATTGCTACAGTACCCAAAATGCTACAGTGTTTTCGAAAATCACTATTTGCTACAGTGAAATTGACTTTGCTACAGTGAATTGCTACAGTGAACACTATTTTAAAATGTATTTCAACAAATAGTGAGACGATGATTTATAGAAGTAAATGACCAAAACACTCAAATGTATAAGTTATATCTTGAGAGGTATAATTTAGGGATAATCTAAGTCTATATTTTGACAAGTGTACGTGTTACAAAACGTAAAATGCTAGTTTTCTAAGCGTACGAAAATGCGTTCGAAAAACCGAAACCGGGACATAAGTCGCGTAATGACGTACGATTTATCAGAACAAAAATTACAAGTCAACTATGCACGTGAATTTAATATAATATATAATTAATTATTTAAATTAAATATATTATATATATTATAATATTATGTCGACAAGCAAGAAAACAAGCAACTTTGAGCTGTCACCAGGGGCCATGCGATCGCATGGGTTTCCCTCACATATGCCATGCGATCGCATGGCAAGGATTTCCAGGAGACATTATAAAGCTCGATCATTTGGCCAATATATATCCTCAATCTATTTTTTTTTACTCCGTATTATTATTATAATTATTATTATTATTATTATTATTATTATTATTATTATTATTATTATTATTATTATTATTATTATTATTATTATTATTATTATTATTAAGATTATTATTATTATTAATCTTATTATTATTAGTAGTATTATTATACATAAAATACTACGACGAGGTCTTGAGCGTGTCACTTTCAAAATGGGTTTTGAGCGGGATAGAGCTAACAAAATTATGGGTTATTGCCAAGGAGGTTATGGGTAATGTTCGGGGGTATATTTGTGAATCAAATCTAGTATTTATCATCTCCGTTACGTCTACGTACTTTTCTGCAATATTGAATCACAATATTGATACGTTGAAATCTACGGTTATTTGGTAATCCGTGTTTCGATCACATTTTGGTGAACGACTTTATATGCTGCTAAGGTGAGTTTCATATGATCCCTTTTACTCTCTACATTTTTGGGCTGAGAATACATGCAAATGCTTTATTAACCGATATACAATATTTATATGGGTGAGTTTCATATGATCCCTTTTACTCTCTACATTTTTGGGCTGAGAATACATGCAAATGCTTTATTAACCGATATACAATATTTATATGGGTGAGTTTCATTTGCTCCCTTTTTAATTGCTTTTGCAATATATATTTTTGGGCTGAGAATACATGCACTTTATTTTAAACACAATGGATACAAGTACATACTAAATTCTACACTGAGTTTGAACCGAAAATCCCTTAGCTTTGGTAACTAGTAACTGCCAGTTATAAGAACTGGTGGGCGCGAGTAGTAGTATATGGATCCATAGGGCTTGATATCCCCGTCCGAGCTAGAGCACTAGCCTTTTAACGGACGTATGCTATTTGAGAAGCGTACACGTTGGTTTGCGTGTATTATTAAGATGATTATACAAAGGGTACAAATTATATATACGTTAAGTTTAGTTACCAGGGTGCTCAATTTCGTAGAATATTTTGATAAACGTTTCTGGATGAAACAACTGAAATCTTGTGATCCACCTTTATATACAGATTATGCGAAACATACAAACTATGAACTCACCAACCTTTGTGTTGACACTTGTTAGCATGTTTATTCTCAGGTTCCCTAGAAGTCTTCCGCTGTTTGCGTATATGTTAGACAAGCTATGTGCATGGAGTTTTACATGGCATATTTTTCAAGGAAACGTTGCATTCACCAAATCATCACCATGTATCTTATTTTGACTACATTGTCAACGGAAGTACTGTTGTAAACTATTATTTATGGTGATTGTCTATATGTAGAAATAATCAGATGTCGAAAACCTTTGATTTAAATATTCATTTATGGTGTGCCTTTTTAAAAGAATGCAATGTTTACAAAACGTATCATATAGAGGTCAAATACCTCGCAATGAAATCGATGAATGACGTGTTCGTCCATATGGATTTGGAGCGATCGTCACACAATGCAAAATCATCTCTCCGTTAACTACTAAATCGAACCTCTGAATCCAAATAATTCTATCATAGAATGTATTTTTGAATATTTATGTCTATTTCGTCAATCATTTATAAAAGTAGTTCATGTATTCTCAGTTCAAAAAAAATATATCTCAAAAGCATTTATTAAACAGTTATAAAAACAACGCATGTATTCTCAGCCCAAAAATGTAAAGGGTAAAAAGGCAAATGAAACTCACCATACTGTATTTCGTAATAAAAATACATATAACGTCATTGAACAAGTGCAAGGTTGGCCTTGGATTCACGAACCTAAATTAAGTATATATATTTATATGTTGGTCAATATTTGTCTAACAATTTAGGTTATGACCTAGTGTACCACAATCCTAATGCTCGAGACTAAATATGCAAAAGTCAACAAAAGTCAATTTGACCCAAAATGATTTCCAAAATTATACATGATTATTATATAGTTTAAATATCGTCATTTTATATTTATTAAATATATTTAAAAGATTTATTAGAGTAAATAATATAATTCATTTATTAGTAAATAAAATTTTATACAAAAATATACTTTTATATATCTTAAGTAATAAAGTTCATAAAATATTATAATAGATTAAGGTAATTATATTATCTGTATTACATATTTATTTGATAAAAATAACATTGTTAATAATAATAAGTAAAAGTTGTATTATTTTGTAATAATAATTATTATTATTCTATTAATAAAAATATCAATATTTATATTTACTAAAAATGATATTATGATAAAATGATAATTCTAATTATGATAACTTTAATTTTTACGATACTTTTTAATATTAATTTTAAAATAATAATTTTATTTAAAATGATAATAATAATGATATTTTATAATAACAATGACATTTCATTTAAAATGATAATTTTTGTTAAAATGATAGTTTTAATACTAACGATACATTTAATAATAGTAATGATAAAAATACTAAGAACAATAATTTTATCTAACTCAATATCTTACAATATTTTAATTTCATCATGATACTCATACTCATTATTTCCTAATCGATTTGTTTAATAGCTTTTAATCGTCTTTTATAGCGCGTTCATATTAATGATAATAATAGTAATAATCATAATAATTAGGTGTTACTAATATTAGTTTTTAATTATAATAATACTAATGATAATAAATAGTATGATAATATTAATGATAATACTTAATCATAACTTTAATGATAAAAACGATATTAATAATAATAAAAATAACAATTTTTAATGATAATACCTTTTATTGATAATAATAATAATAATAATAATAATAATAATAATAATAATAATAATAATAATAATAATAATAATAATAATAATAATAATAATAATGATACTTAGATAAAACTATAATGACGATAATAACGACGATAATAATAATAATCATTTTTAATAATAATATAAAAATTCAATTGACTATAACTTCTAATCCGTTCATCGAAATCATTCGATATCTAAATGGAAAGTTCTTAATTTTTCGTTATCTTTCCAACGACATGCATATCTTATATCTTATCTCAACCGCATATGTAACTAGTTCAGGATTCAACATAACCTATCTAATGAAAATATCAAAACTACAAGTATGCATAATTCTAAATACTCGAGCACTAGTCAGGGATACATTAATAACATATAAAAGTTAAGTTATGAGTGCTCACGTATCAATATTGAGATTCAATATTGCATGAAAGGCACGTAGACGCAACGAATATAATAAACACTAAATTGACCTCACGAGCATACCCATGAACCATACCCATCACCTCCATAGCTATAACCCATAATTTCCTTAGCCCTATCCTACTCGCACACCAGGTTTGGAAACTTGTTTCAGATTACTCGAGCAGCACTCCGTCGTAGTATTTATATGTATAATGTATAATACTAATAATAATACTCCTAATAATAATAATAATAATAATAATAATAATAATAATAATAATAAGATTAATATTAATAATCTTAATAATAATAATAATAATAATAATAATAATAATAATAATAATAATAATAATAATAATAATAATAATAATAATAATAATATGTAAGTGTATGTGTGTGCGTGTGTTGAATGAAATGAATCAGAGACAGAACTCGTCGAACTTTATACAACTTTCCTCACCAAACCTTCCATGCGATCGCATGGAATGTAAGAGTGGTGACCATGCGATCGCATGGCACCTAGGTTACTCACTCATTCGATTTAAAAACGTATTGCCGACGGTTTATATATTATTATATATATAATATATTTAATTTATATAATTAATTATATATTATATTTACGTTCATGGTAAAAATGTAATTTTTACACAAATGTTACGGACGTTGTCACTCGACTCATGTATCACTTTCGGTTTTTCGAATGCACATTCATACGTTTAGAAAACTAGCCCTTTACATTACGCGACGTGTACCCTTATTAATAATTTTACTTACTCGTCAATAAATTACCTTATAAAAATGTAACTTATAAAATTGAGCCTTGTGGTCATTTGCTTCTATAAATCAGTGGCTCGTTGTTTGTCAAAATATATTACTTTAAATCAAGACGTTTTATGACTAAGTTAAAATATATATATATATATATATATATATATATATATATATATATATATATATATATATATATATATATATATATATATATATATATATATATATATATATATATATATATTTAGAATTGTAAATTTATACACAATATATATGCTTGAAATATTTATCTAATGATATAATATTTAGTCTTTCAAAACTAATTATTTTCAATGTTCATTTTAAAGTCGTTTAGAAAAATTTTATAACTCGTAACGTTTTCATTTGAAAACATAAATAAATACAATTCCTTTATGTATTAACTTTTTAAATATCAATCGCATTACTAAGCGAATGTTACTATCGTGTACTAATTTAAAAACATGTATATTTAAAGAACTCATTTTAAATATACGTTGCAAGTTATATATATATATATATATATATATATATATATATATATATATATATATATATATATATATAACAACTAATATTCCAACTTTAGTTTATTTAATCAAAGACATTTTAAATAAACAAGTTCTATTATATCGAAAAGCGTTTCCGCACGTTTGAAAATAGATTAATAGAATATTATGAAAACCAATTCTCCACTAACTTTTGTCTAACTTTCGTAAATGACACTTTTGTTTTTATTTATAAATAGCTTTACAAATTATTTTCGAATATCGTTAAAAGGAATAGATTTTCTCAAATCATAGTGGACCTCTCAACAGAGACTTGTAATCATAATTCAATGTATCTGATAATTCAAACATTTGATCTTATCTTCTAATTCCATTGATAATTATTTTGTAACAGTTACGTTTATGTAAAGTATTATACGTCGAATACTTTGTTAATATTCTCAAGTTATAATATATACATATACATATATATACATATTCATATCCAATTATATAATGGTTCGTGAATCGTCGGAATTTGATCGAGATTAAATGAATGTATGAACATAGTTTAAAATTCTTGAGATTCAACTTAACAAACTTTGCTTATCATGTCGGAATAATATAAACATAAAAGTTTAAATTTGGTCGGAAATTTCCGGGTCGTCACACATTCGATCCTCCATACTTTGGGGTTCTAGATTTTCCATGATTGAATTTGTTGAATTTGAATCACTAAAGGATTCTGATTTAATGGTTTCTTCCTCGACAACCTCCGGTTGAATGATTGGTTCTTCAGGACCTTGGAATTGTCCTTGAATATTTTCTGGTTGCTCAATCATGAAGTCGGTTTCAAAAAATGGATTATCGGGATTTTGAGTTGGAGTACTTGGACTACTAGATGATGTTTCTAAAGAAAAATCAACGGCGACAATATTGACTAGATGTCTTGATCGGGTTACAGGAGGTGAACGTATGAAAGGTGGTGGACGTTTTACTCGGTACATTCACTGAATATCCTATTAGTTATAAATATAAAAAATATTAAAGTTATTAAATTAATAGACTTTTCTGATTTTACCCACGTTTTGAATAGTCAATAGATGCAGCAGGTAGCCAGGATCCTTTAAATCGGAAAATCCACAACTCGCCACTAACAAATCTAACTATTACTACGAACCAGAAAATTTGGATGTCTATTAATTTAATCGTTTTTTTTAATTTTTCGTCAAAATTTTGAAATAAAAATCTATGTCCTAAAAATTAGAGCGTAGAAATGAGAAAGAAAAAGCGCGTCGAAAAACGTCAAAAAATAAAAATAAGAAAGAAAAACGTCAAAACTTAAAAGTCTAAAAACTAAATCTAAAAAGTTGCGCCTAAAGGTATTAAAACTTAAAAAGCAATTCTATAAGGAATACGGCAATAACTTATATCGATACTAAAATCTATTAAATACTAAATCGATGTCGTAAAATTTTAAAACTTAAACTAAGGTAAAATGAAACTAAAATTATAACTACGAAACAGAAAAAAGGTATCTTCGTGTTTGATTTTTTTTTTTAATTTAGAACTAAAAAAAATCGATACTATATTATCACCAAAATATGAAAGATGTCAAAAGAAAGATGTCAAAATATGAATAATAATTTCTAATCTAAATAAAAGAAAAAGAGAAGCAGTTGGTGTTTTGTTGCTGTGACTCACGAAAAATAAAGAATAAGCAGCAAAGGTGTGCTTGCTTTTGGCCATGGGACCCTTGGGGTTGTTTTGTAGACACAAGTAAAGAAGAAAATTTAGTCTTACTCAACTACAACAAGAAGGCAAGAAACCAATTCAATTTAATAATACAACTATTAAATTCAATTATTATTTTCAATAATACTACTTACAGTTGTTTCTAAAATAATTCAATTATTTTATTTTAGCAACTACATTAATAGCGAGCAACTACTTATTTTTTATTTTTTTTTATTTTTACAAATATAAATTAAAAATATAGTGTTTTAGCGTCCCCGGCAGCGGCGCCAAAAACTTGATGTTTGCAGCGGAGGCGTACGAAATATTATTATTTTTGCTACGAAATACTACTAAATATGATACAAGTTTTATATATTTATTAGATGGGATATACCTAAACCTTACTACAACACTTATAGGCAGTGTACCTAATCGTAGAGTAGTGTAGTTTTTAGTAAGTTCGGTTCGTTCCACAGGGAGCTAGTGATTACGTACTATATTTTTATAAAACTATATATATATATATATATATATATATATATATATATATATATATATACATATACGTGTTATTATTATAAAAGGGGGTTTTACCGTTTAATGACCGGTTTGTCGATTTTATATTTAAAGCGTAAAGATAAATGACAATGATTAAAGTGCGTAAAATAAATAACGATAAATGAATGACGATAAATAAAAGTACGATGAGATATGAAATAAAATAATTATGCTTATTTAAACTTCCGTAATCATGATGTTTGACGTTTTGATTTTAATTTATTACTCTGGGTTAATTGTCCTTTTGTCACACCCCCAAATAGGGCCTGGGGTATTTGTGACTAATTATATCAAATCACATATGTATAAACGAGAACGACTTTATATGAGACGTTTTATTGAGTTTTACAGCGGAAGATAAATAGATTACATTGTATTTAGAGCATTAAATGTTCTTAATTGATATGATATGTAATGAAGACTCCAAGCATAGCAATCAATCATCATCAAAGCAGCAGATATACAGCGGAAGCAATATTTAAGTACCCGAGAATAAACATGCTTTAAAAAGTCAACACGAGGTTGAGTGAGTTCATAGGTTTATCATAAATCAATAGTTCAATATAGTATTAGACCACAAGATTTCAGTTTAAAGTTGATTAATACCAAATATATCAATCGAAAGAGTTGTTGTTTGTAATATCGCTACTAGAAAAATTTTTACCCCGCGACACCTTGAACAGTCAGTGTCAGTTGAATCATTATTATGTAACCAAAGACCATAAGAGATGTCACTCTCAGTAGCGCTACTCACAATAACTAAGTTTGCATCTTATACCTCAGCAATTAACGATATTACGGTGGGGATTTAGCATGACAAAGCAAGTATATAGCATAAAAGTTTGAGTACTTGTGTCTAACGTGTAAAACAGTTATAAAAATAGTGCATGTATTCTCAGCCCAAAAATATAGATAAAAAGGGAGCAAATGAACTCACGATACGATACGATAGTTTGTAGTAAATATGCATATGATGGCATTGAACAAATTTAGAGTTGACCTCGGATTCACGAACCTATATCAAGTTTATATATTAACACATAGAATTCAAATAATTCTATTCATTAACTATATAAATTATTTATATATTAGTGTGTAGTTATATATATAAAATTTATACTAAATCTTAATTAAATTATATATATTTTATTTATAATTTATATCTTATTTTATATATATATTTAAAATAATTAATGTATTTTAATATAATTAGTAAAAATCAATAATTTGTTATATGTAATAATAATATTTGTTGTAATAATAATAATATTAATAGTAATATTAATAATATAAATAATGATAATAATAATTAATAATATTAAAAATAACAATTTTAATGTTAAAAATAATAGTTTTAATGTTAAAAATAATAATTTTGATAATAATAATAATAATAATTATTAATACTCATAAAATTAGAAAATAATATTAATATTCGTAAAAAGATAATAATAATAATATTAGTAATAATAATAATAACAATAATACTAAGTGATAATACTTAAACGATAATGATATTAGTAGTAACAATAATAATAATAATCTTAATTGTAATTATAATCGTGTTAAATAATAATTAATACTTTTTGTAATAATAATAATAATAATAATTAAAATACTTAATGATAATATTATGATAATAATAGTAGTAACTTAATAATAATAATAATAATAATAATAATAATAATAATAATAAAAATAATAATAATAATAATAATAATAATAATAATAATAATAATAATAATAATAATAATAATAATAATAATAATAATAAGAAAACTACCTCAAAAAGTTTCCTAAAAAAATGCCACGACCGGGACTCGAACCCGTGACCTCTCGAAACCCGTCAACACTCTCAAACCACTCTGCTGTGTTTGTTTTTCTGATTTAATCTATAACTAAAATATTTTTAACCCGTTTTTTATATCCATCATCTTCTTCATCAAAATCATAATCGACCCAGGGATTGAAATCAATTTTAACAACTTTTTATATGTTTGTTTTTAATTACCAAATTGAACCTAAACAATAAGTTATTGATTGAATAAAAAAAATCAAAAAAAAAGAACTCGAATGTTTTAGACAAAGGTCCCAACACGAATTGTATTTCAAATCACTATTAGAAACATCCTCAATCCTTAATTTAACTGAAAACGTAAAAACGAACTCGAATTTTATGAAGAACACGATAGTTGACTTTTTCAATTCGAACCTTTGACTCAAAAATTAGAGTTTGATAGAAAAAATTGGAATCTGAAATTTTGTAGTTAGATTGAGTAAATGATTTCTAACAGAACTATATTTAAGGATTTTGAGATTCGATTTGTTTTTGGAGTTTTTGAAAAATTAACCAAGAACAGAGAATGAGTTCATTTTTCTTTTAACTGGGTTTTTCGTTTTAACAATGTAGTATCTATAATCATTTTATAGATGATAATGATGATGGTAATCCTATGTGTAAAACAGAACTAGTTCATTGTTTACTGATAATGGATTTATACAGAGTTTCACGATCAGAAAAAATAAAAAAATAAATCAAGAAAGCAGATATACCTAATAATCAAGATGTCGATCAATTTAATTAATCAGATAGTGTTAATACCTAAATTAGGTAACTGTCATTTCCTTTTTATTTTTATTTTTATTTTTTTTAAATTAATAAATGTTTTAATAATAATAATTATATTAATAATAATAAAACTAAAAAATAATAATTATATTAATAATAATTATAATAGTGATAAACTTAAAATAATGATAAGTTTAATAAGTTTAATAATAATTGATAATGATAATAATAATAATAAAAAAAATGATAACTAATAATCTATTACTTTAGTAAATTTATTAAAAATCTTATTTTTAATAATAATATTAATGATAATAATTAATATAACAAATTGTGAGTATCAAATCTGGTGCTAACATTATTATTAATGTTAATAATAATGATGAGAGTGATTTGATATATTTTTTTATTTAAATTTAATATATACATATTGTTAATCATGTAATAAATAATTATACATTTTTATTTACAGTTATTTGTTCGTGAATCGTCGGAATTAGTCGAAATCATATAAAGGTTAGGGGTGTGTTTGGATGAAAGTAGCTGGAGTTGGAGCTTGTAGCTGGAGCTGGAGCTTATTTTTTAAGCTGGTAGCTGGAGCTTATTATTTATTATAAGTGTTTGGTAAACTAGCTGGAGCTTATTTTCCAGTTCATAAGCTCTACTTTTTTCAATAAGCTACTAAAAGTAGCTTATTTTTCAGAGCTTATGATTTTCATAAGCTCTACTTTTTTTCTCTATCAAACGAAGCTTATGACTTGGAGCTTATTAAAATCATAAGCTCAAGCTCTTATAAGCTCCCATAAGCTCCAACAAGCTCGTCACCCAAACACACCCTAGGTTTAAATTTTAGTCAGAAATTTTTCGGGTTATCACAGTACCTACTCGTTAAAAGAAATTTCGTCCCGAAATTTAGCTGTTACCACCAGTCGGCGTTGTTTGTAAATAGGTGAGGATATTTTCATTTTATTTGGTCTTTACGTTCCCAGGTATACTCGGGGCCTTGCGTGAATTTCAACAGATAGAATATTGTTTTGTTTCTAGCGTTTAAATCTTACGATCCATAAATTCTACGAAGTGCAGTTTATTATTAATGCGGAGGTTATCTAAAGGATTAACAAGTGTGTTATTGATTAGGTTTTCTTAGAAAGAGATGATGACACTATACAAGCATTTCAATACACATGAAATGTGTTATGAATAATAGTGAGCTTATTTAAACCTTAAACATTTATGCCACAATATCAGGGTAGACAAAATAGAGAGGAGTTCGTAAAAATCACGATCATAAAATTTGATAGAGATCGTCATTGTTTACAACAAGAATGATGAATATGAGTTGAAAAATAGAGTTTTATCAACATTGGGTAATATGGATAAAATGATTCGATTATAGAAAGAGTATAAATGAAGCTATCACAAAAGAGTGGAATGAGGAAATTAAATGTTCACTTTAACTTTTGATATGGTTAAAGTTGATTTTCGTAATTCAAGGGATTTAAAGAAATCTTCGAAATCTTTATAAGATTTTATTTTACGGTAATTAAGGAATTTGGGATTTTCTTTGATTAAATGCGGTGAATTGCTTCGATTACTGTGTCTGGAATTTCGCTATAAATTAGCTTCTTCCGTTTCATTATCTTCACCACTTCTATACTTTCTTCCTCAATTCATACTTCCAAAGATTGTGAAAATGCTCCATCCAGTTCTTATTCTGGATATAGTCCTGACTTTTATATCTATCGTTCTTCTTTTTCATCTGTCGCCGGAAGAGTCTGTTTACATCTACTATGCTCTTGGATTTATAGTGTTTTTATGCGACGACCCAAAAATTTCTGACCAAATTTAAACTTAATCTGTAAAAGATTCTGAAATGATAAGCAAAGTTTATTAAACTGAGTCTTAAAATGTTTGAACTATTTTTTTTATGAATGCATTTGACCTTGACTATTCTCGAAGATTCACGAACAATTGTTTGTAAATAAATATATACATATATATACATATATAAATATATATGATTCTTAAACATAATTAATATTATATGTATATTGTAATACATATATAAAATGAATAAATATTAAGTATTGAATATATGTTATTATATATCACATAGTTAAAAATATGTAATTGTAATATATTAAATTGAAATTATAAGTTAAAATAAATGGTATAGTAATATTGTTGTTATTTTTAGTACTATAAATATAATATACGAATATGAAACTTGATATATATAAATTGATATATTATTATTATTACTAATAAAAATTATTATCATTAATAATATAAATAGTTATTATAATAGTATTATGAATATTATCATTAACTATTATCATTTTTAAATATCATCATTATTAGTATTATTTTTAGTAATATTTTTATAAACATTATTATTATCAGAAATTATGTATTCTTTATACATTTATATTATTAGTATTAGTATTATAAATTATTATTATCATTATTATTATAGTTATTGGAAAATAACACAATTTATTATCTAAAATAATATTACTATTAGGATCATTAGTATTATTATGATTAATAATATAATTAGTATTATTATTATTATTATTAAACATTTTATCATTAATAATATTAGCATTAATATTATTAGTATCTCTATTATTATTAATTTGTATTGTTGATATAATTATTATTCATTAGAATTATTATTATTACTTATATATTCATTAATTGATAATATTAATTATAAGTTATAAATTTACAAATGCAGATATATAAATGTATATATAAACTGCAGATATATATATATATATATAGATACATAACATACATAAAATACAGCTATATGTATAAATATACACATATAGTGATATAAAGATGAATATACGGTATCATGTACAAAAATATATATAAGCAATACATATTCTGTTTCAAATCATTGTCAATCTGTAGCTGCTTTATGTTCCTGTCTCTAAATCCAGTATGAAACCTGAATTAATTCCCATAACTTGCCAAAATCTGTTAGCAATCACACTCACCTTTTCAATTTTATTTATTTTTTTTCTGTCCTTGATATTGAATTATGTCGACACCCAAGATATGATATAATATGATCATTACAAGACATCAAGGGAGCTCATACGACTTACACTTTCAATTATCAATTACAATTATCTGTTACAACTTTTTATTCGATTGAATTTCACAAAGAAATTGAAGAACTGAGTCGACAACTCTGTTCTTTAAATCTTTTTATTCAATTCTCAAAATTTTATGAAATCTCAAAATGTAATAATGCAACTTTGTCAGGAATCCTCCACTTAAACTATCTGGAAAGATTCAACAGTCAATTCTTCAAATTGAGTTCGAATTTAGGAGTCAAAGATTTGGTTTTAAAAAAGTCAACTTCTGTTCTTCATTCAAATTCGAAGTTTCTGTTTTGATTTAAATCAAATTGATGATCCCTAAGGTTTCCATGGGCGATTTAAAACATTTTTTCATGTTAAAATCATTAGCTAAAACGTCCTATAATTTGAGTTTGATTTTCAAGTACATAAACGAAGGTATTGACTGTTACAGCATTTTTATTTAGGTATTTGATTCTGTTTTAATTAATTTAAACGATTTCTAAAATGAGTCTGTATCACTTATAAGTCATTAAATGAATTATAAATCAAAGTTATGATTTGAGGTAAGTTTGGTTCGATCACGTTGTTGAAGAAGAAGAAATAGAAACTGACAAGATTATAGGTTTACTTTATACAAGTATTAAACTGTAATAGAAAAACAGACTTGGCGGTATGGTTAGGAAGGGTGTTGTGTGAGCGGGAGGTCACGGGTTCGAGCCCTGCAGTGGTCCATTTTTTTTAGAATTCGTTTTCAAAGGTAGTTGTTCTTTTTAAAAACTCTTTTATTATTATTATTATTATTATTATTAATATTATTATTATTATTATTATTATTATTGTTATTTTTATTGTTATTTATAAATTGTTATTTTTATGTTAAAAATTAGGATATGATTATTATTATTACCATTTTAGTTCATATTAAGTAATATCACTAAATATTATTATTATTATTATTATTATTATTATTATTATTATTATTATTATTATTATTATTATTATTATTATTATTATTGCTATAAGTATTATTAACATGCTGATTATTGTTAAATTGTATCATTTATGAAATATAGATATTGTTACTAATATATGTATTAATATTATTATTATTAGGATTATTATTATTACGGAATATAATACAAGTTATCATTTTTCTCATTAATATTAGTACTAGTATCACTTTTGTAACTATTATTATTATTATTATTATTATTATTATTATTATTATTATTATTATTATTATTATTATTATTATTATTATTATTATTATTATTAAACAAAGGTATCATTATTAACAATATCTTTATTAATATTATCATTTTTAACAAAGTTATTATTATTATTATTAGTAAATCATTAATATCATAACTACCAAAAACAATAAAATTAGTATTGTTACAAGTACTATTATTAATACCATTGTTATTATCACTAATAGGGTTATTATTAACATATGTATATTATTAATGATATTATCATTATTTATTTTTACTAATATTAACTTAGTATAATAGAACTACTGTTTTGATAAACAAATTAAATACATACATAAATATATATATTTAACACATATAACATAACAAAATTTAATATTTTTATATATATACAAAATGAACATATAAAACTTATATATATATATATATATATATATATATATATATATATATATATATATATTATTACATAAAAATGATATAACTAATACATTTATATATATATATATATATATATATATATATATATGTGTGTGTGTGTGTGTGTGTGTGTGTGGGGTCAATTACAACTATGAATATTAATAAATATACAAATGATATAGGTTCATGAATCTGAGGCCAACACTGCATTATTGAATATCGTCATATGTATTTTTACTACAAAATACAGTATGCTGAGTTCATTTGCTCCCTTTTACTCTTTATTTTTTTGGACTGAGAATACATGCGCTACTTTTACAACTGCCTTATTAAATGCTTTTGAAATACATTTTGAACTGCGAATACATTAAATGCTTTTATAAATGTTTGACGAGATAGACACAAGCAAAACATTCCTCGAATGAATTATGTGGACGTGATAATTGCCACCATTGAATTATGTGGACGTGATAATTGCCACAATTGATATGAATATTTTTCCCCTGATTATTATTGTTTGGTAACCTAAGAATTAGGGAACATCACTAATTTTGAGAATTAGTGCACGCCTAATTGACGCGAATCCTAAAGGTAGCTACCGGGTTTAACACCCTCACCCAGAATGTTCACTAGACGGAAGGGCTAGTGGGCGTGGTGTTTAGTACTTCGAAGTTTATATGATTATTATACAGACGAGATGTTCTGTTTTGGGGATATTATTATGCACATTATATGTTAAGGTCGGTTACAAAGCCAAGCTATGAAAGCAATGAAAAGTGAATGTTATGTATCGAGAGAATGATTTTATACACAGGTTATGTGTATGTTATTTTTGTGCACAAGATATGTGTAAGGTTACTAAGATTTATGAAAGATGATTTCGTACACGAGAAAGGTGTACTGTATTTAAAAGATATCGCATGTACATTACTGGTGGGTATAGGATTCGGGCCCATTTGAACCATGCAGGATTTAAATCTTGTGGTCTATCAAAATGATGAATTTTATTGTTTTATGATAAACCTATGAACTCACCAACCTTTTGGTTGACACTTGAAAGCATGTTTATTCTCAGGTATGAAAGAAATCTTCCGCTGTGCATTAGCTCATATTAGAGACATTACTTGGAGTCATTCATGTCATATTTCAAAAGACGTTGCATTCGAGTCATCGAGTTCATCAAGATTATTATTAAGTCAATTATAGATGGATATATTATGAAAGGGTATGCATGCCGTCAACTTTCGATGTAAATGAAAGTTTGTCTTTTAAAAATGAATGCAATGTTTGTAAAATGTATCATATAGAGGTCAAGTACCTCGCAATAAAATCAACTATTGTGAATCGTTTATAATGTATATGAGCGGGTCCTTTCAGTTGGTATCAGAGCGGTGGTCTTAGCGAACCAGGTCTTGCATTAGTGTGTCTAACTGATAGTTGTTTAGATGCATTAGTGAGTCTGGACTTCGACCGTGTTTGCATGTCAAAAGTTTTACTTATCATTTCGTGTCAAAAATCATCTACTTATCATCCTTAGGAAATTACCTGCTTATCATTCCTAGTTTAGACACATCTTACTGCATTGATTGCATGAATAGTGTATAGACAAAATTCATATCTTAACAAATCTGCTAATTCATATCTTAGCGTATCTGTTACTGTAAACTTTGCCTGACATTTTCCGTAGATTCCTCCGTAACTTATGGGATTTTAGTATTATATATGCATATGTAAATTATGTATTGCAGGATACTAATCTACATCCTATAATCTAATTCATATCGAAAATCCTCCATCTGATCGTACGAGATGGATCCCTCAACCAGTTCGAATTCTTCGGATTCCGACAGCTATTCCGATATGGATATCCACCTAAACTCCGAAAGCATGCGTCACTAGAATGAATCAACCAATCATTCATCCCCAATTCATCTGATGGGTTCGTAGACAACTTAACCAATGGAAACGCGAAGAAGGCGATCCTTTCCATCCACCACATTCCCCTCTTGGCGAAGAACCTGAAGCATTTATCGGCAAACCCATTCGAAACACCATTTCCACACTAATTTCCAGAGTATCTCACCACGATTATATTCTATCTAAAATTCTAAACCATATTCATCCGCTCATTTCGACCGACAATCATCCTGGAGTAATGGAAGAAGTCAATGAGATTCACGCTCGAGTAATAAATTTGGAGAATATGGTGCAAAATGTGCCAGCTTCAGCAACATCACCAGTATCTACAATACCATCAATAACAGCACCAGTACCATCAACAATCCATGCCTCAACATCTCATTCTGTACCTCGAGTATAATCATCGTTCTACGTATCGTTCTACATCAATTATCTTCGTTCTTCGTGGCTATTATGTAATCACTAATGTTTTAGAAATTATGTATTATAGTTCTAACGGTAAATCAAATGAGTTTAATATCATATTGACTCATTAAATCCATGGTTACATCTGAAAAAAATATATATGTATATATGTTTTCATAAAGATTGTAATTAAAAATTCTTTTGTACAAACTGTTAATGGTGAAAATATTTTAACGGGTAGGTAATACCCGAGGAATATTTAGATTTCACGTTAATAAGTTACACTGTACATTCTTTCAAATCTGATTCAACAGTCATTTACTACCCTACTTACAACCACCGATATATGTATCCGTTCACTGCAGAATAACCATTTTCATTCAATTTCATATTTGGATTTTGACCTATTAGAATTCAACAAGTGGCATAATGAAGAAAACATTTGATAAAATAAAAATTGTTAGAAACAAACAAATTAACTATGAGAAAAATTTTGTTAAGAATCCACGCTAACTGTTCCTAGCTAACTAATTACATTTTATTTATCGCAATTTAATTTATCGCAATTTTAATTCTCGTAATTTTATTTATCGTCATTTAATTTCTGTTATTTATTTTACGCACTTTATTTATCGTTATTTACGCATTTAAATATCGGGATACGTATACAAGGTTTTGACATATCATATCGATGCATTTATATATATTATTTGGAATAACCATAGACACTCTATATGCAGTAATGCTGGAGTTAACTATACAGGGTTGATGTTGATTCTACAACAATATATATACTTTGAGTTGTGATCGAGTCTGAGACATGTACACGGGTCACGACACGTATTAATTAATTCGAATATTATATATTGCTAACTGTGGACTATCAACTGAGGACTACCAACATTGGACAATTAATAAAATGAATTAAAATATTGACTATAACATATGAAACTAAACAATTCTTTAAGTTTGCCACTTGATTTCATCTTAAACCTCATTTGTATCTTGACAATTACAATCTTCGTTCAAACCTTTCATGATTCTTGAAAACACCTCAATTGAGAGGATGATCCAACCACACGTTATCTACAAAAGGGAGAACCTATGTATATGGGCATGCACCTGGAAAACTCTCGAAAATTGAGTAAACGTTTAACACGTATCTGTGCTAGCTCATGTGGCATTGTTATTACCGAAAATAATATTGTAATTCTTTTTTAAATTAGCAAATTTTGTCACAGCTCCAGCAAGTCAACTTCGATTTTTTGTTCGAAACAACCTTATTATAACCCTGATATATATGTGTGCTCTTTATTTGTACCGAGAAACCTTTTATATTCCACCATACTACCATCAGCGTTTAACCATCTAAAAAAAACACAATTCTCCTGAAACCAACTCAGATTGATAACCGATGATTCAGATATCGTAGCATTAAATGCAGAGGAAATAGAAAAATTGTAGATGGTCTAAACAGCCAAAAGTTTAATGATAAAGAAGGGAGTGTTAGGAACGCTCGATAGAAAATTTGGTACTGAAAAACAGATTGAGCTAACCATGAAGGAGACCAAGGACAAATACAAGGACCAAACCCTTTATTCAAAGAATTCAGATAATTCTGGATCCGATGAAATCTTTAGAGAATATCTTGCTCCGTACTTATGTTAAAATCTTGAGGAAAACCTTTCTTCATCAACTATCGAACTTAGAAATTCTAAAATGTCATCATAAATATCTTCGATATTTTTGAAGATATTTTCATAAATATTCTCATCTAAAATTATTTATCTCTTCGTGCTATCTATATTACATCATAAAGGAAACTACTTTAGTTTCTAAATTTCTTTAAAATTTGAGTTTGAATTATGAATGATTTTAAAGTAGTGTTGGAAATTGATGCATGAGTTAGTATAATATAATGACACTTGATCAACGTGATTATATTACAGCAAGTCATGCTGAGTTTCTAATGGAACGTGATGATTCACAGATCATAACATCATCATGTGCGATGTTACATAACTCTTTAATTCTGCTTAACTTCTGAACATATCAAGAAAGTATATTCTTGATAGTTCTATTCTCAGTGATTCTGGTAATTTGACAAATAAAATCGTGCTATTACGTTCTTTCCTGTTTAGAACATTAAGATCATTCGAAACTCCATACTTACAAATTCTGGACCATTACTCGATTTACTAGAGGTCAAGAGGAGAATAAAAAGGCAAAGAGCTCCAAAATATAAGAGAAAATATAAAGCTCAATAACAACACGGAGGCTACAAACCGTGGATATTAATTCGAATAACAACATAAAGACACGGTATAATTAAGAATAGTATCACCCCAAAGTAATAGTAGAAGTAAACAGATTTTTCTGGTGAAAGATTGAAAAGATGGATGACAGAAATGATAACTAGGAAAATATCAAGGATTAGAATAGAATTAAGCAATTTCACGATCTTTTGGAGGTATGAACTAAGAAAGAAAGTATAGGAATGGTGAGAATAATGGAACGGAAGAGTTTAATTTATAATGGAAATATCAGACAGAGTAATCAAGGCAGATCACCGTATTTAATTATAGAGATCTTAATTTCCTTATTCGCCGAAGAATCAGATCTTATAGATTTCGAAGATTTTCTTTAAATCCCTTGAATTCCGGAACTCAACCAAGACAACATCAAACGTTAAGACGAAACTTTATTTCTTCAATTCACTCTTTTGTGATAACTTCACTCATACGCTTCGAATAGTCGAATTATTTTATCTGTATTATTCAATGATGATAAAACTCTATTTATCAACTCATATTCGTCATGAAAACATTTTTAATGTTAGCCATGACCACCTCACTCAAATTTCGGGACGAAATTTCTTTAACGGGTAGGTACTGTGACGACTCAAAAATTTTCGACCGAATTTAAACTTAATCTGTAAAAGATTCTGAAATGATAAGCAAAGTTTATTAAACCGAGTCTCAAAATGTTTGAACTATTTTTTTTATGAATGCATTTGACCTTGACTATTCCCGAAGATTCACGAACAATTGTTTGTAAATAAATATATACATATATATACATATATAAATATATATGATTCTTAAACATAATTAATATTATATGTATATTGTAATACATATATAAAATGAATAAATATTAAGTATTGAATATATGTTATTAGATATCACATATTTAAAAATATGTAATTGTAATATATTAAATTGAAATTATAAGTTAAAATAAATGGTATAGTAATATTGTTGTTATTTTTAGTACTATAAATATAATATGCGAATATGAAAATTGATATATATAAATTGATATATTATTATTATTACTAATAAAAATTATTATCATTAATAATATAAATAGTTATTATAATAGTATTATGAATATTATCATTAACTATTATCATTTTTAAATATCATCATTATTAGTATTATTTTTAGTAATATTTTTATAAACATTATTATTATCAGAAATTATGTATTCTTTATACATTTATATTATTAGTATTAGTATTATAAATTATTATTATCATTATTATTATAGTTATTGGAAAATAACACAATTTATTATCTTAAATAATATTACTATTAGGATCATTAGTATTATTATGATTAATAATATAATTAGTATTATTATTATTATTATTAAACATTTTATCATTAATAATATTAGCATTAATATTATTTGTATCTCTATTATTATTAATTTGTATTGTTGATATAATTATTATTCATTAGAATTATTATTTTTACTTATATATTTATTAATTGATAATATTAATTATAAGTTATAAATTTACAAATGCAGATATATAAACGTATATATAAACTACAGATATATATATATATATATATATATATATATATATATATATATATATATATATATATATATATACATAACATACATAAAATACAGCTATACATATAAATATACACATACGGTGATATAAAGATGAATATACGGTATCAAGTACAAAAATATATATAAGCAATACGTATTCTGTTTCAAATCATTGTCAATTTGTAGCTGCTTTATGTTCCTGTCTCTAAATCTAATACGAAACCTGAATTAATTCCCATAACTTGCCAAAATCTGTTAGCAATCACACTCACCTTTTCAAAAAAAATTTTTCTGTCCTTGATATTGAATTATGTCGACACCCAAGATATGATATAATATGATCATTACAAGACGTTAAGGGAGCTCATACGACTTACACTTTCAATTATCAATTACAATTATCTGTTACAACTTTTTATTCGATTGAATTTCACAAAGAAATTGAAGAACTGAGTCGACAACTCTGTTCTTTAAATCTTTTTATTCAATTCTAAAAATTTTATGAAATCTCAAAATGTAATAATGCAACTTTGTCAGGAATCCTCCGCTTAAACTATCTGGAAAGGTTCAACAGTCAATTCTTCAAATTGAGTTCGAATTTAGGAGTCAAAGATTTGGTTTTAAAAAGTCAACTTCTGTTCTTCATTCAAATTCGAAGTTTTTGTTTTGATTTAAATCAAATTGATGATCCCTAAGGTTTCTATGGGAGATTTAAAACATTTTTTCATGTTAAAATCATTAGCTAAAACGTCCTATAATTTGAGTTTGATTTTCAAGTACATAAACGAAGGTATTGACTGTTACATCGTTTTTATTTAGGTATTTGATTCTGTTTTAATTAATTTAAACAATTTCTAAAATGAGTCTGTATCACATATAAGTCCTAAAACGCATTATAAATCAAAGTTATGATTTGAGGTAAGTTTGGTTTGATCACGTTGTTGAAGAAGAAGAAATAGAAACTGACAAGATGATAGGTTTAATTTATACGAGTATTAAACTATAACAGAAAAATAGACTTGGCGGTATGGTTAGGAAGGGTGTTGTGTGAGCGGAAGGTCACGGGTTTGAGCCCTGCAGTGGTCCATTTTTTTAGAATTCGTTTTCAAAGGTAGTTGTTCTTTTTAAAAACTCTTTTATTATTATTATTATTATTATTATTATTATTATTATTATTATTATTATTATTATTATTATTATTATTATTATTATTATTATTATTATTATTATTATTATTATTATTATTATTATTTATAAATTGTTATTTTTATCTTAAAAATTAGGATATGATTATTATTATTACCATTTTAGTTAATATTAAGTAATATCACTAAATATTATTATTATTGTTATTATTATTATTATTATTATTATTATTATTATTGCTATAAGTATTATTAACATGCTGATTATTGTTAAATTGTATCATTTATGAAATATAGATATTGTTACTAATATATGTATTAATATTATTATGATTAGGGTTATTATTATTACGGAATATAATACAAGTTATCATTTTTCTCATTAATATTAGTACTAGTATCACTTTTGTAACTATTAGTATTATTATTATTATTATTATTATTATTATTATTATTATTATTATTATTATTATTATTACTATTATTATTATTATTATTATTATTATTATTATTATTAAACAAAGGTATCATTATTAACAATATCTTTATTAATATTATCATTTTTAACAAAGTTATTATTATTATTAGTAGTAAATCATTAATATCATAACTACCAAAAACAATAAAATTAGTATTGTTACAAGTACTATTATTAATACCATTGTTATTATCACTAATAGGGTTATTATTAACATATGTATATTATTAATGATATTATCATTATTTATTTTTACTAATATTAACTTAGTATAATAGAACTACTGTTTTGATAAACAAATTAAATACATTCATAAATATGTATATTTAACACATATAACATAACAAAATTTAATATTTTTATATATATACAAAATGAACATATAAAACTTATATATATATTATTACATAAAAATGATATAACTAATACATATATATATATATATATATATATATATATATATATATATATATATATATATATATATATATATATATATATATATATATATATATATATATATATATATATATATATATGTGTGTGTGTGTGTGTGTGTGTGTGTGTGTGTTCAATTACAACTATGAATATTAATAAATATACAAATGATGTTGGTTCTTGAATCCGAAGCCAACCCTGCAATTGTCAATATCGTCATATGTATTTTTACTACAAAATACAGTATGGTGAGTTCATTTGCTCCCTTTTACTCTTTACATTTTTGGGACTGAGAATACATGCGCTACTTTTACAACTGCCTTATTAAATGCTTTTGAAATATATTTTGAACTGCGAATACATGAAATGCTTTTATAAATGTTTGACGAGATAGATACAAGCAAAACATTCCTCGAATGAATTATGTGGACGTGATAATTTCCACCATTGAATTATGTGGACTTGATAATAGCCACAATTGATATGAATATTTTTCCCCTGATTATTATTGCTTGGTAACCTAAGAATTAGGGAACATCACTAATTTTGAGAATTAGTGCACACCTAATTGACGCGAATCATAAAGGTAGCTACCGGGTTTAACACCCCCACCCAGAATGTTCACTAGACGGAAGGGCTAGTGGGCGTGGTGTTTAGTACTTCGAAGTTTATATGATTATTATACAGACGAGATGTTCTGTTTTGGGGATATTATTATGCGCATTATATGTTAAGGTCGGTTACCAATCCAAGCTATGAAAGCAATGAAAAGTGAATGTTATGTATCGAGAGAATGATTTTATACACATGTTATGTGTATGTTATTTTTGTGCACAAGATATGTGTACGGTTACTAAGATTTATGAAAGATGATTTCGTATATGAGAAAGGTGTACTGTATTTAAAAGATATCGCATGTACATTACAGGTGGGTATAGGATTCAGGCCCATTTGTACCATGCAGGATTTAAATCTTGTGGTCTATCAAAATGATGAATTTTATTGTTTTATGATAAACCTATGAACTCACCAACCTTTTGGTTGACACTTGAAAGCATGTTTATTCTCAGGTATGAAAGAAATCTTCCGCTGTGCATTAGCTCATATTAGAGACATTACTTGGAGTCATTCATGACATATTTCAAAAGATGTTGCATTCGAGTCGTCGAGTTCATCAAGATTATTATTAAGTCAATTATAGATGGATATATTATGAAAGGGTATGCATGCCATCAACTTTCGATGTAAATGAAAGTTTGTCTTTTAAAAACGAATGCAATGTTTGTAAAATGTATCATATAGAGGTCAAGTACCTCGCAATGAAATTAACTATTGTAAATCGTTTATAATGTATATGAACGGGTCCTTTCAGTTGGTATCATAGCGGTGGTCTTAGCGAACCAGGTCTTGTATTAGTGTGTCTAACTGATAGTTGTTTAGATGCATTAGTGAATCTGGACTTCGACCGTATTTGCATGTCAAAAGTTTTGCTTATCATTTCGTGTCAAAAATCATCTACTTATCATCCGTAGGAAATTACCTGCTTATCATTCCTAGTTTAGACACATCTTACTGCATTGATTGCATGAATAGTGTATAGACAAAATTCATATCTTAACAAATCTGCTAATTCATATCTTAGCGTATCTGTTACTGTAAACTTTGCCTGACATTTTTCGTAGATTCCTCCTTAACTTATGGGATTTTAGAATGCGTAAAGAGATCTTCGGTGATTTCCTTCAGAAATCGAATCATCTAGATTCTTTGGTTATAGGTTTAGTCCTTGGGATTTGTCCACAACTTCCTTCATGTTTTGCTCAATCCGTCTTTCAATACCAGATTTTCTTTTGAGCTTTTCCAACATACAATTCTTTATTATCAAGCTTCTGGTCATTAAGACCATCTACGGCCTTTGTTGCTTCATCAGCATTATTAGGGTTAACGAATCTGAATCGTTGGTTATAGTTCTAAGGTGTTTTCAAGATTTTGGAGTTGAAGTGTTTAAGCGTAGGATGTAACTAGAAATGTTGTAAATCTCAAAAGTAATGAATGATGGTTTCGGTGGTTTGATGTGATAAGAATGCAAATGAATATAATTTATGAATGTAGTGATCTTAGGAAGATAACTCCTGCTAAAGCTTTGGATGTTCAATTGAATTTGAATGAAAATGGTTGTTCTTCGGTGAACAGATACATATATTTGTGGATGTGAATAGGATAGTTAATGTCTACTGAATCAGAATTGAAAATTGTACAGTGTAACATATTAATGTGAATTCTAAATATTTCTTGGGTATTACCTACCCGTTAAAATATTTTTAACATCAACAGTTTGTACAAAAGAATTTGAATATATACCCACATATATATTTTCTTCGGATGGATTTAATGAGTTAATATCATATTAGTCTCATCTGATTTGAGGTTGGAACAAGAATAAATAATCTCCAAAAAACTTTTAGAAACTACATATTCTCTGCAGAGTATTTCTTCAATGTAGTTATGAATCAATACTTCTTCATTTGTTGTTACTGGTATTCCTTGGTGTCTATGGTGCGTATGATGTTGATGCTCGTGGCACAGATTGTGATGTTGACGCTTGTGATGCGGATGTTATTGTTGATGAAGCTGATGGTGATGATGCTGTTGCTGATACTGATTCAACTACTGGTGCTTATAATGCTTGCTGTGTTGATGATGTTGGCGGTACTGTTGAGGCTGTTGCTGATTCTGGTAGTACCGTCGGTGCTAGTGATGTTGACGATACTGCTGGTGGTGTTACAGTCACTGGTGGTATTGTTTGTGAGTCTAGCTTTCAAATCTTGCACTGTTTCCTTCAGGGTTTCTACTTTACGCTCGAGTCTATGGATTTGTTCTACCCATTCCTCCGTAAGGTTTTCAATTCTTGATATTTAGTTCGAAGTCTTCTAACTTCTTCTAATAATCCTATCTGATTAGAATTCGGGAGTAGAGGACGAATACTGTCTTGGGCTACATCGAGTCGACCTTCAAGACGGAAAATCCTTGCGAAAAGAGTAAAAACAGTGTTGCGAACAGGTTCGCCGGTAAGCGGATCGAATACTCCGACGTTTGGTGGTAAGTTTGGCTCGTGATAAGGAGTACCTTCTTCATTTCTCCATAGGGTGAGTATTTCGCGAACCCATCCCCAATTCATCCAGAATAAATGATGGCTGATTGGTTCGTTTATTCTGGTTATGCTGCCATTGGAGCTCGAGGAGTTCGAGGAATCCATATTATGTGTTTGGAATAGGGTTTGATATGAAATGGGTGTTGAATATTGAATGATATCTTCGTCTCCTCGAATACATACATATAGCAAAAAGATTTTCGTAATTTACGGAGGGAATTTAGGAAAAGTGTTAGACAAAGTCTATTGGTATAGATATGATAAGATATGATAAGATATTATGTGTCTATACTCCACTTATGTAATAATGGCAGTATGACGTGTCGAGATAAAAATGATAAGTATGTAATCAGATAATCTTTCAATTAAAGACTTTCAATTCGTAATGGCCTATTCAGGTCTAGGGGCTTGAGCTATAGGATCCTTTAAATCGGTAATCCAAACCCTTCCATTCTAGAGTTTCGTAGACGCCACTCGTCAAGAAAGTTCAATGATAAAAAATAACAAGAAAGCAAAGATTTTTAAAAGTAATGAATATGAATAGTAGAGATTTCAAAAATCATGGATAACATTTCATGTAATACATATGTAATACACAAAACCATGATAGATGACAAAGGAATGTCGAGAATTTCAATAATCCTGAGTGATAGCCCTTGGTGTCTGTGACGATGATAGGGCTCATGCTAGTCATCCTAAAAGAATGAGAGAAGGAAGGTTATAAGCATTCTAAGGAAGACGTAAGGCAAGAGGTAAAAGTATAGATAACAGATAGCAAGATAATAAGAGATAGGCAATTAAAACTAAGGCAGGAAAGGCTAAAGTCCTAAAGATTGCTAAGGCACCCTAGCTAACACATAAGGCACACATAAAATGCAATCCAGGTTCTCTATAACAGCCCTGCTCTGATACCAATCTGTCACACCCCCAAATGTGTGACTAATTATATCAAATCACAGATGTATAAATGAGAACGACTTTATATGAGACATTTTATTGAGTTTTGCAGCGGAAGATAAATAGATTACATTATATTTATAGCATTAAATGTTCTTAATTGATATGATATGTAATGAAGACTCCAAGCATAGCAAGCAATCATCATCAAAGCAGCAGATATACAGCGGAAGCAATATTTAAGTACCTGAGAATAAACATGCTTTAAAAAGTCAACACGAGGTTGAGTGAGTTCATAGGTTTATCATAAATCAATAGTTCAATATAGTATTAGACCACAAGATTTCAGTTTAAAGTTGATTAATACCAAATATATCAATCGAAAGAGTTGCTGTTTGTAATATCGCTACTAGACAAAAGTTTACCCCGCGACACCTTGAACAGCCAGTGTCAGTTGAATCATTATTATGTAACCAAAGACCATCAGTCAAATAGTTAGAGACGTCACTCTCAGTAGCGCTACTCACAATAACTAAGTTTGCATCTTATACCTCAGCAATTAACTATATTACTGTGGGGATTTAGCATGACAAAGCACGTATATAGCATAAAAGTTTGAGTACTTGTGTCTAACGTGTAAAACAGTTATAAAAATAGTGCATGTATTCTCAGCCCAAAAATATAGATAAAAATGGAGCAAATGAACTCACGATACGATACGATAGTTTGTAGTAAATATGCATATGACGGCATTGAACAAATGTAGAGTTGACCTCAGATTCACGAACCTATATCAAGTTTATATATTAACACATAGAATTCAAATAATTCTATTCATTAACTACATAAATTATTTATATATTAGTGTGTAGTTATATATATAAAATTTATACTAAATCTTAATTAAAGTATATATATTTTATTTATAATTTATATCTTATTTTGTATATATATTTAAAATAATTAATGTATTTTAATATAATTAGTAAAAATCAATAATTTGTTATATGTAATAATAATAATAATATTAATAGTAATATTAATAATACAAATAATGATAATAATAATTAATAATGTTAAAAATAACAATTTTAATGTTGAAAATAATAGTTTTAATGTTAAAAATAATAATTTTGATAATAATAATAATTATTAATACTCATAAAATTAAAAATAATATTAATATTCGTAAAAAGATAATAATAATATTAGTAATAATAATAATAACAATAATACTAAGTGATAATACTTAAACGATAATGATATTAGTAGTAACAATAATAATAATAATATTAATTGTAATTACAAACGTGTTAAATAATAATTAATACTTTTTGTAATAATAATATTAATAATTATAATACTTAATGATAATATTATGATAATAATAATAATAGTAACTTAATAATAATAATAATAATAATAATAATAATAATAATAATAATAATAATAATAATAATAATAATAATAATAATAATAAAACTACCTCAAAAAGCTTCCTAAAAAAATGCCACGACCAGGACTCGAACCCGTGACCTCTCAAAACCCGTCAACACTCTCAAACCACTCTGCTGTGTTTGTTTTTCTGATTTAATCTATAACTAAAATATTGTTAACCCGTTTTCTATATCCATCATCTTCTTCATCAAAATCAGAATTGACCCAGGGATTGAAATCAATTATAACAACTTTTTATATGTTTGTTTTTAATTACCAAATTGAACCTAAACAATAAGTTATTGATTGAATAAAAAAATCAAAAAAAAAAGAAGCTGCAATAGCAGCCTGTTGCTCGTAAAAAAAATAAAATCAAAACTTAATTTTGATATTGAGAATGTTATAGACAAATGTCCCAACACGAATTATATTTCAAATCACTATTAGAAACTTCCTTAATCCTTAATTTAACTGAAAACGTAAAAACGAACTCGAATTTTATGAAATTTTGTAGTTAGATTGAGTAAATGATTTCTAACAGAACTATATTTAAGGATTTTGAGATTCGATTTGTTTTTGGAGTTTTTGAAAAATTAACCAAGAACAGAGAATGAGTTCATTTTTCTTTTAACTGGGTTTTCTGTTTTAACAATGTAGTATCTATAATCATTGTATAGATGATAATGATGATGGTAATCCTATGTGTAAAACAGAACTAGTTCATTGTTTACTGATAATGGATTTATACAGAGTTTCACGATCAGAAAAAAATAAAAAAATAAATCAAGAAAGCAAATATACCTAATAATCAAGATGTCGATCAATTTAATTAATCAGATAGTGTTAATACCTAAATTAGGTAACTGTCATTTCCTTTTTATTTTTATTTATTTTTTTAAATTAATAAATGTTTTAATAATAATAATTATATTAATAATAATAATACAAAATAATAATAATTATATTAATAATAATTATAATATTGATAAACTTAAAATAATGATAAGTTTAATAAGTTTAATAATAATTGATAATGATAATAATAATAAAAAAATGATAACTAATAATCTATTACTTTAGTAAATTTATTAAAAATCTTATTTTTAATAATAATATTAATGATAATAATTAATATAACAAATTGTGAGTATCAAATCTGGTGTTAACATTATTATTAATGTTAATAATAATGATGAGAGTGATATGATATATTTTTCTATTTAAATTTAATATATACATTGTAACATCCCGCGTTTTTCCGTTAATTTTATTTTTAACACTATCTTTTTTTTTTAATAATATCTTTCGTTATTTAAACTCGTGGTTTCCGTTGACTAACGTTCATAATAATTCCGTTATTTAATTATAACATCACTCATTTACTCGAGCGTTTTTAAAATATTCGTTTGGTTAATTCCCGCACCCGCTTTGAAACTTGAGGGACCGAGGTTGACAAGTGGGCAAACTAGTTGACTAGGTCAACTAGTCAACCCACCTTATCCATCCATTCATTTCACCTCCCACCTTCTTCCTCTTTTCTCTCTACTTACCTTTCATGAACTCAAACACCCAACTCACAAATTCATCATCTAAATCCGACTGGAGAAGCAAACATCAAAACAAATTACATTTTCGTGATCCTCTCTTCGTCCTCTTCGATTTGGTACCAATTTCATAGCTTGGGGTAAAGTTTCTAAAAACTCTAGATTTCTCTAAATTCGTATTTTTGACTTGAAATGGTGTTAGTTAGTGTCTATGGCTCATGTATAACATGAATATATGTTTTGTTTGCTCGATTCGTTGTTTTGAGTAACTAGTTTGAACATTTGAAATGGGTGTGCTTAATACTTGATTTTGGATGAGTTAATGTTGTTAAATTGTTAGAGTTTATGTTTTAAAAGTGTTACTAGCATCTTTAGCATCAATTTGAAGTGTAGGTTGATTTGGAAAAACATCATTAACATGATTATTGGTTTTGTGATTCTTGATTAGGGTTTGATGAACTCTAAAAGGAAATTTTGATGCTTTGAATGCCATGAAATGTATTTAGTTGTGTTCTTTGTCAAATTACCTTTCTAACGATATAAGATACGAGTTCTAAGTATTAGCGGTTTGCGAGTTATGCTTGAAAGTGTTTGGAATTGAGACTTGGACATTTGAGACTGACCAGGTACCAGTTCCCGTGTATTGTCGCGACGCGACAATTTGGGGCCGCGGCGCGGCAATAGCCGTGTTTGGGTTCTGACCTACTTTGTCAAATTTCGAAAAATGTTTGCTATGCTATGGACCTCCGATTCACATGTAACTTGTTCTAACATGCTTATATATGAATAAAAACCTCAGAAAAATAGTTCGGGACCCGACCCCGTTGACTTTTTCGTTGACTTTGACCAAGTTTGACTTTTAGTTAAACTTAACAAAACACTTATACAATCGTTCTAATCTTATTTTATACTTGATTCTTGCATGAAACTTGACAACGTGATTCACATGCTATATAATCGAGTCGTAATGAGCCATAGGACTAATTGAACACATTTCGCCCGACCTTGTGTCGTAACCGGTTAATTGATACAACTTACTTGTTTAGGTCAAGGCTAAGCAACTTTCATGCACACGTTTACTTTGTCAAGTACTTTTATACTAGTGCACTCGAGGTGAGATCATAGTCCCATCTTTCAAACAACTTTTATGCTTTAAACTATGGGATGAGAAACATATACGTATCATACTTTTATACATTGAACACAAATACGAAAACGAACATTCCACGTACGAGTTTGAACAAAAAGCCTCAATTCAATTATCATTAGTTACACTTGCAGGGTGTAAACGTGAACTTATATTATGTGATCACATGGGCTTGACGAGCCTCATTCGGACGGTTCGCTACCGTTAGCGGATGAAATATATTTTCGGGTCTAGTGTATGTTCTAACACTACGCAAAGGGTGCAAAACAGTTAAGTTTGATAATTGGGTGCCCGGGATACAAACAACAACTTTGGAATGCAAATGATTTTGATAATCATCTTATACTAAATCTTGTGGTTCAAATACAACGATTACTAAAACACCTATGATTTCACCAACGTTTTTCGTTGACAGTTTTCTATATGTTTCTCAGGTTCATACTTGGCTATTTGATACATGCTTCCGCGTACACTCATACTTGCTTGGAGTCAAGCATGCATGCATACACTCTGATTTCTTGCTTGGGGTCAAGCATACATACATACATACATACGCTAGTGATAGCACCTTTGGATTCAAACATATTGTTTACATACTTACGCTATTTATAGCAACCGCGATTTTAAACTAATTATGTCGCAAGTTATTTCATTTATACTTTATACTCTTGTAAACTTAAACTTGTCGTCGAACGGTTTTGTAAACTAAACTTTGCAAGCATGATACGTTTCAAAAGAATGCGACATAATTTTGGTCAAACGAGTCTCATATAGGGACTACGACCACGTAACGGGACCTAAGTAGTCAGCGCCGTCAATGACGATTTGGTCGGGTCGCTACAGATGGTATCAGAGCGTTGGTTGTAGGGATCTAGGACGTGCATTAGTGTGTCTGGCAGAGTCGTTAGGACGCATTAGTGAATCTAGACTACAACCGGATAGCTAGCCATTGCATTCTGACATACATTTGCTATAGATAGCACTTACTTGACTACTTGTGCATTATACTTGAATCATTCTTAGGCAAACTTCTTGATGGTACCAAGCTTTCATCTTACGAATCCGTATTCTGCCACTTTCTGGTAACACACGTAAATTCAAGATTCATACGCGTAAGGATGACGACGACTTCATTAGTCACACTTGTTCGGGAACTCTGTATTCCAGATTGTTATTCGCCACCGTTTCAACTTACTATCGGTGTCACACCGGTGTTCCTTACTATCTACCACTTCTTGTTACTACTATCACTACTCTAGGTGAGTATCGTCATCAATACTTAACACTACGGTTGTGTACTATTCGTTATCATGATTCGTTACACTTCTCGCACCGAAATACATTATCGTTTGACTTGAACCGCATTGACGTGAACAATCATTTATACACTTCCCTCGGGGAACACTTCTTTAGAGTTGCACTAATTCTTGCGATTAAATACGAGTCACGTTGGTGATGTCGCTATCCTTTGTTCATTTTAAAACTTCACGATTATACGAACCTGAATCTATGGAGTGACGTGGGGATGGAGGTATGAGTTAGCATAATATAACGACACTCGATCAACGTGGTTATATTACGGTAAGCCATACCAAAGTTCTAATGATTCGTGATGGTGATTGGACTCGATCAACCTAATCACCACCATGTGCCATGTACATGACTTCGTTTTTCTTGTTTGAATATCCAAAAACTCCGAGAATGTTGATAACAACCATACCAGGGACACATCTTCGATTATTGTCGAACCATATTGATGCTTCCGAAGGAATGACAAATTCTTTTGACTTCAAACATATGTTACACGTGTGTACTATCTCGTTTTCTTATAGTTTTTATAGACGAACTACAAAATGCTTGGTATGCTCACATCGAGGCGAAAACTTCTCTCGCCTTACACTCGTACTTCCGTTTAAGGAAATATTTTATCTAAATTCTCAATGGAGAGAGAGACTCTTCACACTATACTAGTATTCGCCTCGAGGGTGAATAGTCCTATCGAACATTTTCGGAAACCGATAAATCTTCCGCGGCGCGAAATTCTTGAGAAACAGAAACTTGTTCCAACAAACATTTTCAAGTCCTAACAAACTTTTTCAAATATACCTTAAAGAAATGTACCTCGTTTCGGATCGAGATTCTCGTTTCACTTCTAGATTTTGGAGTGCCTCACAAAAAGTCTCGGGACCACGTTTAGACATGAGTACCGCACATCAACCACAACCCAACGGACCGAGCAAACATACGATTCAAACCTTGGAAACCGTAATACGAATTTGTGTTATCAACTTCAAATTTACTTGAGAAAAGTACTTGCCTTTAGTCAAATTCTCTTACTACAATAATTTTCATTCGAGCATTAACGTCACACTTTTCGAGGACCCGTATAGCCGTAATTGTCGTTTTCTTAAATTGTTGAACCGAAGTAGGTGACAAGCGAACCACCGGACCCGAAATCATTCATGAAACAACCGGAAAATTTTTCAATTCCAAGAAAGGCTCAAGGCGGATCGTAGTCGCCAAAAGAACTATGCCGATGTTAGACATGAACCTCTCGAATTCCAAGTGGGTAACCGCGTAACGTTAAAGTCGCACCTTGAAAAGGTGTAATCCATTTCGGGAAACGTAGATAGCTAAATCCGCGATATTTTTAGTCCTTTTAAAATCCTGGGGCGTTTTGGACCCGTTACTAGCCGTTTAGATTTTTCAACTCATTCGAGTCTCCGTTCATCCTAAATTCTACGTATCAAACTTAAAGGCGTGTCTTGCGAAACAAGAACTTGTTATCCTCTTCGATGAACTTACTATCAACGATAAACTCCACCTCATAGGAGGACCGATTGAAACTATAAATCGTGAAACCAAACTTTAAACCAACGTAAAAACCCCGACTGTCAAAGTTCATTGAAATGCCCAAGGAAGTACCTTCACATATCCGTAGAATTTGCAACGCAAGGTTTTGAAGAAGAAGCAACAACTACTACTTCCAACTAAATTTCGGGACGAAATTTATTTTAAGGTGTAGGTAATGTAACATCCCGCGTTTTTCCGTTAATTTTATTTTTAACACTATCTTTTTTTTTAATAATATCTTTCGTTATTTAAACTCGTGGTTTCCGTTGACTAACGTTCATAATAATTCCGTTATTTAATTATAACATCACTCGTTTACTCGAGCGTTTTTAAAATATTCGTTTGGTTAATTCCCGCACCCGCTTTGAAACTTGAGGGACCGAGGTTGCCAAGTGGGCAAACTAGTTGACTAGGTCAACTAGTCAACCCACCTTATCCATCCATTCATTTCACCTCCCACCTTCTTCCTCTTTTCTCTCTACTTCCCTTTCATGAACTCAAACACCCAACTCACAAATTCATCATCTAAATCCGACTGGAGAAGCAAACATCAAAACAAATTACATTTTCGTGATCCTCTCTTCGTCCTCTTCGATTTGGTACCAATTTCATAGCTTGGGGTAAAGTTTCTAAAAACTCTAGATTTCTCTAAATTCGTGTTTTTGACTTGAAATGGTATTAGTTAGTGTCTATGGCTCGTGTATAACATGAATATATGTTTTGTTTGCTCGATTCGTTGTTTTGAGTAACTAGTTTGAACATTTGAAATGGGTGTGCTTAATACTTGATTTTGGATGAGTTAATGTTGTTAAATTGTTAGAGTTTATGTTTTAAAAGTGTTACTAGCATCTTTAGCATCAATTTGATGTGTAGGTTGATTTGGAAAAACATCATTAACATGATTATTGGTTTTGTGATTCTTGATTAGGGTTTGATGAACTCTAAAAGGAAATTTTGATGCTTTGAATGCCATGAAATGTATTTAGTTGTGTTCTTTGTCAAATTACCTTTCTAACGATATAAGATACGAGTTCTAAGTATTAGCGGTTTGCGAGTTATGCTTGAAAGTGTTTGGAATTGAGACTTGGACATTTGAGACTGACCAGGTACCAGTTCCCGTGTATTGTCGCGGCGCGACAATTTTGGGCCGCGGCGCGGCAATAGCCGTGTTTGGGTTCTGACCTACTTTGTCAAATTTCGAAAAATGTTTGCTATGCTATGGACCTCCGATTCACATGTAACTTGTTCTAACATGCTTATATATGAATAAAAACCTCAGAAAAATAGTTCGGGACCCGACCCGACCCCGTTGACTTTTTCGTTGACTTTGACCAAGTTTGACTTTTAGTCAAACTTAACAAAACACTTATACAATCGTTCTAATCTTATTTTATACTTGATTCTTGCATGAAACTTGACAACGTGATTCACATGCTATATAATCGAGTCGTAATGAGCCATAGGACTAATTGAACACATTTCGCCCGACCTTGTGTCGTAACCGGTTAATTGATACAACTTACTTGTTTAGGTCAAGGCTAAGCAACTTTCATGCACACGTTTACTTTGTGAAGTACTTTTATACTAGTGCACTCGAGGTGAGATCATAGTCCCATCTTTCAAACAACTTTTATGCTTTAAACTATGGGATGAGAAACATATACGTATCATACTTTTATACATTGAACACAAGTACGAAAACGAACATTCCACGTACGGGTTTGAACAAAAAGCCTCAATTCAATTATCATTAGTTACACTTGTAGGGTGTAAACGTGAACTTATATTATGTGATCACATGGGCTTGACGAGCCTCATTCGGACGGTTCGCTACCGTTAGCGGATGAAATATATTTTCGGGTCTAGTGTATGTTCTAACACTACGCAAAGGGTGCAAAATAGTTAAGTTTGATAATTGGGTGCCCGGGATACAAACAACAACTTTGGAATGCAAATGATTTTGATAATCATCTTATACTAAATCTTGTGGTTCAAATACAACGATTACTAAAACACCTATGATTTCACCAACGTTTTTCGTTGACAGTTTTCTATATGTTTCTCAGGTTCATACTTGGCTATTTGATACATGCTTCCGCGTACACTTATACTTGCTTGGAGTCAAGCATGCATGCATACACTCTGATTTCTTGCTTGGGGTCAAGCATACATACATACATACATACGCTAGTGATAGCACCTTTGAATTCAAACATATTGTTTACATACTTACGCTATTTATAGCAACCGCGATTTTAAACTAATTATGTCGCAAGTTATTTCATTTATACTTTATACTCTTGTAAACTTAAACTTGTCGTCGAACGGTTTTGTAAACTAAACTTTGCAAGCATGATACGTTTCAAAAGAATGCGACATAATTTTGGTCAAACGAGTCTCATATAGGGACTACGACCACGTAACGGGACCTAAGTAGTCGGCGCCGTCAATGACGATTTGGTTGGGTCGCTACATACATATTGTTAATCATGTAATAAATAATTATACATTTTTATTTACAGTTATTTGTTCGTAAATCGTCGGAATTAGTCGAAATCATATAAAGGTTAGGTTTAAATTTTAGTCGGAAATTTTCCGGGTTATCACACCTTTGTCCTGGTTTATTTGATACCTATCTGGTTTTTGCCCATAATAGTCCATTGGTCATAATTATAAAATGCTCGTCAAATTAACCTTATTCCCGAAGTCAAATATTCCAACTAATTAGGGATTCAAACTGTAACAAGGTTTTAATACTTTGTTAATAATTACACCAGGTTATTGACTGCGTGTAATCCAAGGTTTTAATACTTTGTTACCAATTACACTAATTACCCTTGTATGTAATACACCCATGTTTTAATGAGATATGAATATTAATTTACCCACTTAATCAGAATGAATAATCAATTACCCAACTCGAATAATTAATTAAATGATTGTAAAAGATGTCGTATAAACGTCACTAAATAGGATATCCATAATCATTTAATAATTATTAGATTAACTAATTTAAAGATAGGTTCGATAGATTCCAATGAGTTGTCATTCGATTAGACAATACCCCCAATCTATTAATAGTCCATAGTCCAATGTCCACAAGTGTCGGTCTTTTGTCCAAACCCTAATTATGGTACAAAATCCAATAACCCCGTCTTTAATATTTAGTCCAACATCACGATTACTTAGGCTCAAATAAGCATAATAATAACTTAGTTACGATACATTTAATTTAAAAAGGAAGAACATAGCTTACAGTGATTATTTTGAAAGGACCCGTTCATACCGATCATAAACGATTCACAATAGTTGATTTCATTGTGAGGTATTTGACCTCTAAATGATACATTTTACAAACATTGCATTCGTTTTTGAAAGATAAACTTTCTTCACATCGAAAGTTGACGACATGCATGTCATTTCATAATACATCCAACTATAAATGACTTAATAATAATCTTGATGAACCCAATGACTCGAATGCAACGTCTTTTGAAATATGCCATGAATGACTCCACATAATGTCTCTAAAATGAGCAAATGCACATCGAAAGATTTCTTTCATACCTGAGAATAAACATGCTTTCAAGTGTCAACCAAAAGGTTGGTGAGTTCATAGATTTATCATAAACAATAAAATTAATCATTTTGATAGACCACAAGATTTAAATACAGTACACCTATCCCGTGTACAAAACCATTTTTCATAATGCTTAGCAGAGTAGGTTCGTATCCTTTTCTCCCCCGTAGGTTGCCTCGCGATTTTTAAATAATCGTGCACATATCTCGTACACAAAACTAATACACATAACCTGTGTATAAAAATCATTCTCTCGATACATAACATTCATTTCGATTTCATTGCTCAATATGGTAACCGACCTTAACATATAATGCGCATCAATAATATCTCCAAAACAGAACATCTCGTCTGTATAATATATAAACTTCGAAGTACTAAACACCACGCCCACTAGCTCTTCCGTCTAGTGAACATTCTGGGTGGTGGTGTTAAACCTGGTAGCTACCTTTAGGATTCGCGTGAATTAGGGCCATACCCGATTCTAATTCTTAAGTTACCAAGCAATAATAATCAGGGGAAAAATATTCACATCAATTGGTGGCAATTATCATGTCCACATAATTCAATAATAATCCACAGAACTTCTGTCTGCATAATAATTCATTCGAGGAATGTTTTGCTTGTGTCTATCTCGTCAAACATTTATAAAAGCATTTCATGTATTTGCAGTTCAAAATATATTTCAAAAGCATTTAATAAAGCAGTTATAAAAACGACGCATGTATTCTCAGTCCCAAAAATGTAAAGAGTAAAAGGGAATCAAATGAACTCACGATACGATATTTTGTAGTAAAAATATGCATATGACGATGCTGAACAATGCAAGGTTGGCCTCGGATTCACGAACCTATATCATTTATATATATATTAACACATATAATTGTAATCAAACAAATTTATATATATATTTATTAGTGATATCATTTTATATTAATAACTTATATTTTTCATAAATGTATTCATTTTATGTACTTTAAATAAATAAAAATGTAGTTATATTATATGTATTAAATATATTTTTATATAATTAATATTTATTTGTTATAATATTAATAATAGGATTAGTATTCATAATAACGATACTTATAATAATAATGATAATACTAATGATAATGTTAGTGTTGATAATAAAGATGATAATAATACTAAAATATATAAAAATTTTAATAATAATAATAATAATAATAATAATAATAATAATAATAATAATAATAATAATAATAATCAGATAAAAAGGTTGTATTATTTTTACAATAAAAATACTAATTTTGATAAAAAAATTCTTAATACTAATAATACTTAATAACAATACTTTATTAAAATATAATAATGTTAATAATAGTAATAATAATAATAATGATAATAATAATTATAAAAATGATAGTAATGATAATATTAATAATAATGTTAAAAATAAAATATTGTTAATACTAATAATAATAATAATTCTAAAAATGATACTTATATTGATAATAACAATAATAATTATACTTATAATAATAATAATAATAATAATAATAATAATAATAATAATAATAATAATAATAATAATAATAATAATAATAATAATAATAATTTTAGAATACAGCCTTTGAAGAAAACAAGCTCCTAAAAATAAAATGTCACTGCCTGAGCTCAACTCGAGACCTCTCACTCCTCTACACGCACCTAAACCATTTGAGCTATCATGTTTTTCTGAAATTATCCCGCATTAAAATCTATATAACCCTTTATCCATCTGTCTTCATTTCTTCTTCTAAAACCAATACATAATCGTGAGATTCATTCACGATCATCATAGTTCACAGTTTATTCTTCATCATCATTATAACTATCCATTATACCCATCGTGTAACCATCATCATAACCATAAATCATCTCGCTATTCATACCCGTTTATCATTATCATACTCATAACCCTATCTTCATCATCTAAATTTTGAAATAGGTATGTGATGGGTTTCGGTCCATTAGAGAACAAACATTGGAACCCAGCCCAACACTTAATGATAATCACAACATGGATTGAAAGTTATTTAATCAATCAAGCCCAATCAATGGTCCGTTAATCAGTAATTAACATCGCATAGCTGAGATTTCATGTCGACAAGAGAACATGGTAGGTTTTTGGTTCTTCAATTAATCATTTACTAAAACACTATCCCCTTTAATATATTCATTGCCACTTCTAATCACCACATCATTAATATCCTTAATGTCTATCTCCTTTAAAAAAAATAGAGACAGGAACATAAATAGCAACAGTAAGGTTTCGTCTTGGCTACTATTTTCGAATGGAAACAGGAGAAAATCGAGCAGTAGTTAAGAGATGGCTTATGAATATGAATTGGTGGTTCTTGGTTGGAGAAAGTGGCTCGATTTGTGATGGTGGTTTAAACAGAAGGGCCTTGAATAAGTGGGTTCAAGATAGGAAACCAGAAAAATAGAAGCTACAACAACGGTTTATGATAATGTTTGGTTTTGTGGCTGTTCGAGTAGCGATCAAAACTAAAAACAGTAATTCATACATGGGGTTTACATGACAAAAGTGGACCTTAGTAGAAATAACAATGGTAGTGTTGTTGTGCGTTTGTGTTTGAACCGATGACTAACCAGAAAGAAGAAGAGGAATGGAAATAGTTAAATGTAGTAGGAGTTGATAATGTTTCGATGGTGGGACTCTTCGAAGAGTAGTTGGATATGGTGGTGTTCTTGTTGACAATTATTGATATTGTATGCTTGAGCGTGGATGGTGGTGATATGGGTCGAACAAACATGTAAACAAAATAGAAATCGGTCAAGAGTTTATGAGTGATGATGGTTGTTAAGTTTTCTTTGACAATAGTAAGAAAATAAGGATTTAATTTGAGTTGGGTATGTAGTGAGGTGGTGGTAAACGGTGGTAATGGTTGTGGTGATGATGGGTTTCACGATGGTGATTCTAATGGTGGAGGAGAAAGGGTGGTGGTGTTCATGATTCTAACGGGAGGAGATAATAAAATATGGTGGAAACTTGGTGGTTTTAGGATGGTAATATGGGTGATCAAAAATGGTACTTCGTGGTTGTTTACAGTGGTGATATGGTGCTCGGTGAGGCGGTGTTATGGTGACTTGAGTGGGCTTTCACGAGAGATTAAGAAGGAGAAGCGGTTGGTGCTTGATTATTGCAACTAGGCGCATACATATATAATATGCATATCACGTAATAATAATTAAAGTATTAATATAGTAATAATTAAGATAATAAAATGTGATAACCCGGAAAATTTCCGACTAAAATTTAAACCTAACCTTTATATGATTTCGACTAATTCCGACGATTCACGAGCAAATAACAGTAAATAAAAATGTATAATTATTTATTACATGATTAAAAATATGTATAAATTAAATTTAAATAAAAAATATATCATATCACTCTCATCATTATTATTAACATTAATAATAATGTTAACACCAGATTTGATACACACAATTTGTTATATTAATTATTATCATTAATATTATTATTAAAAATAAGATTTTTAATAAATTTACTAAAGTAATAGATTATTAGTTATCATTTTTTTTATTATTATTATCATTATCAATTATTATTAAACTTATTAAACTTATCATTATTTTAAATTTATCAATATTATAATTATTATTAATATAATTATTATTATTTAGTATTATTATTATTAATATAATTATTATTATTAAAGCATTTATTAATTTTAAAAAATTAAATAAAAAAAAGGAAATGGCAGTTACCTAATTTAGGTATTAACACTATCTGATTAATTAAATTGATCGACATCTTGATTATTAGGTATATCTGCTTTCTTGATTTATTTTTTTATTTTTTTTTGATCATGAAACTCTGTATAAATCTATTATCAGTAAACAATGAACTAGTTTTGTTTTACACATAGGATTACCATCATCATTATCATCTATAAAATGATTATAGATACTACATTGTTAAAACAGAAAACCCAGTTAAAAGAAAAATGAACTCATTCTCTGTTCTTGGTTAATTTTTAAAAACTCCAAAAACAAATCGAATCTCAAAATCCTTGAATATAATTCTGTTAGAAATCATTTACTCAATCTAACTACAAAATTTTAGATTCCAATTTTTTTATCAAACTCTAATTTTTGAGTCGAAGGTTCAAATTAAAAAAGTCAACTGTCGTGTTCTTCATAAAATTCGAGTTCGTTTTTACGTTTTCAGTTAAATTAAGGATTAAGGAAGTTTCTAATAGTGATTTGAAATACAATTCGTGTTGGGACCTTTGTCTAAAACATTCTCAATATCAAAATTAAGTTTTGAGTTTATTTTTTTTACGAGCAACAGGCTGCTGTTGCAGCTTTTTTTTTTTGATTTTTTTATTCAATCAATAACTTATTGTTTAGGTTCAATTTGGTAATTAAAAACAAACATATAAAAAGTTGTTATAATTGATTTCAATCCCTGGGTCGATTCTGATTTTGATGAAGAAGATGATGGATATAGAAAACGGGTTAAAAATATTTTAGTTATAGATTAAATCAGAAAAACAAACACAGCAGAGTGGTTTGAGAGTGTTGACGGGTTTCGAGAGGTCACGGGTTCGAGTCCCGGTCGTGGCATTTTTTTAGGAAGCTTTTTGAGGTAGTTTTCTTATTATTATTATTATTATTATTATTATTATTATTATTATTATTATTATTATTATTATTATTATTATTATTATTATTATTATTATTATTATTATTATTATTATTATTATTATTATTATTGTTACTACTAATATCATTATCGTTTAAGTATTATCACTTAGTATTATTGTTATTATTATTATTACTAATATTATTATTATCTTTTTACGAATATTAATATTATTTTTAATTTTATGAGTATTAATAATTATTAATATTATCAAAATTATTATTTTTAACATTAAAACTATTATTTTCAACATTAAAATTGTTATTTTTAACATTATTAATTATTATTATCATTATTTGTATTATTAATATTACTATTAATATTATTATTATTATTACAACAAATATTATTATTACATATAACAAATTATTGATTTTTACTAATTATATTAAAATACATTAATTATTTTAAATATATATACAAAATAAGATATAAATTATAAATAAAATATATATACTTTAATTAAGATTTAGTATAAATTTTATATATGTAACTACACACTATTATAAATAATTTATATAGTTAATGAATAGAATTATTTGAATTCTATATGTTAATATATAAACTTGATAAAGGTTCGTGAATCCGAGGTCAACTCTACATTTGTTCAATACCGTCATATGCATATTTACTACAAACTATCGTATTGTATCGTGGGTTTTCATTTGCTCCCTTTTTATATATATTTTTGGGCTGAGAATACATGCGCAACTTTTATAACTGTTTTACATTTAGACACAAGTACTCAAACTTTTATGCTATATACATACTTTGTCATGCTAAATCCCTGCCGTAATATCATTAATTGCTGAGGTATAAGATGCAAGCTTAGTTATTGTGAGTAGCGCTACTGAGAGTGACGTCTCTGTCCATTTGACCGTTGGTCTTTGGATACATAATAATGATTCAACGACACGAATAACAAGTGTCACGGGGTAACTTTGTTTAGTCGCGATATTACAAACAACAACTCTTTCGATTAATATATTTGGTATTAATCAACTTTAAACTGAAATCTTGTGGTCTAATGCTATATTGAACTATTGATTTATGATAAACCTATGAACTCACTCATCCTTGTGTTGACACTTTAAAGCATGTTTATTCTCAGGTCCTACATAATGCTTCCGCTGTGTATTTGCTAATTGAAAGCAACATTTCAACGAGTCATTCATGGATAATTTGAAAGACTTGCATTTGCTAATTTGATGATGATTGCTTGCTATGCTTGGAGTCTTCATTACATACCATATCAATTAAAGACATTTAATGTGTTATTCATTAAATACAATGTAATCTATTTATCTCCCGCTGCAAAACTCAATAAAATGTCTCATATAGAGTCGTTCTCGTTTATACAACTGTGATTTAATATAATTAGTCACAAATACCCCAGGCCCTATTTGGGGTGTGACAGATTGCTATCAGAGCAGTTTTTTTGTAGAGAACTAGGATTGCATTTTATGTATACCTTATACAATTAGGTACCTTAGCAATGTAGGACTACAACTTTCCTTGACCATAGTGCCTTTAATTGTTGCCTTTAAATGTTAAATGCTACACTATACCTTAGACACTATGCAAATTAAATTCTTTAATCTTCCTTAGAATGCCAAGCCAATCTAAGAACTCTGTTCACTCTCCTAAGTACTATCTAATTTCGCCACCACATTTAAATGCGACACCAAGATTTTTGAAATTCTCGATATTCCTATGACATCTATCATGGTTTTGTGTATTACATATGTATTACATGAAATGTTATCCATGATTCTTGAAATCTCTACTATTCATATTCATTACTTTCAAAATCTTTGCTTTCTCGTTATTTTTTATCATTGAATTTTCTTGACGAGTGGCGTCTACGAAACTCTAGAATGGAAGGGTTTGGATTACTGATTTAAAGGATCCTATAGCTCAAGCCCCTAGACCTGAATAGGCCATTACTAATTGAAAGTCTTTAATCGAAAGATTATCAGATTACATACTTATCATTTTATGATCTCGACAAGTCATACTGCCATTATTGGAGTATACACACATCATATCTTATTATATCTTATCATATCTACCCCAATAGACTTTGTCTGACACTTTTCCTAAATTTCCTCCGTAAATTACGAAAATCTTTTGCTATATATACGTTTTCACGGAGACGAATATATCATTCAGTATCCAACACCCATTTCATATCAAACCCTATTTCAATCACATAATATTGATTTCTCACTTGATTCCTCGAGCTCCAATGGCAGCGTAACCGGAACGAACAAACCAATCAGTCATCATCTTTTCTGGATGAATTAGGGATGAGTTCGTAGCGGACTCAATCAATGGAGGCAAGAAGAAGGTGATCCCTTCCACAAACCGAATTCACCACTTGGCGAAGAACCTGAAGCACTTACCGGCGAACCCGTTCGGAACACCATTTTCACCCTCATTTCCAGAATATCCCGTCACGAATATATAATATCGAAAATTCTAGATCTTATTCATCCACTTGTCCAAACCGCCAATCATCCCGGAGCAAGAGAAGAAGTCAACGAGCTTCGCGCTCGAGTAATGGCTTTGGAGAATATGGTGCAAAATCTAAGAGCATCAGCAGCACCAGCAGCATAACCAGTACCGATAGCACCACAGTATCAGCAACAGCAACATTAGTACCAACAACAACATCCGCATTCCATGCCTCAACATCACACTCGGTACCTCAAACATCAACATCATATCCCCCATAGATACTAAGGAATATTAGTAACAATGAGTTAAGATGTATTGACTTATTTTTCCTGAAGAATTATATATGTATACCTTATATATATATATATATATATATATATATATATATATATATATATATATATATATATATATATATATATATATGGTTTGGAACAATAATAAATCTTTTCGTACTAAGCTATTACGTGTGAATCTTAACTAGTATGTACTACTTGGTTAATTCATACCACTAATATGCTATGATGTACATACTTTGTTAATGACTTAACAATCGTTAATCACTGCTTTAGCACAATAAACTCCATTTCATAATAAACAAAGTGTATTATTCAAATACATGTTTGGTTTTACACTTTCATTTTTGACATACTCGAAGCTTTCTAGAAAACATTATTCATGTCTTGTGAATTTTACAAGGATTTCACGAGCACCAACATCATACACCGAGGTATATCTATAACAATGAACGATGAACTATTGAATCATAACTTCATTAGCGAAATATTTCGCGACAATTATGAAATCTCTAAGGTTTTGGAGATTATTTATTCTCGTTTCAACTGCAAATCAAATTAGTTTAATATTATATTAACTCATTAAATCCATGATTACAACTGAAGAATATATATATGAACGTATATCTTCATAAAGATGGTAATTAAAAATTTTTTTGTTCAAACAGTTAATTGTGAAAATATTTTAACGGGTAGGTAATACCCGAGAAATATTTATATCTCACATTAATACAATGTACATTCTTCAATTTCGATTCATAAATCATTAACTATACTCACTACCTTCACAGTGATACACAATCATTTTTGTAACATCCCGCATTTTTTCGTTAAATTTATTTTTAACACCGTCTTTTTTTTTAGATAATATCTTTTGTTATCTAAATTCGTGTCTTTCGTTAACTACCGTTCTTAATATTTCCGTTATTTGATTATAACATCTCTCGGTTACTCTAGCAATTTAAAATATTCGTTTGGTTAATTCACGCACCCGCATCCGAAATCGAGGGACTAGTTTTGCCACTTGACCAAAGAGTGGCTAGTAGTTGACTAGTCAAACACCTCACCACCTCCACTCATTCATTCATCTCTTTCTTTCTTTCTTACTTCCTCTTTTTCTCTCAAACACTCAAACAAGAATTCATCATCCATTTCACATCTAGGAAGCTCACAACAAATCCTACTACATATTTGGAATCCTCTCTTCATCCTCTACAACTTGATACCAATTTCATCCATTTTCGGTAACTTTCTAAAATCACTAGATTTCTTGTTCTTGATGTTTTTGACTTGAAATGATGTTAATTAGTGTCTATGGCTCGTGTCTAGCATGAATAAATGATTTATTTGCTCGATCTTGTTGTTTTTCATAAACTAGCACGAACTTGAAATGAGTTTGTTTAATCTTGAGTTTTGAGTGATTAAATGTTGTTTAAATGTTAAAGTTCATGTATTAAATTTGTTACTAGCATCATTAGCTTCAATTTGATGTGTTGGTTGATTTAGAAAAGCTTCATTTGCAAAATGGTTGAATTCATGATTTTGGTTAGGGTTTGATGAACTTTAAAACGAAATTTTGACGCATTGCATGCTATGAAATGTTGTTAGTAAGTGTTTAGTTGTATTGTATGTTTCATTACCTTCAAAACGGCGTATTGTATGTGTAAATTGGATTCCCGAGTCAAGAAATGCGTTTTATGAACTTGAAACTTCGATTTTGAACATTTAACGATCATTTATTGAGGTTTTCATTGTTGTTAGTGATGGATTTGATTCATGAAATGTGTTTAGTTGTATTCCTTGTTAAATTACCTTTCCAATGATATAAGATACGTGTTTTGAATATTTACGGTTCATAAGTTATGATCGTTTGAAGTTGGATTCGTGTTTGAGTGTTCAAAAACTGCCAGACTTGCTGAACAGGCATACTGAATGCCGCTCAGGGTTCTGGAGCACCGCTCCGGGCCCCGGCTGTCCAAAAAGTCCATTTTCATTTAATTCTAAGTATGCTACGTACCCCCGATCAACATGAAACTTGGCCACCATGCTTATATATGATTAAAACCCCAGAAAAATAGTTCGGGACCCGACCCGACCCCGTTGACTTTTTCGTTGACTTTGACCAAGTTTGACTTTTAGTCAAACTTAACCAACTACTCTTACAATCGTTATAACGTGCTTTTATACTTGATTCTTGCATGAAACTTGACAACGTGATTTACATGCTATATATTCGAGTCGTAAAGAGACATAGGACTAATTGAACACATTTCGCCCGACCTTGTGTCGTAACTAGTTAATTGATACAACTTACTTGTTTAGGTCGAGGCTAAGCAACTTTCATGCATACGTTTACTTTGTGAAGTACATTTATACTCGTGCACTCAAGGTGAGATCATAGTCCCACCTTTTTAACAACTTTTACTCTTTAAACTATGGGATGAGAAACATATACGTATCATACTTTTATGCTTTGAACACAAGTACGAAAACAAACATTCCACAGCGAGTTAGAATAAAAAGCCTCAATTCAATTATCATTAGTTACACTTGCAGGGTGCAAACGTTAAATTATGTTATGTGATCACATGGGCTTGACGAGCCCTCATTCGGACGGTTCGCTACCGTTAGCGGATGAAATATATTTTTGAGTATAGTGTATGTTCTAAAACTATGTAACAGGGTGCAAAACAGCTAAGTTTGATAATTGGGTGCTCGCGAACATACTTTTGGAATGCAAACGATTCAGATAATCAACGTTATGAAAATACAAAATCTTGTGGTTCAAAACAACGTTTACAAACACCTATGATTTCACCAACATTTTTTGTTGACAGTTTTCTATATGTTTCTTAGGTTCATGAATGGCTATTTGATACATGCTTCCGCGTACACTCATACTTGCTTGGGGTCAAGCATACATGCATACACTTTGATTACTTGCTTGGAGTCAAGCATACATGCATACACTAGTGATAGCACCTTTGGATTCAAACAAATGTTTACATATTTACGCTATTTATAGCAACTGTGATTTTAAACTAATTATGTCGCAAGTTATTTCATTTATACTTTACAACTTTTGTAAACTTAAACTTGTTGTCGAACCGTTTGGTAAACTAAACTTTGCAAGTCTTGTACATTTCAAATGAATACGACATAATTTTGGTCAAACGCGTCTCATATAGGGACTATGACCACGCAACGGGACCTAAGTTAACGGCGCCGTTAATTACAATTTTGTCGGGTTGCTACAGATGGTATCAAAGCGTTGGTTGTAGGGAACTAGGATGTGCATTAGTGTGTCTGACACAGTCGTTAGGACGCATTAGTGAATCTAGACTACAACCGGATAGTTAGTGATTGCATTCTGACATACATTTGCTATAGATAGCACTTACTTGACTACTTGTGTATTATACTTGAATCATTCTTAGGCAAACTTCTTAATGGTAACAAACTTTCATCATACGAATCGGTATTCTGCCACTTTCTGGTAACCCACGTTAATTTCAAGATTCATACACGTAAGGATGACAACAATTTCATTAGTCACATTAGTTCGGGAACTTGGTCTCCCAGATTGTTATTCGCCACCGTCTCAACTTACTATCGGTGTCACACCGGTGTTCCTTACTATCTACCACTTCTTGTTACTACCGTCACTACTCTAGGTGAGTATCGTCGTCACTACTTATCACTACGGTTGCGTACTATTCGTTATCACGATTCGTTACTCATTTCATACCTAAATGCATTATTGTTTGACTTGAACCGCATTTAACGTGAACAATCATTTATACACTTCCCTCGGGAACGCTTCTTTAGAGTTGCACTAATTCTTTCGATTCAATACGAGTCACGTTAGTGATGTCGCTATACTTTGTACATTTTAAATCTTCACGATTACACGAACTTGAATCTATGGAGTGATGTGGGAATGGAGGTATGAGTTAGCGTAATATAACGACACTCAATCAACATGGTTATATTACGGTAAGTCATACCAAAGTTCTAATGACTCGTGATGGTGATTGGACTCGATCAACCTAATCACCACCATGTGCCATGTACATGACTTCATTTTTCTTGTTTGAACATCCGACGACCCCGAGAATACTGATAACAACCATACCTGGGACACATCGTCGATTATCGTCGAACCATATTTATGCTTCCGAATGAATGACAAATTCTTTCGACTTTAAACATATGATACACGTGTATACTATCTCGTCTTCGCGCAGTTTTATCGACGAACTACAATATGCTTGTTATGCTCACATCGAGGTGGAAATTTCTCTCGCATTAAACTCGTACTTCCGTATAAGGAAATCTTTATTCTAAATTCACAATGGAGTGAGAGACTCTTCACGTTATACTAGTATTCACCACGAGGGAGAATAGTCCTAACGAATGTTTTCGGAAATCGATAAATCTTCCGCGGTGCGAATTTCTTGAGAAACTTGTTGTAACTAACGTTTTCAAGTCCTAACGAACCTATTCAATATACCTTAAAGAAATCTACCTCGTTTCGGATCGAGATTCTCGTTTCACTTCTAGATTTTTGGAGTGCCTTACAAAAAGCCTCGGGACCACGTTTAGACATGAGTGCCGCACATCAACCACAACCCGACGGACCGAGCAAACATACAATTCAAACCTTGGAAACGTTAATACGAATTTGTGTTATCAACTTCAAATTTACTTGAGAAAATTAGTCAAATTCTCTTACTACAAAGATTTTCATTCGTGTATTAACGCCGCACCTTCTCGAAACTTTATATGGCCGCAATTGTCGTTTTCTAAATCGTTGGGCCGAAGAGGCGACAAGCAAATCACCGGACCCGCACACATTCATGAAATAACTGTTAAGATCGTTCAATTCCAAGAGAGGCCCAAGACGATCCGTAGTCGCCAAAAGAGCCATGCAAATGTTAGACGTAAACCTTTCGAATTCCAAGTGGGTAACCACGTAACGTTACAATTCGCACCTTGAAAAGGTGTAATCCGTTTCGGGAAACGTAGAAATCTAAATCCGTGATGCATTAATCCTTTTAAAATCTTGGGGCGTTTTGGACCCGTTGCTAGCCGTTTAGATTTTTCGACCCATTTGAGTCTCCATTCATCCTACATTCTATGAATCAAACTTAAAGAAGTATCTTGCCGAACAAAAACTTGTTATTTCTTTTAATGAACTTACTATCGATGACAAACTCCACTTCCTAGGACAACCGGTTGAAATTGTGAATCGTGAAACCAAACTCTAAAACAACGAAAAATCCCAACTGTCAAGTTCGTTAAAATGCCCAAGGAAGTACCTTCACTTATTCGTAGAATTTTCAACGCAAGGTTTCGAAGAAGAAACAACAACTACTACTTCCAACTAAATTTCGGGACGAAATTTCTTTTAAGGTGTAGGTAATGTAACATCCCTCGTTTTTCCGTTAATTTTATTTTTAACACCGTCTTTTTTTTAGATAATATCTTTTGTTATCTAAATTCGTGTCTTTCGTTAACTAACGTTCTTAATATTTCTGTTATTTGATTATAACATCTCTCGGTTACTCTAGCGATTTAAAATATTCGTTTGGTTAATTCACGCACCCGCATCCGAAATCGAGGGACTAGTTTTGCCACTTGACCAAAGAGGTGGCTAGTAGTTGACTAGTCAACCACCTCACCACCTCCACTCATTCATTCATCTCTTTCTTTCTTTCTTACTTCCTCTTTTTCTCTCAAACACTCAAACAAGAATTCATCATCCATTTCACATCTAGGAAGCTCACAACAAATTCGACTACATATTTGGAATCCTCTCTTCATCCTCTACAACTTGATACCAATTTCATCCATTTTAGGTAAATTTCTAAAATCACTAGATTTCTTATTCTTGATGTTTTTTGACTTGAAATGATGTTAATTAGTGTCTATGGCTCTTGTCTAGCATGAATATATGATTTATTTTCTCGATCTTGTTGTTTTGCATAAACTAGCATGAACTTGAAATGGGTTTGTTTAATCTTGAGTTTCGAGTGATTAAATGTTGTTTAAATGTTAAAGTTCATGTATTAAATGTGTTACTAGCATCATTAGCTTCAATTTGATGTGTTGGTTGATTTAGAAAAGCTTCATTTGCAAAATGGTTGAATTCATGATTTTGGTTAGGGTTTGATGAACTTTAAAACGAACTTTTGACGCATTGAATGCTATGAAATGTTGTTAGTAAGTATTTAGTTGTATTGTATGTTTTATTACCTTCAAAACGGCATATCGTATGTGTAAATTGGATTCCCGAGTCAAGAAATGCGTTTTATGAACTTGAAACTTCGATTTTGAACATTTAACGATCATTTATTGAGGTTTTCATTGTTGTTAATGATGGATTTGAGTCATGAAATGTGTTTAGTTGTATTCTTTATTAAATTACCTTTCCAATGATATAAGATACGTGTTTTGAATGTTTACGGTTCATAAGTTATGATCGTTTGAAGTTGGATTCGTGCTTGAGTGTTCAAAAACTGCCAGACTTGCTGAACAGGCATACTTAGCACCGCTCAGGGTTCTGGAGCGCCGCTCCGGGCCCCGGCTGTCCAAAAAAGTCCATTTTCATTTAATTCCAAGTATGCTACGCACCCCCGATCAACATGAAACTTGGCCACCATGCTTATATATGATTAAAAACCCGGAAAAATAGTTCGGGACCCGACCCGACCCCGTTGACTTTTTCGTTGACTTTGACCAAGTTTGACTTTTAGTCAAACTTAACCAAACACTTTTGCAATCGTTATAACATGCTTTTATACTTGATTCCTGCATGAAACTTGACAACGTGATTCACATGCTATATATTCTAGTCGTAACGAACCATAGGGCTAATTGAACACATTTCACCCTACCTTTTGTCGTAACCGGTTAATTGATACAACTTACTTGTTTAGGTCGAGGCTAAGCAACTTTCATGCACACGTTAACTTTGTGAAGTATATTTATACACGTGCACTCGAGGTGAGATCATAGCCCCACCTTTTCAACAACTTTTACTCTTTAAACTATGGGATGAGAAACATATACGTATCATACTTTTATGCTTTGAACACAAGTACGAAAACAAACATTCCACAGTGAGTTAGAACAAAAAGCCTCAATTCAATTATCATTAGTTACACTTGCAGGGTGTAAACGTGAACTTATGTTATGTGATCACATGGGCTTGACGAGCCCTCATTCGGACGGTTCGCTACCGTTAGCGGATAAAATATATTTTCGAGTATAGTGTATGTTCTAACACTACGTAACAGGGTGCAAAATAGTTAAGTTTGATAATTGGGTGCTCGCGAACATACTTTTGGAATGCAAACGATCCAGATAATCAACGTTATGAAAATACAAAATCTTGTGGTTCAAAACAACGTTTACAAACACCTATGATTTCACCAACGTTTTTCGTTGACAGTTTTCTATATGTTTCTCAGGTTCATGAATGGCTATTTGATACATGCTTCTGCGTACACTCATACTTGCTTGGGGTCAAGCATACATGCATACACTTTGATTACTTGCTTGGTGTCAAGCATACATGCATACGCTAGTGATAGCACCTTTGGATTCAAACAAATGTTTACATACTTACGCTATTTATAGCAACCATGATTTTAAACTAATTATGTCGCAAGTTATTTCATTTATACTTTACAACTTTTGTAAACTTAAACTTATTGTCGAACCGTTTGGTAAACTAAACTTTGTAAGTCTTGTACGTTTCAAATGAATGCCACATAATTTTGGTCAAACGCGTCTCATATAGGGACTATGACCACGCAACGGGACCTAAGTTAACGGCGACATCAATGACGATTTTGTCGGGTTGCTACAATTTTCATACAAATTCAATTACATATTCTGATTTTGACATATCAGAATTCAAGTAAATCTTTAGCAGATGTTATCTTCCTAAAGATCACTACATTCATGAATTATATTCATTTGTATTCTATGCTGAATTATCACATCAAACCACCGAAATTATCGTTCATTACTTTTGAAATCAATAACCCCTATTCGTTAACCATTAGATCCATTGACGATTACAATCAGCGTTTAATCATCTAAAAATAAAATTTCTTGAATCCATCTTAGATTGATAATCAATGATTCAGATTCGTTAACCTTGAGAATGCTGACGAAGCAGCAAAAGCTATAGATGGTCTTAATGGCCAAAAGTTTGATGATAAAAAATGACGCATTAAAAAAGCTCAGATTTGGAACTGGAAAACGGATTGAGCAAACCATGAAGGAAGCTGTGGATAAATCACAAGGACTAAACCTATAATCAAAGAATCTAGATGATTCGATTTCTGATGAAAACCACATAAGATCTTTTTACGCATTCTAAATCTTTAAGGGAGAATTTTTCTCATTATCATTCGATCTTAGAAATTCAAAGATATCATCGTATCTTTCGTTATAAATATCTTCTATATTTATGAAGATATCTTCATAACGATTCTTTTCCGCAATTAATTATCTCTTTGCGATATCTTTATCACATCATAAAGGAAACTGTTTTAGTTTCTATATTCTGTAAAATTCAAGTTTAAATTATAAATGTTTTGAAGAAGTGTTGAGAATTGAAGCATGAGTTAGTATAATATAATGACGTCAGGCCAACGTGATTATATTACAGTAAGTCATGCTAAGTTTTTAATGGAAGATGATGATTCATATACTTTATAATCATCATTTGCCATGTTACACGACTCTTACATTCTATTTAACCTTTAAACATATCAATAAAAAAATTTTCTTGATGATTCGGTCTTTTCTGGATATTCTGGTAATTTGACAAATCAAATCGTGCTATTACCTTTCCTTCTGCTTTGTATATCATGATCATTCGAAACTTCATACCTACGAATTCTGGACCATTATTTGCTTTACAAAAGCATGAAGCTTCGACATATAAGGGAAAATATAAAGCCCGATAACAACACCGAAATTACAAACCGTGTATATCAATGCGTATAGCAATATAAAGACACGGGAGAACTAAAAACACTATAAATCCAAGAGCATAGTAGAAGTAAACTGACTCTTTCGGCGACAGATGCAAAAGAAGAACGATAGATATAAAAGTCAGGACTATATCCAGAATAAGAACTGGATGGAGCAATTTCACAATCTTTGGAAGTATGAATTGAGGAAGAAAGTATAGAAGTGGTGAAGATAATGAAACGGAAGAAGCTAATTTATAGTGAAATTCCAGACACATTAATCGAAGCAATTCACCGCATTTAATCAAAGAAAATCCCAAATTCCTTAATTACCGTAGAATAAAATCTTATAAAGATTTTGAAGATTTCTTTAAATCCCTTGAATTCCAGAAATCAACTTTAACCATATCAAAAGTTAAAGTGAACATTTAATTTCCTCATTCCACTCTTTTGTGATAGCTTCATTTATACTCTTTCTATAATCGAATCATTTTATCCATATTACCCAATGTTGATAAAACTCTATTTTTCAACTCATATTCATCATTCTTGTTGTAAACAATGACGATCTCTATCAAATTTCATGATCGTGATTTTTACGAACTCCTCTCTATTTTGTCTACCTGATATTGTGGCATAAATGTTCAAGGTTTAAATAAGCTCACTATTATTCATAACACATTTCATGTGTATTGAAATGCTTGTATAGCGTCATCATCTCTTTCTAAGAAAACCTAACCAATAACACACTTGTTAATCCTTTAGATATCCTCCGCATTAATAATAAAATGCACTTCGTAGAATTTATGGATCGTAAGATTTAAACACTAGAAACAAAACAATATTCTATCTGTTGAAATTCACACAAGGCCCCGAGTATACCTGGGAACGTAAAGACCAAATAAAACGAAAATATCCTCACCTGTTTACAAACAACACCGACTGGTGGCAACAACTAAATTTCAGGACGAAATTTCTTTTAACGGGTAGGTACTGTGATAACCCGAAAAATTTTCGACTAAAATTTAAACCTAACCTTTATATGATTTTGACTAATTCTGACGATTCACGAACAAAAAACTGTAAATAAAAATGTATAATTATTTATTACATGATTAACAATATGTATATATTAAATTTAAATAAAAAATATATCATATCACTCTCATCATTATTATTAACATTAATAATAATGTTAACACCAGATTTGATACTCAGAATTTGTTATATTAATTATTATCATTAATATTATTATTAAAAATAAGATTTTTAATAAATTTACTAAAGTAATAGATTATTAGTTATCATTTTTTTTTTATTATTATCATTATCAATTATTATTAAACTTATCATTATTTTAAGTTTATCAATATTATAATTATTATTAATATAATTATTATTATTTAGTATTATTATTATTAATATAATAATTATTATTAAAACATTTATTAATTTAAAAAATAAAAAATAAAAATAAAAATAAATAAAAATAAAAAGGAAATGACAGTTACCTAATTTAGGTATTAACACTATCTGATTAATTAAATTGATCGACATCTTGATTATTAGGTATATCTGCTTTCTTGATTTATTTTTTTATTTTTTTCTGATCGTGAAACTCTGTATAAATCTATTATCAGTAAACAATGAACTAGTTCTGTTTTACACATATTATTACCACCATCATTTTCATCTATAAAATGATTATAGATACTACATTGTTAAAACAGAAAACCCAGTTAAAAGAAAAATGAACTCATTCTCTGTTCTTGGTTAATTTTTCAAAAACTCCAAAAACAAATCGAATCTCAAAATCCTTAAATATAGTTCTGTTAGAAATCATTTACTCAATCTAACTACAAAATTTCAGATTCCAATTTTTTCTATCAAACTCTAATTTTTGAGTCAAAGGTTCGAATTAAAAAAGTTAACTGTCGCGTTCTTCATAAAATTCGAGTTTGTTTTTACGTTTTCAGTTAAATTAAGGATTGAGGAAGTTTCTAATAGTGATTTAAAATACAATTCGTGTTGGGACCTTTGTCTAAAACATTCTCAATATCAAAATTAAGTTTTGAGTTTATTTTTTTTTACGAGCAACAGGCTGCTGTTGCAGCTTCTTTTTTTTTTTTTTTTTTATTCAATCAATAACTTATTATTTAGGTTCAATTTGGAAATTAAAAACAAACATATAAAAAGTTGTTATAATTGATTTCAATCCCTGGGTCGATTCTGATTTTGATGAAGAAGATGATGGATATAGAAAACGGGTTAAAAATATTTTAGTTATAGATTAAATCAGAAAAACAAACACAGTAGAGTGGTTTGAGAGTGTTGACGGGTTTCAAGAGGTCACGGGTTCGAGTCCCGATCGTGGCATTTTTTTTAGGAAGCTTTTTGAGGTAGTTTTCTTATTATTATTATTATTATTATTATTATTATTATTATTATTATTATTATTATTATTATTATTATTATTATTATTATTATTATTATTATTATTATTGTTACTACTAATATCATTATCGTTTAAGTATTATCACTTAGTATTATTGTTATTATTATTATTACTAATATTATTATAATCTTTTTACGAATATTAATATTATTTTTAATTTTATGAGTATTAATAATTATTATTATTATCAAAATTATTATTTTTAACATTAAAACTATTATTTTCAACATTAAAATTGTTATTTTTAACATTATTAATTATTATTATTATTATTTGTATTATTAATATTACTATTAATATTATTATTATTATTATTACAACAAATATTATTATTACATATAACAAATTATTGATTTTTACTAATTATATTAAAATACATTAATTATTTTAAATATATATACAAAATAAGATATAAATTATAAATAAAATATATATACTTTAATTAAGATTTAGTATAAATTATATATATATATATATATATATATAACTACACACTAATATATAAATAATTTATATAGTTAATGAATAGAATTATTTGAATTCTATGTGTTAATATATAAACTTGATATAGGTTCGTGAATCCGAGGTCAACTCTACTGAGAGTGACGCCTCTGTCCATTTGACAGTTGGTCTTTGAATACATAATAATGATTCAACGACACGAATTACAAGTGTCACGGGGTAACTTTGTTTAGTCGCGATATTAAAAACAGCAACTCTTTCGATTAATATATTTGGTATTAATCAACTTTAAACTGAAATCTTGTGGTCTAATGCTATATTGAACTATTGATTTATGATAAACCTATGAACTCACTCAACCTTGTGTTGACACTTTAAAGCATGTTTATTCTCAGGTCCTACATAATGCTTCCGCTGTGTATTTGCTAATTGAAACCAACATTTCAACGAGTCATTCATGGATAATTTGAAAGACTTGCATTTGCTAATTTGATGATGATTGCTTGCTATGCTTGAAGTCTTCATTACATACAATATCAATTAAAGACATTTAATGTGTTATTCATTAAATACAATGTAATCTATTTATCTTCCGCTGCAAAACTCAATAAAACGTCTCATATAGAGTCGTTCTCGTTTATACAACTGTGATTTGATATAATTAGTCACAAATACCCCAGGCCCTATTTGGGGGTGTGACATAAAACGTGTCTTCCTATTCTTCATCTGCCGACAGTTTGAAACTGGTGATGATTCGTAGTCCGTTGCTAATTAGTGGCGGACAAAAGTACTCAGAAAGATCCCATATTTTTACAGTAACTATATTTATTTATTTTGGTCATTATGGTATAAAATTCGGTTATTAACTATTAAATAAAAATTACAGTAATTATACACTCCCATTCCCAAGTAAAATATAAAAAGTTTTAAAATTCAACAAATAGTTCCTAAATACATTTTTAATAAGCCTAAAATTTATAGAAATCATTTTCGTATCACCGTTTATTTTAAAATTACATAAGTTTGAATTTAAGTTGCTTAATATCAATCGGAACATCAAACAAGTATTACAATCATTTAATATTTATTTTTAATATTCTTTATTTATATATACATACACACATATCTATTTACAATTAATTGTTCGTGAATCGTCGAAGGCAGTCGAAGGTCAATTGAATTCATGTAAACTGTTCCACAAATTTTGAGACTCAATTAAATATACTTTGCTTATCATGTCGAAACCATATAAGAATAAAGTTTAAATTTGGTCAAAAATTTCCTGGTCGTCACATATTTATCGTGTAGCGTTACATGGACAGAGTTTCGACTTTAAAACCAGTAAAACATTTCTTACAATAACCAAAATTATTATTATTAAACTTAAATTAAAATTAATATTATATATATATATATATATATATATATATATATATATATATATATATATATATATATATATATATATATATATATATATATATCGTATATATTGAGAGATTTAGAGAAAAATGAGGTGCAGAATTCGAGCAGAATACGTGCTTTTATAGTGCAATTTGATCCTGAGCTGCTCCGCGATCGCTATGGGTTTCCCCTTTACAGCTCCGCGATCGCGGAGTTTCACACTCCACCTCACCAATTGATTTAAACGTGGGCGGCTTTGTATAATATAATATATAATATATATATATATATATATATATATATATATATATTATAATATTATATATATATATATATATAATTAATTATATATTATATTATATTCTTGTGCATAGTTGACTTCTAATTTTAGCTCCGTTGAGTCGTGCGTTGATAGTTGGTTCATGTCTAGGTTCCGAATTTTCGAACGCCTTTTCGTATGATTTAATATCTTGTACTTTACGTTTCGTGAAGGGACCCGTTCATATATGTTAAAAACGATTCATAATAGTTGATTTCATCGCGAGGTATTTGACCTCTATATTATACATTTTTCAAACATTGCATTCGTTTTTAAAAGACAGACTTTATTTACATTTAAAGGTAACGGCATGCATACCATTTCATAATACATCCAACCATATTCGACTTAATAATAATCTTGATGAACTCAACGACTCGAATGCAATGTCTTTTGAAATATGTCATGAATGACTCCAAGTAATATCTCTAAAATGAACAAATGCACAGCGGAAGATTTCTTTCATACCTGAGAATAAACATGCTTTAAAGTGTCATCCAAAAGGTTGGTGAGTTCGTTAGTTTATCATAACAATCATTTTCATTATTTTAATAGACCACAAGATTTCATTTTTCATAAACATCATTCTCATATCAGGCATTTCGCAAACTGCATAGAGATAAAAATCATTCATATGGTGAACACCTGGTAACCGACCTTAACAAGATGCATATAGAATATCCCCATCATTCCGGGACACCCATCGGACATGATAAACTCGAAGTACTAAAGCATTCCAAATTCCAGAATGGGGCTTGTTGGGCCCGATAGATCTATCTTTAGGATTCGCGTCAATTAGGGGTGCACTAATTCTTAAAATTAGTGATGTTCCCTAATTCTTAGATTACCAGACTATAAAGGGGCATATTCGGTTTAATAATCCAGCCATAGAATGTAGTTTTAAGTACTTGTATCTATTTCGTCAAACATTTATAAAGCAGCGCATGTATTCTCAGTCCCCAAAAATATATATTGAAAAAGCATTTAAAAAGGGAGCAAATGAAACTCACAATACGATATTTTATAGTAAAAATATGCATACGACGGAACTGAACAATGCAGGGTTGGCCTCGGATTCACGAACCTATATCATTTGTATATTTATTAATATACATAATTGTAATCGAACAAATATTAATATTATTATTAGTAAAAATTTTTATATTAATAACTTATGTATTTCTTTATTTAATTAATATATTCATTTTATTTATTTTGAATAAATATTAATATAATTAAGTTAAATATATTTTTATATGAAGATCATTTGTTTGTGAAATTAATAATTATGATAATACTAGTATTAGTAATAATATGGATACTATATAATAATAATGATAAAAGTGATAATAATAATAATAATAATGTTAATAAAAATAATGATATTAATAATGATAATAATACTAAGTTGTATTAAAATAACTATGATAACAATAATTATAAAACTTTTAATAATTCTTTTAAAGCATATTAAAATTTTAATCATTTCCATAATAATATTTATATCCAAAATTTCTATATTTCTAATCTTAACAATATTATTAAAAACTGTACATTCATAGTTATAATAATCATAACTTTCATGTTTAATTTATAAACTAATGACTATAGTTTCTTTTAACATTAATTTGTAATCATAATAATATTACTAGAAATAATACAATAATAATAATACTAATAATAATATTAGTAATGATAATACTACTAATTTGTAAATGATAATACTAATAATGTTTAATGATAATACTAATAATTATGATATAAATTTTATTAATAATAATAAATAATCTAACAATAATATAGTTTGAGTAACTACCTTCAAGCTTTTTCTAAAAAGAATGTCTCCGATCAAATTCGAACCCGAGACCTCTCGCTCACCCACAACACCTTCTAAACCATTTGACCATTTATACTTTTCTGATTTATATTTGGTCTCCATTATATATATAACCCTCATTATTTTGGCCCAACAGTTTTCCAATATTATTTAACCCATCATTAAGGATAGGCCCAAGAGACAAATTAACCTAACCCAAAGTGTGATCAAATGGCCCGATAGTTATTATGATCCGGTTCAAGTCCAAGATTTTAGGTAATAATCATGTATGGTTTTGTGTTGTAATCGTACCAGGATCAAAAACATAAATAAATTACGCTAGTACGGTGATCTTCGCACAACAATAAAAGGTGAGTGACATCGTTAATCATCATTCTTCATCATCATAGTTCCATCATAACATCGGTGTTTTCAGATTAATTATCTTATCATCTCCATCATTCTACTGTTCATCATCAAAAGAGAAAGAAAAAGAAAAAAAAATATATCGATGGTGTTTGTTGGCAGGCTGTTCGATCAGTAAAAAAAATATGATTGTGATTCGGTTGGATGTGTTGGGCGAACCAGGAACGAAACCGATGCAGAAGGTTTATAATGGTGTTAAGAGTGGGTTTTACTGTTGCAAACCACGACTCCATTAATGAGGGTTCTCGATTAATTAACAGAAATAAAAATAGAAAGAAATAAAAGAGAAACGTTGTAGTAGGAGTGATGGGCTGTGTGGGTGTTCGATTGTAATGATCTTGGAAGTGGCGTTTGGGTGGTGCACACGGTGGTTTAAGAGTGGCAGATGGTAATGGTTTGCAATGGTTGTGGGTTGGTGATTTGAAACGGCAAAACATCGGTTGCAAAAGGAGCTAATTAGTAGCAACCTTTTAGCGATTAATGGCTGGTGTTGAACGAACATGAAACAGTAGAAGAAGAAATAGAAAAATGGTAAATCTAATCGAGCAAATAACGTTAGGTTTGGTGATGGCTTTATATGTGGTTTCACGAAGGATTGCAGGTCCTATCAACACATAACTGGAATGTAAACGTGGTTGTAGTAGTAGCCCAAAAAGATATAGAAACATAATGAAAAGTAGCAGCCGGTTATACAAGTGTTTTCGTGATTCAACAACCAGAAAAATAGAAGTGTAGCAACACACTATGTAACGAAGAGAATGATGTTTGAGTCTTCATCGAACAAGAAAAAAATATAGCAGGTGTAAAGGTTCGTGGTGGTTGGTTGTGAGATTTGGTGATAGTGATTGAACATGGTGGCCGAAGGTGGTTGTCAGGTTGGTGGTTCCCAGAGGTTCATGGGGTGGCTCATGTTGATGATTAAGGTGAACCGAGGTGATCGAGAAGGATGGTTGTAGAGTCAGTTATGCAATGTATGCATATGTATATATATAGAATTAGTAAATTATTTAATATATATAATATAATAATAATTAAACTATAATAATATCAATCAATTATATACAGTAATACAAACTAAGAATAGTAATAAAATCATGAATCACAATGTTAAAAATAGTTCAGCAGCCTACTTCTTGGATTCTTATAACAACAGTTTTCACGGACTGTGTATCGTGCGAAATCAGTAGTGGATAAAAGTGTTCAGAAAAATCCCAAACTTTTAGATTAACTATATTTATTTATTTTGGTCATTATGGTATAAAATTCGATCCTTAATTTATTAAATAAAAATTACATCAACTGTCCCTCTCATTTCTAGGTAAAATATAAAAAGTGTTAAAATTTATAGAAAAGTCTGGGTAAAATATAAAAAGTGTTAAAATTTACATCAACTAGTCCCTAAATACATTTTTAATAAGCCTAAAATTTATAGAACTCATTTTCGTATCACTGTTTATTTAAAATTACATAAGTTTGAATTTAACTTATTTAATATCAATCGGAACATTAAAGGAGTATTACAATCATTTAATATTTATTTTTAATATACTTTATTTATATAGAGATATATTTTAAATAATAATTATTATAATATCCTATTTTTATTTTATTAATTTTTAATAACAACAACATATAATACTTCAAATTATATTTCGAATTATTATTTATATATACATACACACATATCTATTTACAATTAATTGTTCATGAATCGTCGAGAATGATCGAAGGGTAAATGAATACATGAACACAGTTTAAAGTTTTTGAGATTCAATATTGCAGACTTTGCTTATCGTGTCGGAAACATATAAAGATTAAGTTTAAATTTGGTCAGAAATTTCCGGGTCGTCACAGTGTTCATGACCCGTCCTAATCCATCTGGACGAATACATTACATTTGGTTACATCGCGAGGTTCTGACCTCTATATGATACATTTTACAAACATTGCATTCATTTTTAAAAGACAAACTTTCATTACATCGAAAGATGACAGGCATGCATACCCTTTCATAATATATCCAAACTATAAATGACTTAGTAGTAATCTTGTTGAACTCAATGACTCGAATACAACGTCTTTTGAAATGTGTCATGAATGACTCTAAGTAATATATCTAAAATGAGCAAATGCACAACGGAAGATTCCTTTAATACCTGAGAAAAAACATGCTTTCAAGTGTCAACCAAAAGGTTGGTGAGTTCATTAGTTTATCATAAATATTCATTTCCATCATTTTAATAGACCACAAGATTTTCATTTCTCATAAATATACGTCCCATGCATAAAGACAAAAATAATCATTCATATGGATTGAACACCTGGTAACTGAAATTAACAAGATGCATATAGAATATCCCCATCATTCCGGGACACCCATTGGACATGATAATTTCGAAGTACTAAAGCATTCCAAATTCCAGAATGGGGCTTGTTGGGCCCGATAGATCTATCTTTAGGATTCGCGTCAATTTGGGGGTCTGTTCCCAAATTCTTAGGCTACCAAGCTAAAAAGGGACATATTCGGCTTCGATCCATTCAACCATATAATGTAGTTTCGATTACTTGTGTCTATTTCGTAAAACAGTTATAAAAATAGCGCATGTATTCTCAGTCCCAAAAATATATATTGCAAAAGCATTTAAAAATGGAGCAAATGAAACTCACAATACTGTATTTTGTAGTAAAAATACATATAACGGCATTGAACAACTGAACAATGCAGGGATGGCCTTGGATTCACGAACCTATTATTCAATCATGTATATTAATACATGTAATGGTAATCGAACAAATATATATATTATTAGTGATTTTCTTTGTTATTTTATATCATGTGTTTTATTAAAAACTTAATTAGATATATTTATCTTTATATAGATAATTAACATTTATTACAAAATTATGAATATGGTTAGGTTCTATGTCACAAATATATTTTTGTATAGAAAATCTACATTTGATATATTAATAGTACTAATAATAATAATAATAATAATAATAATAATAATAATAATAATAATAATGATAACAATAATACTAATTATGATAAAGTTATGGTAATCCTAATAATAGTAATAATGATAATTTTAATATTAATGATAAAGATAATACTAATAATAATAATGTTTGTAATGTTAATACTAATAACGTTTAATGATAATACTAATAATTATGATATAATTTTATTAGTAATAACAAATAATCTAGAAATAATAATAATAATAATAATAATAATAATAATAATAATAATAATAATAATAATAATAATAATAATAATAATAATAATAATAATAATAATAATAATAATAATAATAATAAGTAACTACCTTAAAATAGGCAAAAAAAAAATAAACAGCCCATGACGGGATTCAAACCCGCGACCTCTCCTTTCCCACAAACACTTCCTAAACCATTCTTTTATTTCTATATTTCTGCTTATATATCACAGATATATAGATATAACTCGTATCTATCTGTTTCGCCTTATCATTCAAACATTTTTCATCATCAACCACAATGGGTCTCGGCCCAATCTTATTTCAGTCCAATCCAACCAAATCAATATCCGGCCCATCTACAACTAAATCAACCCAACAGCAGTTCTTATTGCAAAAAAAAAAAAAAATAATGCCTTGGCCTAGTGTTGAACCCATGACCTCCCGTTAAGTACTCACACACCCAAACCAACGATCTATCTGCTCCTTTATGAAATAATTAACACATTATACTCTTTTAACTCATGACCAATAAATCGTCACCAATAATCCCTATTAACACAACTAGAATCATCGTCATCTATTCATCTTATCACCATCGATATCTCTCATCATCATCAATCATCGCGTGTATCATTATCATTAATATATCATAAACTTCATCATCTATTATAACCGTACCTCTATCATCACCATTAATGAATCAACATCATCATTCTTCGGTTAATCACCATCATCATCGTACTTTATAATGATAGTTTGTTGGGTTTGCTTCGAAAGTCCAACAGGAAGTAGTAGCAGCTGTAAACAATAATATAAATTTGATGGTTCCATGGTGAGGTTGTGGTGGGTGTCACGATGGTGGCTTCGGCTGGAACCTAAATAAACATAGCAACAGTAGCAGCCTTCATCGAGCAGATGAAGCAGCAAAATAGTAACAGTAATCGTTAATGGTGTGGTTCGGTTTGCAGTTTTAAAACAGGATTAAGTAGCAGTAGAGATCAATGATCATGATGGTGGTGATTTCTTGGACAAGAGAGAGATATATAGAGAGAGAGGAGAGAGAGAAAGAGAGGTGATTAGTGACGGTTCTTGTGGTGGTGGCCGATGGTTGTTTGTTAGTGATTCACGAAGAAGGGGAGAGGGAGAAAGAGAGAGATGAGAGAGAGGTGAAGGATCATGGGGGAGGGTGGTGGTAGCAGATGGTTGGGGTTATGATAATGGTAGGGTGGCGGTTTGATGGTGCTCCGGTAGTGGTTGCAGGTGGTAGGCGAAGGGAAGGTGGCCGGGTATGGTGGTGGTGGTGAAATGCTTGTTATCCATCTATATCCTAAGTGTATGTATATATATATACTTATATATATATATATATATATATATATATATATATATATATATATATATATATATATATATATATATATATATATATATATATATAAATATTAATAATAATAATAATATAATAATAATAATTATATTAATTAATTATAAATAAGAAAGAAAACGTGTAATAAGAATGATTGAACTGCCGACAGTTTTAATGGGAAGTGTTTCGTGTCCATTGCTAAACAGTTAAAATATAAAAGTGTTCCTAAAAATCCGAAAATTTTAAATTAAGTCCATTTATTTATTCTGGTCATTACCTGTTTGAAACCTGATCAAAAAGGTTCGATAATTATTTATTTTCTGTGCCAAATAATATGTACGGAGTACTTAAAATTTAAACTAAAAAGGTAAAAATATTTTTAACAAAGCTAAAATCTTCGTAATCAATTTACAGTCCAACCTTTATCTTAATCCTTGATATGTATGTATTAGATCTATATGAACACTAACGATATGCCAACTGAGTATTACTGACGTTTAATAATTAAGCTCAAAATCATTCATTTTTAATATCTTCTCTTCTTATATATAAACAGTTTTAGATAGCAAGTTCATTAAGTAAATAAATATATTATATATTTCCAAACAAGTAAACTTAATATTATTATATATTTACAACTAATATAAAAATAATAATTTTATTTACTTAGTATATTATTTTATATATTTATTTATATCAAAAATTTCATACAAATGATTAATAACATTTCAAGTTATTATATATATATATATATATATATATATATATATATATTTACAGATAGTTGTTCGTGAATCGTCGGGAATAGTCGAAGGGTAATTGCGTATATGAAAACAGTTCAAAATTTTTTAGACTCAACTTTACAGACTTTGCTTATCGTGTCAAAACATATAAAGATTAAGTTTAAATTTGGTCAAAAATTTCCGGGTCGTCACAGTACCTACCCGTTAAAGAAATTTCTTCCCAAAATTTGATCGTGGTCGTCATAGCTAACATTAAAAATGTTTTCATGACGAATTTGAGCTGTTAAATAGAATTTTATTACTGTTGAGTAATATGGATAAGATACTTCGATTACTCGAAGAGTACGAGTGAAGCTATCACTAAATAGTGAAATGAGAAAGACATGTTTCATCATAACTTTTGACTAGTCATGGTTGAATTCCGGAATTCAAGGGATTTAAAGAAAATCTTCGAAATCCGAAAGATTTGATTCTTCGGCGAATAAGGAAATTAAGATCTCTATAATTAAATACGGTGATCTGCCTTGATTACTCTGTCTGATATTTCCATTATAAATTAAACTTTTTCCGTTCCATTATTTTCACCATTCCTATACTTTCTTTCTTAGTTCATATATCCAAAAGATTGTGAAAATGCTTAATCCAGTTCTAATCCTTGATATTTTCTAAATTATCATTTCTGTCATCCTTCTTTTCAATCTTCCACCAGAAATTTTTTTTTACTTCTACTGTTACCTTGGGGTGATACTATTCTTAATTCTACCTTGTCTTTATATTGCTATTCGTATTAATATCCACAGTTTGTAACCTCCGTGTTGTTATTGGGCTTTATATTTTCTCTTATATTTTGGAGCTCTTTGCCTTTTTATTCTCTTCTCGACCTCTAGTAAAGCGAGTAATGGTCCAGAATTCGTAAGTATAAAGTTTCGAATGATCTTAATGTTCTAAACAGGAAAGAACATAATAGCACAATTTGATTTGTTAAATTACCAGAATCACTGAGAATAGAACTATCAAGAATATACTTTCTTGATATGTTCAGAAGTTAAACAGAATGAAAGAGTTATGTAACATGGCACATGATAACGTTATGATCTGTGAATCATCACGTCCCATTAGAAACTCAGCATGACTTACTTTAATATAATCACGTTGATCAAGTGTCATTATATTATACTAACTCATGCATCAATTTCTAACACTGCTTCAAAATCATTCATAATTCAAACTCGAATTTTAAAGAAATTTAGAAACTAAAGTAGTTTCCTTTATGATGTAATATAGATAGCACGAAGAGATAATTAATTTCAGACGAGAATATTTATGAAAATATCTTCAGAAATATCGAAGATATTTATGATGATATTTTAGAATTTCTAAGTTCGATGGATGATGAAGAAAGATTTTCCGCAAGATTTTTACATGAGTATGGAGCAAGATATTCGTTGAAGGTTTCATCGGATCCAGAATTACCTGGATTCTTTGAATATAGGGTATGATCCTTGTATTTGTCCTTGGTCTCCTTCATGGTTTGCTCAATCCGTTTCTTATTACCAAAATTTCTATCGAGCGTTCCCAACATTCCATTCTTTATTATTAAACTTTTGGCCGTTTAGACCATCTATAATTTTTCCGTTTCCTCTGCATTTAATGCTATCATATCTGAATCATCGGTTATCAATCCGAGGTGTTTTCAAGAGAATTGTGTTTTTAGATGATTAAACGCTGATGGTAATATGATGGAATATAAAAAGGTTCTCCAGTAACAATAACTGTGCATGCATATATATCAAGGTTATAATAAGACTAGTACGATTGAAAAGTCAAAGTTGACTTGCTGGAGCTGTGACAAAATTGGCTAATTTAGAAAAAAATTGCATTGTTATTTACGGTAATAACAATGCCAAATGAGCTAGCACAGATACGTGTTAAACGTTTACTCAGGTTCCGAGTGTGTATAACTATATGCATCAATCGTTTCTTCCGTAGATGAAGTGCGGTTCGTTCATCCTCTCGATTGAGATGTTTTCAAGAATTATGAAAATGTTTGAATGCAGATTGAAATCGTCAAGATACAAATGAGTTTTAGGATGAAATCAAGTGGCAAACTTGAAGAATTGTTTAGTTTCATATGTTATAATCAATATTTTAATTCATTTTAATTTGTCCAATGTTGGTAGTCCTCAGTTGATAGTCCACAGTTAGCAATTCAATAATTCATATATAGTTTAATATATAATATTCGAATTAATTAATATGTATCGTGACCCGTGTACATGTCTCAGACTCGATCACAACTCAAAGTATATATATTATTGTAGAATCAACCTCAACCATGTATAGCTAACTCCAGCATTACTGCATATAGAGTGTCTATGGTTATTCCAAATATTATATATAGATGCGTCGATATGATATGTCAAAACCTTGTATACGTGTCCCGATATTTAAAGTGCGTAAAATAAATAACAGAAATTAAATGACGATAAATAAAATTGAGAGAATAAAAATTGTGATAATAAATTGCGATAAATAAATTGCGATAATGTAATAGGGAATTAACAATTAGCTAGGAACAGTTAGCTAGGATTTTGTTAGCGTGGATTCTTAACAAAATTTCTCATAGTTAATTTGTTTGTTTCTAACAAATTTTATTTTGTTCAATTTTTTCTTCATTATGCCACTTGTTGGATTCTGATAGGTCAAAATCTAAATATAAAATTGAATAAAAATGGTTATTCTGTGATGAACAGATTCGTACTTCTGTGGTTGTAAGTAAGATAGTAAATGACTATTAAATCAGATTCGAAGAATGTACAGTGTAACTTATTAATGTGAAATCTAAATATTTCTAGGGTATTACCTACCCGTTAAAATATTTTCACCATTAACAGTTTGTACAAAAGAATTTTTAATTACAATCTTTATGAAAATATACTTACATATATATTTTCCTCAGATGTAATCATGGATTTAATGAGTTAATATGATATTAACTCATCTGATTTACCGTTAGAACAAGAATATATAATCTCTAAAACATTAGAGGTTACATAACCATCATGTTGAACGGAGGTAAATGATGTAGAACGTCATGTAGAATGGTGATTATACTTGAGGTACATAATGAGATGTTGAGGCATGGATTGTTGATGGTACTGGTGCTATTATTGATGGTTCTGTTGGTGCCAGTGATGTTGCCGAAGCTGGTAAATTTTGCACCATATTCTCCAAATTGATTACTCGAGCGCGAAGTTCGTTGACTTCTTCTATTATTCCAGAATGATTTGTCGGTCGGAACGAGCAGATGAATAAGGTTTAAAATTGTGGATAGAATATAATCATGTCGAGCTACTCTGGAAATGAGGGTGAAAATGGTGTTTTGGATTGATTCACCGGTAAGTGCTTCGGGTTATTCGTTAAGAGGGCAATTTGGTTGGTGGAAAAGATCGCCTTCTTCACGTCTCCATTGACTAAGTCGACTACGAACCCATCTGCAATTCATCTAGAATAAATGATGGCTAATTGGTTGATTCATTCTGGTTACACTGCTTTCGGAGCTCGAGTGGAAATCCATATCGAAATAGCTGTCGGAATAACTATCGGAATACCTATCGAAATCTGAGGGACTCGAACTGGTTGAGGGATTCATCTCGTACGATTAAATGAAGTATTTTCGATAAGAAATAGGTTATAGGATGTAGATTAGTACCCTGCAATACATAATTTACATATGCATATACAATTCTAAAATCCCATAAGTTACGGAGGAATCTACGGAAGCTGTCAGGCAAAGGTAACAATAACAGATACGCTAAGATATGAATTTATTTATACACTGTCTATGCAATAGAGGTAGTAAGATGTGTCTAGACTTTAAGGATGATAAGCAAATAATTTTCGACACTAAATGATAAACAAAACTTTTGACATGCAGACACGGTCGAAGTCCAGACCCACTAATGCATCTAAACAACTATCAGTTAGACACACTAATGCAAGACCTGGTTCGCTAAGACCACCGCTCTGATACCAACTTTCATGACCCGTCCTAATCCATCTGGATGAATACATTACATTTGGTTACATCGCGAGGTTCTGACCTCTATATGATAAATTTTACAAATATTGCATTCGTTTTTAAAAGACAAACTTTCATTACATCGAAAGATGATAGGCATGCATACCCTTTCATAATATATCCAAACTATAAATGACTTAGTAGTAATCTTGTTGAACTTAATGACTCGAATGCAACGTCTTTTGAAATGTGTCATGAATGACTCTAAGTAATATCTCCAAAATGAGCAAATGCACAGCGGAAGATTCCTTTAATACCTGAAAATAAACATGCTTTCAAGTGTCAACCAAAAGGTTGGTGAGTTCATTAGTTTATCATAAATATTCATTTCCATCATTTTAATAGACCACAAGATTTTCATTTCTCATAAATATACGTCCCATGCATAGAGACAAAAATAATCATTCATATGGATTGAACACCTGGTAACCGACATTAACAAGATGCATATAGAATATCCCCATCATTCCGGGACACCCATCGGACATGATAATTTCAAAGTACTAAAGCATTCCAAATTCCAGAATGGGGCTTGTTGGGCCCGATAGATCTATCTTTAGGATTCACGTCAATTTGGGGGTCTGTTTCCAAATTCTTAGGCTACCAAGCTAAAAAGGGGCATATTCGGCTTCAATCCATTCAACCATATAATGTAGTTTCTATTACTTGTGTCTATTTCGTAAAACAGTTATAAAAATAGCGCATGTATTCTCAGTCCCAAAAATATATATTGCAAAAGCATTTAAAAGGGGAGAAAATGAAACTCACAATACTGTATTTTGTAGTAAAAATACATATAACGGCATTGAACAACTGAACAATGCAGGGTTGGCCTTGGATTCACGAACCTATTATTCAATCATGTATATTAATACACGTAATGGTAATCGAACAAATATATATATTATTAGTGATTTTCTTTGTTATTTTATATCATGTGTTTTATTAATAACTTAATTAGATATATTTATCTTTATATAGATAATTAACATTTATAACAAAAGTATTAATATGGTTAGGTTCTATGTCACAAATATATTTTTGTATAGAAAATCTACATTTGATATATTAATAGTACTAATAATAATAATGATAACAATAATACTAATTATGATAAAGTTATGGTAATCCTAATAATAGTAATAATGATAATTTTAATATTAATGATAAAGATAATACTAATAATAATAATGTTTGTAGTGTTAATACTAATAACGTTTAATGATAATACTAATAATTATGATATAATTTTATTAGTAATAACAAATAATCTAGCAATAATAATAATAATAATAATAATAATAATAATAATAATAATAATAATAATAATAATAATAATAAGTAACTACCTCAAAATAGGCAAAAAAAATAAACAGCCTATGACGGGATTCGAACCCGCGACCTCTCCTTTCCCACAAACACTTCCTAAACCATTCTTCTATTTCTATATTTCTGCTTATATATCACAGATATATAGATATAACTCGTATCTATCTGTTTCGCCTTATCATTCAAACGTTTTTTATCATCAACCACAATGGGTCTCGGCCCAATCTTATTTCAGTCCAATCCAACCAAATCAATATCTGGCCCATCTACAACTAAATCAAGCCCAACAGCAGTTCTTATTGCAAAAAAAAATATAATAATGCCTTGGCCTAGTTTTGAACCCATGACCTCCCGTTAAGTACTCACACACCCAACCCAATGATCTGTCTGCTGCTTTATGAAATAATTAACACATTATACTCTTTTAACTCGTGACCATTAAATCATCACCAATAATCCCTATTAACACAACTAGAATCATCATCATCTATTCGTCTTATCACCATCGATATCTCTCATCATCAATCATCGCATGTATCATTATCATTAATATATCATAAACTTCATCATCTATTATAATCGTACCTCTATCATCACCATTAATGAATCAACATCATCATTCTTCTTTTAATCACCATCATCATCGTACTTTATAATGATAGTTTGTTGGGTTTGCTTCGAAAGTCCAACGGGAAGTAGTAGCAGCTGTAAACAACAATATAAATTTGATGGTTCCATGGTGAGGTTGTGGTGGGTGTCACGATGGTGGCTTCGGCTGGAACCTAAATAAACATAGCAACAGTAGCAGCCTTCATCGAGCAGATGAAGCAGCAAAATAGTAACAGTAATCGTTGATGGTGTGGTTCGGTTTGCAGTTTTAAAACATGATTAAGTAGCATCAGAGATCAATGATCATGATGGTGGTGATTTCTTGGACACGAGAGAGATATATAGAGAGATGAGAGAGAGAGAGAGAGAGAGAGAGGGGGGGAAAGAGAGGTGATTAGTGATGGTTCTTGTGGTGGTGGCCGATGGTTGTTTGTTGGTGATTCACGAAGAAGGGGAGAGGGAGAAAGAGAGAGATGAGAGAGAGGTGAAGGATCATGGGGGAGGGCGGTGGAAGCCGATGGTTGGGGTTATTATGATGGTAGGGTGGCGGTTTGATGGTGCTCCGGTGGTGGTTGCAGGTGGTAGGCGAAGGGGAGGTAGCCGGGTAAGGTGGTGGTGGTGAAATGCTTGTTATCCATCTATATCCTAAGTGTATATATATATATATATATATATATATATATATATATATATATATATATATATATATATATATATATATATATATATATATATATACTTATATATATATAAAAATATTAATATTAATAATAATAATAATAATAATTATATTAATTAAATATAAATAAGAAAGAAAACGTGTAATGAGAATGATTGAACTGCCGACAGTTTTAATGGGAAGTGTTTCGTGTCCATTGCTAAACAGTTAAAATTAAAATATAAAAGTGTTCCTAAAAATCCCAAAATTTTAAATTAAGTCCATTTATTTATTCTGGTCATTACCTGTTTGAAACCTGATCAAAAAGGTTCGATAATTATTTATTTTTTGTTCCAAATAATATGTACGGAGTACTTAAAATTTAAACTAAAAAGGTAAAAATATTTTTAACAAAGCTAAAATCTTCATAATCAATTTACAGTCTAACCTTTATCTTAATCCTTCATATATATGTATTAGATCTATATGAACACTAACGATATGTCAACCGAGTATTACTGACGTTTACTAATTAAGCTCAAAATCATTCATTTTTAATATCTTCTCTTCCTATATATAAACAGTTTTAGATAGCAAGTTCATTAAGTAAATAAATATATTATATATTTCCAAACAAGTAAATTTAACATTATTATATATTTACAACTAATATAAAAATAATAATTTTATTTACTTAGTATATAATTTTATAAATTTATTTATATCAAAAATTTCATACAAATGATTAATAACGTTTCAAGTTATTATATAAATAAATTTATATATATATATATATATATATATATATATATATATATATATATATATATACACACATTTACAGATAGTTGTTCGTGAATCGTCGGGAATAGTCGAAGGGTAATTGCGTATATGAAAACAGTTCAAAATTTTTGAGACTCAACTTTACAGACTTTGCTTATCGTGTCGAAACATATAAAGATTAAGTTTAAATTTGATCGAAAATTTCCGGGTCGTCACAACAGTACCTACCCGTTAAAGAAATTTCGTCCCCGAAATTTGATCGAGGTCGTCAGGGATAACAATAAGAATGTTTTCAAGACGTATATGAGTTGATAAATAGAGTTTTATCATCATTGAGTAATATGGATAAAACCATTTGATTTTGTGAAGAGTACTAGTGAAACTATCACCAAAGAGTGAAATGAATAAATGCAGGTTTGTCTTAACCGGTAACGTAGTCACGATTGATTTTCAGAATTCAAGGAATTTAGGTAAAATCTTCGTAATAATATTTGATTCTTTGGTGATTAAGGAAATTAGGATCTTCTTTGGTTAAATGTAATGATCTATTTCGATTGCTCTGTCGGATGTTTCACTATAAATCCACCCTCTTCGTTTCCTTTATATCTTGGAGTTCCATTCTTTTGTTTTTCTCTTCCCGACTTTAAGTCAAACAAATAATGGTCCAGAATTCGTAGGTATGAATTTCGGAATGAACATAGTTAATGTTCTAAGAAATTGTAATAACATGATCTTGACTGGTTAAATTACCAGAAGTTACGGGAAAAGATAGAACTATCAGGAAAATATATTCTTGATATGTTTAGAGATTTGTTAGAATGTAAGAGTCGTATAAATGGCACATGATGACGGTATGGTCTGTGAATCATCACGTTCCATTAGAAACTCAGCATGACTTACTGTAATATAATCACATTGATCAAGTGTCATTATATCATACTAACTCATGCATCAGTTCCCAACACTACTTCAAAAACATTCATATTTTAAATTCGAATTTTAAAGAAATTTAGAAACTAAAATGGTTTCCTTTATGATGTAATATAGATAGCAGGAAGAGATAACTAATTTCGGACAAGAATATTTATGAAAATATCTTCAGAAATATTGAAGATATTTATGATGATATTTTGGAATTTCTAAGTTCGAAGGTTGCTGAAGAAAGATTTTCCGCAAGATTTTAGCATGAGTACGGAGTAAGATATTCGTTGAAGGTTTCATCGGATTCAGAATTACCTGGATTCTTTGAATATATGGTATGGTCCTTGTATTTTGAAATGTCCCGTTCTTATTGATTAAAAACGTTCCATATTAATTGATTTCGTTGCGAGGTTTTGACCTCTATATGAGACGTTTTTCAAAGACTGCATTCATTTTTAAAACAAACCATAACCTTTATTTCATAAATAAAGGTTTAAAAAGCTTTTCGTAGATTATCAAATAATGATAATCTAAAATATCCTGTTTACACATGTCATAACCCGTCCTTAACCATAAGAACGTGTTAGATAACGTATGATTTCATTGCGAGGTATTGACCTCTATATGCGACATTTTTAAAAGAACAACTGCATATATTTTACATTACAAACCATAATTCTTATTTTGATACAAGCTTTAGACAAAATAAAGATGATTATCGTTTAGCGATAATCTTAGACTTACAAACTTTACATGTGATGATAACAATACGATTTCTAGCATATTTTACATTACAAATCCTCCGATATGCAGTTTTATTTTTGACACAAATATGCATACTCAAGATCTTGTTTAAATTCAACATGTTACAGCGGAAGCTTCTAATTATCACCTGAGAATAGACATGTTTAAAACGTCAACATAAAGTTGGTGAGATATAGGTTTAATGCCGGCAGCGATATAAATATAGACCACAAGATTTCATATATAAACATTTTAATAAAAATATTCTAAGTGGTTGAGCACTTGGTAACCATACTTAACATTTAATCACGTCGCATATTCCCTTTATTATGAAATCTTACTACACCGTACCAAGTGTAGTCACAAAACGAAGTACTGTGCAACCGTTGAATACTGGTCGTCCAGTCCGGTTGGGGTTGTCAGGCCCGATAGATCTATCAACAGGATTCACGTTTACAATACCGCTGTAAATAACAGTTACCAAGCTACAGGGAAGTATGCCAGTGGTACAACTCAACGTAGAATATATTTTTCAGTTACTTGTGTCCATAACGTAAAACATAAAATACATGTATTCTCATCCCGAAATACTTAGAGTTTAAAAGTGGGACTATATACTCACTTTTGTCTTGAAGATATGTAATTTCGACTTGGTCTCCGATTGATATCACGAACCTATCCATATATAGTTTATCAATATATTTCTATTTTAAACAATCGTCACATATATATATACTTTTTATACTTTTAATAGTTTTAATAATTTCTTAGTCCGTAGTTAGCAGTCCGATGTTAGTAATTCAATTTTAATGGTTCATTTTTAGGTGTTTAATAAACCCCCAATGAAATAAATAAAAACCCCCATCGTATATGTATTGGTCGAGATTAATCTTGACCCACGGTACCGGTGTTGTCAAATGACGTGTTGCGTACATAAAGTACCGGTGTTGTCAAATGACGTGTTGCGTACAATCATGGGATCTTATGATTAATCTTCTCGTATTGTTTACGGGTGATCCTGAACCATATAAAATTAAATTATGAGTACATATATATAAAATATCATGTTATTTTAAAAAGATGTGATTTATTTAATTTTCTCCAATTATTTTCGTAGCTAAACTAGTCTTAGATATCCGATCTCGTTTTGGTCATAGTTTCTTCGTTACAACTCCTTTTTGTTGATTCAACTTGCCACTTCCTTGGATCGAGTCCCTCTTTAAGACTATGAACTGTAAATACCTTAGTTTGTATTCGAAATCACAGGTCATAGGTCAAACTTTAGTGAAACTTATGGAGTTGATCATTTTCCATCATGTAAACAACCTTAAATGATTATTTTTCTAAAATACTTATACTTTGAGTTAAATCATGAAATTTTTATGTGTTAACATATTCATAGTAAATATCAATTTTCCAGAAAATAAGCCTCCAATTCAAAGTTCAAAATAGTTTTTAATTATCCAACCCAAAACAGCCCCCGGTTACACTCCGACACCGTAGATTCAGTTTTAAGGTGTTCTTTGAAAAACCAAGTTATACCTTGTTAAATTAGCATATATTTAAGTTATATTACAGGTCTTGAAGTATTTTAAAAGTTAAGTTAGAAGGATCTATTTAGTTTGCAAACAAGTTTGAAAACATTCAAACTATGTTCTTGTTGTTAAAATTTTATACCATAAAATAAGATAGCTATATATATATGAATCGAATAAGGTTATGAACAAAGTTACTACCTCAAGTTACTTGGACAAGATTGCTGTAAAAGAGGAGTAAGAACCTAGAACCAAAAGAGTGATGGAATTGAATGAAAGATTGGAAGTAAACTTGTGTTCTTGAAAGGATTCTTGAAGTGTTCTTGTATGGTTTTTCTTATGATGATTAAGGGTTGTTTTTGAAGCTAAATGATGGGGAAAATGCTTGGAGATGATCAAGTATGAAGTTAAGAGTATTTTGAGAGAGAAATGGGAGTGTAAGTATGAGAAAATGGGGTGAAGAAATGGTGTGCATGCATAAAAACGTTTTTAGGTTATAAAGGAAAAAAAAGATACCTAACTTTGTTTTCTTGCTAAATAATTCATGCTACTTGACAAATGGTTGGTTCCACATGTTTCTTAATCATTTAAGGCTGCTAAGGAGCAGATTTTTATTGGTATATACCAATAGTAAATACATCTAGAAGCTGCGTATGATACGGGTACATATACCCTAGATATACGTGTAGAAATCTTTGAGAAAACGGAACGAGGATTCAAATATAGCTATCTTTTGTAAATATACTTATATTGTTTTATGTATGTAAGCCCTTTAAAAGTGATAAAATACATATCTATACGATGCATGTATAAGTATTATAGGTTATAAGTATTTATGTCGAAGAACGTTACGTATAGTTATCGTTTTGAAAACTTAAGTTAGTAGTTTCAAAATATACTTATAACTCATTGTTATTAGTACCCAATGAGATGTTAAACATCCTTAGATCATGTTAAATATATATAAATACATATATATATACATAAACGTATAATTATCGTATGTTATATAGTTCGTGATATCACCGGTCAAATTGGACGGTCAAACGTTGTGTAAAACTCTTTTCAAAAACATAAATCTCAACAATTTAGATTGCTTATCATGTTGGTAAGGTTTAATTTATGTAAATATTAATCTTATAAGTATAAATTGATCGAAAAAGTCTGGGTCATTACAGTACCTACCCGTTAAATAAATTTCGTCCCGAAATTTTAAAATCGTACCTATTTTGCGTCATCGGGAAACAAATGCGGGTATTTTTGTTTCATTTGATCCTCTCGCTCCCAAGTGAACTCGGGACCTCTTCGTGCATTCCAACGAACTTTAACGATCGGTATGTTGCTCTGCTTGAGCCGTTTAACTTCACGATCCATGATCTCGATTGGTTTTTCTATGAATTGTAGTTTCTCGTCAACTTGAATTTCTTCAAGAGGAATGGTGAGGTCTTCCTTTGCAAGACACTTCTTAAGGTTCGAGACGTGAAATGTATTATGTACTCCGGCGAGTTGTTGCGGTAACTCGAGTCGATAAGCTACCGGTCCAATGCGTTCGATGATCTTGAACGGGCCTACATATCTTGGGTTCAGTTTACCTCTTTTACCGAAACGTATTACACCTTTCCAAGGTGACACCTTTAGCATAACCATGTCACCGATCTGAAACTCTAATGGTTTCCTTCGGACATCGGCGTAGCTCTTTTGGCGACTACGGGCTGTTTTCAATCTCTCCTTGATTTGTACTATCTTTTCAGTAGTTTCATGTATGATCTCGGGACCAGTTAATTGTCGATCTCCTACTTCATTCCAACAGATAGGAGATCTACACTTCCTTCCGTACAATGCTTCGAATGGCGCAGCTTTAATGCTCGCATGATAACTATTATTATACGAGAATTCTGCTAATGGTAAATATTTATCCCATCCGTTTCCAAAATCGATCACACATGCCCTGAGCATGTCTTCAAGAGTCTGAATTGTTCTTTCACTCTGCCCGTCGGTTTGCGGATGATATGCGGTGCTCATATCCAAACGAGTTCCTAGTGCCTCCTGTAGTGATTGCCAGAACTTTGAGGTAAATCTACTATCACGATCGGATATAATGGAAATAGGTATTCCATGTCTTGAAACAATTTCCTTTATATACAATCGTAATAGTTTCTCCATTCTATCCATTTCCTTTATAGGCAGGAAATGTGCAGACTTGGTGAGACGATCAACAATCACCCAAATGGTGTCGTATCCCCAGGCAGTCTTTGGTAACTTCGTGATGAAATCCATGGTAATACCGTCCCATTTCCATTCTGGGATTTCTGGTTGTTGAAGTAATCCTGACGGCTTCTGGTGTTCTGCTTTGACTTTGGACCAAGTTAAACATTCCCCAACATATGTTGCAACGTCTGTCTTCAAATTAGGCCACCAATAATGCGTCTTAAGATCTTGATACATCTTTCCAACTCCAGGATGTATCGAGTATCTTGTCTTATGTGCCTCATTCAATATTAACTTCCTTAATCCACCCAACTTTGGTACCCAAATACGGTTTGCAAAATATCGAATTCCATCTTCCCGCATAATGAGTTGTTTCCCATACTTCTTCATTATTTCATTTCCTATGTTTTCTTTAGTAAGAGCTTCTCGTTGAGCCTCTTTGATTTGTGAGTTGAGATTCATGCAAATTTTTATGTTCATTGCTCGTACTCGAATTGGTTCTCGTTCCTTTCTGCTTAAAGCGTCAGCCACCACATTCGCTTTCCCGGGATGATAACGAATTTCACAATCATAGTCGTTTATTAACTCGACCCACCTACGTTGCCTCATGTTCAGCTGTTTTTGATCGAAAATATGTTGAAGGCTTTTATGATCAGTAAACACAGTGCATTTAACCCCATACAAGTAGTGTCTCCATATCTTCAATGCAAACACGACTGCTCCCAGTTCTAGATCATGCGTCGTATAATTCCGCTCGTGAATCTTTAATTGTCGGGATGCGTATGCAATAACTTTCTTCCGTTGCATAAGAACGCAACCAAAACCTTGTCGCGAAGCGTCACAATATATTTCAAAATCATCGTTCCCTTCTGGTAATGATAAAATAGGCGCCGTAGTCAACTTCTTTTTCAGTAATTGAAATGCACTCTCCTGCTCGGAAGTCCATTCATATTTCTTCCCTTTTTGCGTTAACGCTGTCAACGGCTTAGCTATTCGGGAAAAATCTTGAATAAACCTTCTATAATAACCGGCTAAACCCAAAAATTGGCGTATCTGCATTGGTGTCTTAGGAGTCTCCCATTTTTCAATGGCTTCAATTTTTGCTGGATCAACCTGAATTCCTTTGCTACCAACAACGTGGCCAAGAAATTGCACTTCTTTCAACCAGAAAGCACATTTAGAAAATTTAGCATATAGCTGTTCTTTTCTCAATAACTCTAATATCAACCTTAAATGCTGTTCATGCTCTTGCTCACTCTTGGAATAGATAAGAATATCATCAATGAAAACGATAACAAACTTATCTAAATATGGACTACAAACTCGATTCATGAGGTCCATGAATACAGCTGGCGCATTCGTCAATCCAAACGGCATGACCAAAAATTCGTAATGACCGTAGCGTGTCCGAAAAGCAGTTTTCGGTATATCTTCTTCTTTGACACGTAATTGATGATAACCCGATCTTAGGTCAATTTTCGAGTACACACATGATCCTTGGAGTTGATCAAATAAGTCGTCAATTCTCGGTAGTGGATACCGATTCTTGATAGTTAACTTATTTAATTCACGATAATCTATACACATTCGGAAAGATCCGTCTTTCTTCTTGACGAATAAAATTGGAGCTCCCCACGGTGAAGTACTTGGTCGTATGAATCCATGATCCAGTAATTCTTTTAACTGACTCTGAAGTTCTTTTAACTCGGACGGTGCAAGTCTATATGGAGCACGAGCCACTGGTGCGGCTCCTGGTACTAAATCTATTTGAAATTCTACAGATCTAAATGGAGGTAATCCCGGCAACTCTTCCGGAAAAACTTCAGGAAAATCTCTTGCCACAGGCACGTCGTTGATGCACTTCTCTTTTTCTTTCTTTTCGACTTTATTAACATGTGCTAAGATAGCATAGCACCCTTTCTTCAAGCACTTTTGAGCTTTCAAATAACTAATGAGTTTTAGCTTTGAGTTACCCTTCTCTCCATAAATCATCACCGGCATCCTATCCTTACAAGGAATGCGAATTGCCTTCTTGGCACACACAACTTCAGCTCCTACTTTGGACATCCAGTCCATGCCGACTATTACATCAAAACTTCCTAATTCTACGGGTATTAAGTCAATTTTAAATGCTTCTCCGGCTAAATTTATTTTACAATCACGGCAAATTTTATCGGCTTTAATTAGTTTACCATTAGCTAACTCAATCATGTACTTAGCATCTAGAGGTAATGATGAACAATTCAATTTAGCGTAAAAGCCTCTACTCACGTAACTTCTATCGGCACCAGTATCAAATATAATAGATGCGGATAAGTTATTAATGGTAAACGTACCCGTAACAAGCTCCGGGTCTTCACACGCCTCTCTAGCATTAATAACAAATGCTCTTCCACGTGCAGATCCATTATTCTTCTCTGGATTCGGACACTGGCTCTTATAGTGACCTTGTTTTCCACACCCATAACAAGTAATGGTAGCCAAAGCAGTTCTATTTGCATTGGTGGCAGGAGTCTTGGTACCATTTGTATTTGTAACGAGAGCCCTACAATCTTCAGCAAGATGACCCTTTCGATTACATTTGTTGCATACCACATTACAGTAGCCAGAGTGATGTTTGTGGCATCGGTTGCATAAAGGATTTTGTCCTTTGTAACCAAAGCTTGAACCACTACCTGCACCTTGTATGGTTTCTTGTTTCTTAAAAGATTGTTGTTGGTTACCTCGATCATAATTTCCATTCCACTTTCTTTTGTTACCTGATACCTTCACATCAGTATTGGATGCTTTCTTATCCATGATGACCTGATCCATTAGCTCATTTGCCATGGTTATAGCTTCATGAATTGTCTTAGGTTTCGATGCTGTAACGTTTGCCTTGACCTTTTTGGGCAAACCATCTTTGTACATTTCAATCTTCCGTTCTTCGGTTGGAACCAATTCAGGACATAGCAAAACTAATTCCATGAATCGCTGATTGTAGTTGGTGATTTCAGTACCAACAACCTTCAGGCTTCGTAATTCATCTTCCAACTTCCTAACCTCGTTCCTTGGACAATACTCGTTGATTAACATTGTTTTGAATTCTTCCCAAGGAGTATCATAAGCTACATCTCCTCCTACAGCCTTCACATAATTTTTCCACCACGTGATTGCACTATCTTGTAAAGTGCACGATGCATACTTGGTCATGTCCTTTTCAACACAACCACTTATTTTAAACACAGTCTCCATCTTTTCTATCCACCGGGTTAAACCGATCGGTCCTTCTGTTCCACTGAATGATGAGGGCTTGCAAGCTTGAAAAGTTTTGTAAGTGCACCCCACACGAGGATTTGGGTTAACTGCAGCACCTCTTGCAGCCTCGACTCATAACATTCTGTCGTTCACTCGCTGATTGATGAGTTCCTGGATTTCTTGTTCCGTAATTCGGTTCAATCGCGCCATATTCTTCTATAAGAATGAAAAGAAAATAATTATTCACATGGAATATTATAGATGTAGTGTATATTTACAGTACATTATAGCTTATTAATAATATGAACCAGGTATTATTATAAAAGCCTTTTCTTCTTATTAGCGTTTTATAATTATATCTAGGGTAGTACCTACCCGTTAATGTCCATACTTAATAGCTTAGTACATAATCAATTACTACCATCTAAATAATACTTAACCATGGAAAATTATTGCATTTCACACTTCACTATTTTACATATGCTTATCTTACATCGAACATTAAACAAACCACACTAATAATATTATACAAAACATTATATGATCCCATGGTTTAATACGGCAGCGCATCGTTTGGTCTATTTTCTAGGACGTTTAGGTTCAAAGAATCGCTTAACGCTTATCCTGGCTGTCTGCCTATATTTTGGCCGTGGGACTGAAGAACTGGATGCCGGGATAGAACGAATAGGAATAGCGGGAATAGGGGTGGTAGTGTCTAGTGGAGTTGGTGCCACATCATCCTTATTAAACTCAGGATTTGAATTTTCTAATTCATTAGCCTTTCGTTTCTTTCCTAGTTCGAACTCTTCTTTTGTAATTTCCTGTATTTCTTCCTCGGGTTCACTTTCCTCCTCGGGTTCACTTTCCTCCTCGGGTTCACTTTCCTCCTCGGGTTCACTTTCCTCCTCGGGTTCACTTTCCGGGTTCTCTATAGTCGGTTCATCCGGAATTTGTGAGTCTTCCCCAAAGATATTATTTTCGTCATCGGATAGGTTAATGACTGGAACATCATCTGAAGATTCTGGTTCGGAGTCGCTGAATGTGATAACAAGTTTTGAGCCCGACATCTATCACACAACAACTAACCCATTAGTACTACATAGTATTTACATATAAATTTTAACCAACGATGATAAGCAATGGTTTTTAAATAAGACCCGGTCAAAGTCCAGACTTACTAATGTATCCTAACGACTTATCAGTTAGACACACTAATGCAAACCTGGTTCGCTAAGACCACCGCTCTGATACCACATGTCATAACCCGTCCTTAACCATAAGAACGTGTTAGATAACGTATGATTTCATTGCGAGGTATTGACCTCTATATGCGACATTTTTAAAAGAACAACTGCATATATTTTACATTACAAACCATAATTCTTATTTTGATACAAGCTTTAGACAAAATAAAGATGATTATCGTTTAGCGATAATCTTAGACTTACAAACTTTACATGTGATGATAACAATACGATTTCTAGCATATTTTACATTACAAATCCTCCGATATGCAGTTTTATTTTTGACACAAATATGCATACTCAAGATCTTGTTTAAATTCAACATGTTACAGCGGAAGCTTCTAATTATCACCTGAGAATAGACATGTTTAAAACGTCAACATAAAGTTGGTGAGATATAGGTTTAATGCCGGCAGCGATATAAATATAGACCACAAGATTTCATATATAAACATTTTAATAAAAATATTCTAAGTGGTTGAGCACTTGGTAACCATACTTAACATTTAATCACGTCGCATATTCCCTTTATTATGAAATCTTACTACACCGTACCAAGTGTAGTCACAAAACGAAGTACTGTGCAACCGTTGAATACTGGTCGTCCAGTCCGGTTGGGGTTGTCAGGCCCGATAGATCTATCAACAGGATTCACGTTTACAATACCGCTGTAAATAACAGTTACCAAGCTACAGGGAAGTATGCCAGTGGTACAACTCAACGTAGAATATATTTTTCAGTTACTTGTGTCCATAACGTAAAACATAAAATACATGTATTCTCATCCCGAAATACTTAGAGTTTAAAAGTGGGACTATATACTCACTTTTGTCTTGAAGATATGTAATTTCGACTTGGTCTCCGATTGATATCACGAACCTATCCATATATAGTTTATCAATATATTTCTATTTTAAACAATCGTCACATATATATATACTTTTTATACTTTTAATAGTTTTAATAATTTCTTAGTCCGTAGTTAGCAGTCCGATGTTAGTAATTCAATTTTAATGGTTCATTTTTAGGTGTTTAATAAACCCCCAATGAAATAAATAAAAACCCCCATCGTATATGTATTGGTCGAGATTAATCTTGACCCACGGTACCGGTGTTGTCAAATGACGTGTTGCGTACATAAAGTACCGGTGTTGTCAAATGACGTGTTGCGTACAATCATGGGATCTTATGATTAATCTTCTCGTATTGTTTACGGGTGATCCTGAACCATATAAAATTAAATTATGAGTACATATATATAAAATATCATGTTATTTTAAAAAGATGTGATTTATTTAATTTTCTCCAATTATTTTCGTAGCTAAACTAGTCTTAGATATCCGATCTCGTTTTGGTCATAGTTTCTTCGTTACAACTCCTTTTTGTTGATTCAACTTGCCACTTCCTTGGATCGAGTCCCTCTTTAAGACTATGAACTGTAAATACCTTAGTTTGTATTCGAAATCACAGGTCATAGGTCAAACTTTAGTGAAACTTATGGAGTTGATCATTTTCCATCATGTAAACAACCTTAAATGATTATTTTTCTAAAATACTTATACTTTGAGTTAAATCATGAAATTTTTATGTGTTAACATATTCATAGTAAATATCAATTTTCCAGAAAATAAGCCTCCAATTCAAAGTTCAAAATAGTTTTTAATTATCCAACCCAAAACAGCCCCCGGTTACACTCCGACACCGTAGATTCAGTTTTAAGGTGTTCTTTGAAAAACCAAGTTATACCTTGTTAAATTAGCATATATTTAAGTTATATTACAGGTCTTGAAGTATTTTAAAAGTTAAGTTAGAAGGATCTATTTAGTTTGCAAACAAGTTTGAAAACATTCAAACTATGTTCTTGTTGTTAAAATTTTATACCATAAAATAAGATAGCTATATATATATGAATCGAATAAGGTTATGAACAAAGTTACTACCTCAAGTTACTTGGACAAGATTGCTGTAAAAGAGGAGTAAGAACCTAGAACCAAAAGAGTGATGGAATTGAATGAAAGATTGGAAGTAAACTTGTGTTCTTGAAAGGATTCTTGAAGTGTTCTTGTATGGTTTTTCTTATGATGATTAAGGGTTGTTTTTGAAGCTAAATGATGGGGAAAATGCTTGGAGATGATCAAGTATGAAGTTAAGAGTATTTTGAGAGAGAAATGGGAGTGTAAGTATGAGAAAATGGGGTGAAGAAATGGTGTGCATGCATAAAAACGTTTTTAGGTTATAAAGGAAAAAAAAGATACCTAACTTTGTTTTCTTGCTAAATAATTCATGCTACTTGACAAATGGTTTGTTCCACATGTTTCTTAATCATTTAAGGCTGCTAAGGAGCAGATTTTTATTGGTATATACCAATAGTAAATACATCTAGAAGCTGCGTATGATACGGGTACATATACCCTAGATATACGTGTAGAAATCTTTGAGAAAACGGAACGAGGATTCAAATATAGCTATCTTTTGTAAATATACTTATATTGTTTTATGTATGTAAGCCCTTTAAAAGTGATAAAATACATATCTATACGATGCATGTATAAGTATTATAGGTTATAAGTATTTATGTCGAAGAACGTTACGTATAGTTATCGTTTTGAAAACTTAAGTTAGTAGTTTCAAAATATACTTATAACTCATTGTTATTAGTACCCAATGAGATGTTAAACATCCTTAGATCATGTTAAATATATATAAATACATATATATACATAAACGTATAATTATCGTATGTTATATAGTTCGTGATATCACCGGTCAAATTGGACGGTCAAACGTTGTGTAAAACTCTTTTCAAAAACATAAATCTCAACAATTTAGATTGCTTATCATGTTGGTAAGGTTTAATTTATGTAAATATTAATCTTATAAGTATAAATTGATCGAAAAAGTCTGGGTCATTACAACACACGACCATTACATAATGGTTTACAATACAAATATGTTACATCGAAATCAGTTTCTTGAATGCAGTTTTTACACAATATCATACAAACATGGACTCCAAATCTTGTCCTTATTTTAGTATGCAACAGCGGAAGCTCTTAATATTTACCTGAGAATAAACATGCTTTAAACGTCAACAAAAATGTTGGTGAGTTATAGGTTTAACCTATATATATCAAATCGTAACAATAGACCACAAGATTTCATATTTCAATACACATCCCACACATAGAGATAAAAATCATTCATATGGTGAACACCTGGTAACCGACATTAACAAGATGCATATATAAGAATATCCCCATCATTCCGGGACACCCTTCGGATATGATATAAATTTCGAAGTACTAAAGCATCCGGTACTTTGGATGGGGTTTGTTAGGCCCAATAGATCTATCTTTAGGATTCGCGTCAATTAGGGTGTCTGTTCCCTAATTCTTAGATTACCAGACTTAATAAAAAGGGGCATATTCGATTTCGATAATTCAACCATAGAATGTAGTTTCACGTACTTGTGTCTATTTTGTAAATCATTTATAAAACCTGCATGTATTCTCATCCCAAAAATATTAGATTTTAAAAGTGGGACTATAACTCACTTTCACAGATTTTTACTTCGTCGGGAAGTAAGACTTGGCCACTGGTTGATTCACGAACCTATAACAATATATACATATATATCAAAGTATGTTCAAAATATATTTACAACACTTTTAATATATTTTGATGTTTTAAGTTTATTAAGTCAGTTGTCCTCGTTAGTAACCTACAACTAGTTGTCCACAGTTAGATGTACAGAAATAAATCGATAAATATTATCTTGAATCAATCCACGACCCAGTGTATACATATCTCAGTATTGATCACAACTCAAACTATATATATTTTGGAATCAACCTCAACCCTGTATAGCTAACTCCAACATTCACATATAGAGTGTCTATGGTTGTTCCGAAATATATATAGATGTGTCAACATGATAGGTCAAAATATTGTATACGTGTCTATGGTATCTCAAGATTACATAATATACAATACAAGTTGATTAAGTTATGGTTGGAATAGATTTGTTACCAATTTTCACGTAGCTAAAATGAGAAAAATTATCCAATCTTGTTTTACCCATAACTTCTTCATTTTAAATCCGTTTTGAGTGAATCAAATTGCTATGGTTTCATATTGAACTCTATTTTATGAATCTAAACAGAAAAAGTATAGGTTTATAGTCGGAAAAATAAGTTACAAGTCGTTTTTATAAAGGTAGTCATTTCAGTCGAAAGAACGACGTCTAGATGACCATTTTAGAAAACATACTTCCACTTTGAGTTTAACCATAATTTTTGGATATAGTTTCATGATCATAATAAAAATCATTTTCTCAAAATAACAACTTTTAAATCAAAGTTTATCATAGTTTTTAATTAACTAACCCAAAATAGCCCGCGGTGTTACTACGACGGCGTAAATCCGGTTTTACGGTGTTTTTCGTGTTTCCAGGTTTTAAATCATTAAGTTAGCATATCATATAGATATAGAAAATGTGTTTAGTTGATTTTAAAAGTCAAGTTAGAAGGATTAACTTTTGTTTGCGAACAAGTTTAGAATTAACTAAACTATGTTCTAGTGATTACAAGTTTAAACCTTCGAATAAGATAGCTTTATATGTATGAATCGAATGATGTTATGAACATCATTACTACCTTAAGTTCCTTGGATAAACCTACTGTAAAATAGAAAAATGGATCTAGCTTCAATGGATCCTTGGATGGCTTGAAGTTCTTGAAGCAGAATCATGACACGAAAACAAGTTCAAGTAAGATCATCACTTGAAATAAGATTGTTATAGTTATAGAAATTGAACCAAAGTTTGAATATGATTATTACCTTATATTAGAATGATAACCTACTGTAAGAAACAAAGATTTCTTGAGGTTGGATGATCACCTTACAAGATTGGAAGTGAGCTAGCATACTTGAAAGTATTCTTGATTTTATGAAACTAGAACTTTTGGAATTTATGAAGAACACTTAGAACTTGAAGATAGAACTTGAGAGAGATCAATTAGATGAAGAAAATTGAAGAATGAAAGTGTTTGTAGGTGTTTTTGGTCGTTGGTGTATGGATTAGATATAAAGGATATGTAATTTTGTTTTCATGTAAATAAGTCATGAATGATTACTCATATTTTTGTAATTTTATGAGATATTTCATGCTATTTGCCAAATGATGGTTCCCACATGTGTTAGGTGACTCACATGGGCTGCTAAGAGCTGATCATTGGAGTGTATATACCAATAGTACATACATCTAAAAGCTGTGTATTGTACGAGTACGAATACGGGTGCATACGAGTAGAATTGTTGATGAAACTGAACGAGGATGTAATTGTAAGCATTTTTGTTAAGTAGAAGTATTTTGATAAGTGTCTTGAAGTCTTTCAAAAGTGTATGAATACATATTAAAACACTACATGTATATACATTTTAACTGAGTCGTTAAGTCATCGTTAGTCGTTACATGTAAATGTTGTTTTGAAACCTTTAGGTTAACGATCTTGTTGAATGTTGTTAACCCATTGTTTATTATAACAAATGAGATGTTAAATTGTTATATTATCATGATATTATGATATATAATATATCTCAGTATGATGTATATACAGTTAAATGTCGTTACAACGATAATCGTTACATATATGTCTCGTTTCGAAATCATTAAGTTAGTAGTCTTATTTTTACATATGTATTTCATTGTTAATACACTTAATAATATATTTACTTATCTTTTAACATAATTAACCAAGTGTATCAATATCTTAATATGATTCATATGTACCTAGTAAGACGTTGTTATAACGATAATCGTTATATATATCGTTTTCGAGTTTCTTAAATTAATAGTCTCATTTTTATGTATATAACTCATTGTTAAAATACCTAATGAGATACATACTTATAATAAAAACATGTTAACTATATATATAACCATATATATGTCATCGTATAGTTTTTACAAGTTTTAACGTTCGTGAATCACCGGTCAACTTGGGTGGTCAATTGTCTATATGAAACATATTTCAATTAATCAAGTCTTAACAATTTTGATTGCTTAACATGTTGGAAACATTTAATCATGTAAATATCAATCTCAATTAATATATATAAACATGGAAAAGTTCGGGTCACTACAGTACCTACCCGTTAAATAAATTTCGTCCCGAAATTTTAAGCTCTTGAAGGTGTTGACGAATCTTCTGGAAATAGATGCGGGTATTTCTTCTTCATCTGATCTTCATGCTCCCAGGTGAACTCGGGTCCTCTACGAGCATTCCATCGAACCTTAACAATTGGTATCTTGTTTTGCTTAAGTCTTTTAACCTCACGATCCATTATTTCGACGGGTTCTTCGATGAATTGAAGTTTTTCGTTGATTTGGATTTCATCTAACGGAATAGTGAGATCTTCTTTAGCAAAACATTTCTTCAAATTCGAGACGTGGAAAGTGTTATGTACAGCCGCGAGTTGTTGAGGTAACTCAAGTCGGTAAGCTACTGGTCCGACACGATCAATAATCTTGAATGGTCCAATATACCTTGGATTTAATTTCCCTCGTTTACCAAATCGAACAACGCCTTTCCAAGGTGCAACTTTAAGCATGACCATCTCTCCAATTTCAAATTCTATATCTTTTCTTTTAATGTCAGCGTAGCTCTTTTGTCGACTTTGGGCGGTTTTCAACCGTTGTTGAATTTGGATGATCTTCTCGGTAGTTTCTTGTATAATCTCCGGACCCGTAATCTGTCTATCCCCCACTTCACTCCAACAAATCGGAGACCTGCACTTTCTACCATAAAGTGCTTCAAACGGCGCCATCTCAATGCTTGAATGGTAGCTGTTGTTGTAGGAAAATTCTGCTAACGGTAGATGTCGATCCCAACTGTTTCCGAAATCAATAACACATGCTCGTAGCATGTCTTCAAGCGTTTGTATCGTCCTTTCGCTCTGCCCATCAGTTTGTGGATGATAGGCAGTACTCATGTCTAGACGAGTTCCTAATGCTTGCTGTAATGTCTTCCAGAATCTTGAAATAAATCTGCCATCCCTATCAGAGATAATAGAGATTGGTATTCCATGTCTGGAGACGACTTCCTTCAAATACAGTCGTGCTAACTTGAAAGGACCCGTTCATATACATTATAAACGATTCACAATAGTTGATTACATTGCGAGGTATTTGACCTCTATATGATACATTTTACAAACATTGCATTCGTTTTTAAAAGACAATCTTTCTTTACATCGAAAATTGACAGGCATGCATACCATTTCATAATATCCACTATCCAACTATAAATTGATTTAATAATAATCTTTGATGAACTCAATGACTCGAATGCAACGTTCTTCGAAATATGCTATTGAAGACTCCAAGTAATATCTTTAAAATGAGCAAATGCACAGCGGAAGATTTCTTTAACACCTGAGAATAAACATGCTTTAAAGTGTCAACCAAAAGGTTGGTGAGTTCATTAGTTTATCATAATCATTTATTTCCATCATTTTAATAGACCACAAGAATTTCATTTCCAGTTCTCATAAATATACGTCCCATGCATAGAGACAAAAACAATCATTCATATGGTGAACACCTGGTAACCGACATTAACTAGATACATATAAGAATATCCCCTATCATTCCGGGATCCTCCTTCGGACATGATATAAATTTCGAAGTACTAAAGCATCCGGTACTTTGGATGGGGTTTGTTAGGCCCAATAGATCTATCTTTAGGATTCGCGTCAATTAGGGTGTCTGTTCCCTAATTCTTAGATTACCAGACTTTAATAAAAAGGGGCATATTCGATTTCGATAATTCAACCATAGAATGTAGTTTCAATTACTTGTGTCTATTTCGTCAAAACATTTATAAAAGCGCATGTATTCTCAGTCCCAAAAATATAAAGGGTAAAAAGGCAAATGAAACTCACCATACTGTATTTCGTAGTAAAAATACATATAACGTCATTGAACAAGTGCAAGGTTGGCCTCGGATTCACGAACGTATCAATATTGAGATTCAATATTGCAGGAAAGGTACGTAGACGCAACGGAGATGATAAATACTATATTGACCTCGCGAGCATACCCATGAACCATACCCAATCACCTCCATAGCTATAACCCATAATTTCCTTAATCCAATCCCACTCGAAAAACAATTTCGAAATCACTCGGACAGTACTCTGACGTAATATTTATGTATACTAATAATATCTTGAAATAATATGGAGTAAATATATATATGTAAATCGATTGAGAGAGTTTAGAGAAAAATATTTTCAAGTTTCTATGAAATAATGAAGCCTATTGAATTCTATTTATAATAGATTTTTGAATTATTAAAGTGAATTATTAAAGTATGAATTATTAAAGTGAATTATTAAAGTATGAATTATTAAAGTGAATTATTAAAGTATGAATTATTAAAGTGAATTATTAAAGTATGAATTATTAAAGTATGAATTATTAAAGTGAATTATTAAAGTTAAAGTTAAAGTAAAGTAAAAATAAAGTAAAGGTAAAGTTTAAGTATAGTAAAAGTATAAAACTACATAATACGTATAATACGCGTATAAATATATATAATATTAATTTAAATCATTATATATATTTAATAAAATAAAATATAAATATCGTTATCTTTATCATACTAGTTAAGTAATGAGTTGTCAAAAGTGGTTCTAGATATTTATAAAAGTTATATACGTTTTAATAATAAAGTTCTTTTTAAACTGAAAACATTTTTGTACGTTTGAAACTAAATAGATCAATCGAGTCTTTATGAGATTCAATCTTCCACTATCCTTTGTCTAGTTCTCAATGATTAACAATTTGTTCTTATTTATAAATCACTTTACCATTTTCTGAATATTGTTAAAATAGAAAGATTTCTCAAATCAACGTGGGCTTTTCAACAGAGACTTGTAATCATAATTGAATATATCTGATAATTCAATCATTTGATCTTATCTTCTAATTCCATTGATAAACATTTTGAAACAGATACAATCATATAAAGTATTTAATCTAATATTTTGTTTACGTTTCAAGTTATAATATATATATACACATATACTTATATAATCATATTCATTTAATGGTTCGTGAATCGTTGGAACTTGGTCGAGGTCGAATGAATGTATGAACATAGTTTAAAATTCTTGAAATTTAACTTAACAAATATTGCTTATCGTGTCGGAAACATATAAAGATTAAAGTTTAAATTTGGTTGGAAATTTCTGGGTTGTCACAGTACCTACCCGTTAAAGAAATTTCGTCCCGAAATTTGAGTGGAAAGCTCGTGAATGATAATAAGTATGTTTTCATGATGCATACGGGCTGAAAATTAGAGTTTTATTATCAGCGAATAATTTAGATAAACAATCCATTTATATGAAGAGTACGAATGAAGCTAACATAGAAGAGTGAAATGAGTAAGTGTAGATTCATCTTATCATTTGACGTAGATATGATTGATTCCCAGATTTCAAGGGATTTGAAGAAAATCTTCTTAATAAGATTTGACTCTCCGGTAATCAAGGGAATTAGGATCCGCTTTAAATGCGATCGTCCATTTTAATTGTTCTGTCGGAGATTTTCTTATAAATTCACCTCCTTCGTTTCCTTACAACTCAAACCTTCTGTTGATGCATTTTATGCAAGTCCCTAGACATCTACCCACGTCCATTGCAGGTACAACAGTTTACAGGCCACCATGATTGTTCGTTATTATACTATCCGTGTTTGTATGTGGTTACAGGAACTGCAGGAACGAGATTTGGATGTTTGACTATGTTAGACTTAGTCAGACGTCCGAGTGAAGCCTCACTCGTACGGCTGATAGGCTCATACGCACGGTTGATACTGAGCTAAGTCACAGTTACAACCTAAATGAGAAGACACGAGTGAGTGATCACCCGTACAGCTGATGAAGCCAACTCGTATGTGTGATGGATGAATCGTACGGGTGAGTCAACAGCAGGGGTATATAAAGTCTTATGTTCTTCATTTTAGGTTAAGCCTCTCATTTGTTACACACACTCAGATCTGGTGAGCTCCTCCGATTCTCTCTCAACCCAAATCACCCAGGTGGTGAATAATAGCTCTAGGTGTTGATCTAATCACACTTGATTTAGTTATGGTATGACTAAATTAATCCCAAAACGCTTAACCTACTTACTAGAGGGTTTGATTCACTTATTCCGTCATTGTGTGAGTTAAATCTGTTGATTTCTAAGTTCCTAGTCATGTTTCATCACCTTCTATTCTTTCCCCCTCAACTCATATTTTAAAGTGTTCATCAATATGCTCCATCCAGTTCTGATTCTCGATATACTTATAACTTTCATATCGGTCATTCTTCTTTTTCATCTACCGCCAGAAGAATCTATTTACTTCTACTATACTCTTGGGTTTATAGTGTTTCTAGTTCTCCCGTATCTTTATATTGCTATATGCATCGATATATATGGTTTATAATTTTTGGTTTGTCGTTGGGATTTATATCTTCCCTTATATTTCAAAGTCTCTGTTTCTATTTTCTATAATCATTGTCATCCACAGTTAATGCTCTCTTTTATTTACTGCAATTTATACCCCAATTTCTATTTCGGAGTTTTGTCCTTTCGTTTCTTCTTCTTGCGATTAAGCACCGCTTGTAATGGTCCAGAATTCACAGATATGAATTTCGGAATGAACATTGTTAATGTTCTAGGAAGGAAATTGTGATGGCACGATCTTGACTTGTCAAATTACTAGAATACCTTGGAAAAGGCCGAATCATCAAGAAATATTTTCTTGATATTTTAGAGGTTAAATAGAATACAAGAGTCGTATAACATGGCACATGATGATGTTATGATCTGTGAATCATCACGTTCCATTTAGAAACTCAGCATGAATTACTGTAATATAATCACGTTGATCAAGTGTCATTATATTATACTAACTCATGCTTCAGTTTCCAACACTACTTCAAAAACATTCATAGTTTAAACTCAAAGGTTTACAGAGTATAGGAACTAAACAGTTTCCTTTTTGATGTAATCCAGATAGCGCAAAGAGATAAATGATTCCAGATAAGAATAGGTAAGAAAATATCTTCAGAAATATGGAGGATATTTATAATGAAAGATATGATGATATTTTAGAATATCTAAGATCAGAGGATGATGAAGAATATTATTCACAAGGGTTTAGAGTCAGGAGTAAGGTATTTAATAATAATTTCAGCAGACACTGAATCATTTGGATTCTTTGAAGGCAGGTTTAGTCTTTGTGATTTGTCCATAGCCTCCTTCATGGTTTGCTTAATCCGTTTTCCAGTTCCAAACCTTCTCTTTTTCTAAGCTTTTCCAACACACTATCCTTTATTATCAAACTTTTGACTGTTAAGGTCGTTTACAGTTTTTGCTGCTTCATCAGCATTTTTCAAACTTCGGAGAACTAGTTCGCAGTTTAGGGTGTTTTTCAGAAACTTCACATTCAAAGTATATAAGTCTAGGAGATAGACGTTATATATACACCTATAACTGTTGGCAGAGACATGCTGCAAGATTTCAAAATACTAATTGCTGATTCCCAGTAATTGGCATGACAATTCTTGTTACAAGATGCGGATGAGTAAATGATGGGGTTTCGATAAATATAATGACTTTTCGGAAAGTCAAAGATCAGTGAAGTTGTTGGTAAGTTTATTTTTAATGTGGTGAGACATAAAAGGTTCTCCGGTAACAATGACGAAAGGGCAACGTCTATATCAAGGTTATAATAAGACTGTTTCAACTGAAAAGTCGAAGTTGACTTGCTAAAGCTGTGACAAAACTGACTAATTTGAAAAGGAATCGCAAAGTTATTTTTGCTAATAAATGCCAAAGGGTCTGACACGGATACGTGTTAAATTATGACTCTGGTTTCGAGAGCTTTTCAGATGCAAGACTGTGGTTAATATGTGGTTGGATCATTATCTCGATTGTTTATTATTTGAAGTGTCTTCAGGAATTTTGAAGGATTTTGAACACAGATTGTAATCGTTAATATACATTTGATATTCTAACACACTTTTGAAGTCAAAGTATAGCTTTGAAAGATGTAGGAATCTAAAAGTGATAGTACCGATTATATCTCGAATTAAATTCTGAGATTTTAAAATCAGAATATGTAATTGGGTTTGAATTAGTATGGTTGTTTTAATTTCTATGAAAGAATGTATATTATTGTGAAAGTAGGAAGTATAATTGATAATTTGCTTAATCTGATTCGAAGAATGTAACATATTAATTGTGAATTTATATATATCTCTCGAGTATTACCTACCCGTTAAAAAATTTTCACAATTAATATTTTGTACATAAGAATTTTATTACAGTCTTTATGAAAATATATATGTATATATTCTCCTCAGATGTAACATAGATTTTAATGAGTTAATACTAAATTAAACTCATCCGATTTACGGTTGGAACTAGAATTGAATAATTCCTTGAAGGCTTTAGAGGTTACATAAGTATTTCTTCAATAATATTGAAATTATGAATCAATACTTCGTTATTTGTTGAGATGTGATGTTGGTTTTCGTTAAATTCTTGTGAACTTCGCAAAGTACGAATGATGTTATCTGAAAAGTTTCGGTTACATCAATGATGAAGTGTAAAATCAAATATATACTTGATTTATTAGGAATTGGAATTTGTTGAATTGAGACAGAGATTGTAGTTAACGATGGTTAAGTCGCGGGCGAGGGACGTACATTATTGCATATTTATAATATGAATTAACCGAGTAGTTAAGATTCACACACAATAGCTTAGCACGGAAAGATTTATTTTTTATTTCAAAATATATATATAAAAAATATATATATATATAATTTCTTCAGAGGGAATGAGTGAATTCTTCATAACTTGTTGATACAATATACACGTTATTGATTCGTAATGATGTCTACAGTGATTCTTGAACTGACGGAGTTTGTGATATTATAGGTATTGTTGATTCTGATGTTGACTGTACTGACGATGCTGGTGACGTTGACGGTATTGTTGATGCTGTTGTTAAAACAAGTTTAACTTGTTAATCACACACCATTTTTGTCAGGGTTTCTACTCTTCCTTCAATCATTTTGGTTCGCTTAACTGATTTATGGTTAGGGCTAGATTAGATAATCTCTAAGACTTTAGAGATTATATAATCGCCGCGGAATGTTTCTCCAATGAAGTTATGAATTAATACTTCGTCAGTTATTGTTGTTGGTACTCCTTGGTATCTATGGTGCGTATGACGTTGATGCTAGTGGGACAGATTGTGAAGTTGAGGTTTACAACGCGGTTGTGGTTGGAGGTGGTAATGGTACTGTTGGCGTTGATGATGGTGGTACTGGTTATGCTGCTGGTGCTGCTGCTGGTGTTTGTAATCTCTGCACCATATTCTCCAAAGCCACTACCCGAGCGCGAAGTTCGTTGACTTCTTCTATTATTCCAGGATGATTGTTGGTCGGAACGAGCGGATAAATAAAATCTAGAATTTGATGTAGTATATAATCGTGACGAGATACCCTGGAAATGAGAGAGAAAATGGTGTCTCGAACAGGTTCGCCGGTAAGTGCTTCAGGTTCTTCGCCAAGAGGGCAATGTGGTGGATGGAAAGGATCGCCTTCTTCTTGTTTCCAATGATTAAGGAGGCTACGAACCCATCCCCAATTCATCCAGAATAGGTGATGACTGATTGGTTGATCCATTCCGGTCACACTGCTTTCGGAGCTTGAGTGAGATTCCATTTCGGAATCCGAGTGACTTGAACTGATGACAAATTCCATTTCGTACGATTGGATAAAGGATTTTCGATATAAAATGATTTTTCGGCTATCGGGTGGTATTCTATTTACATAGGATATCTATATATAGAGATCAAAAGATTTCATAGATTACGGAGGAATTTGCGGGATATGTCAGGCAAAGTTTAAAGTAACAGATACGATAAGATATGATTTAGCAGATACGCTAAGATATGAATTTTGTCTATACACTACTCATGCAATTAATGTAGCAAGACGTGTCTAGACTAATAATGATAAGTAGATAATTTCCTATGGATGATAAGCAGATGATTTCCGACTAGAAATGATAAGCAAAACTTTTGACATGCAGACACGGTCGAAGTCCAGACTCACTAATGCATCCTAACGACTTATCAGTTAGACACACTAATGCAGACCTGGTTCGCTAAGACCACCGCTCTGATACCAACTGAAAGGACCCGTTCATATACATTATAAACGATTCACAATAGTTGATTACATTGCGAGGTATTTGACCTCTATATGATACATTTTACAAACATTGCATTCGTTTTTAAAAGACAATCTTTCTTTACATCGAAAATTGACAGGCATGCATACCATTTCATAATATCCACTATCCAACTATAAATTGATTTAATAATAATCTTTGATGAACTCAATGACTCGAATGCAACGTTCTTCGAAATATGCTATTGAAGACTCCAAGTAATATCTTTAAAATGAGCAAATGCACAGCGGAAGATTTCTTTAACACCTGAGAATAAACATGCTTTAAAGTGTCAACCAAAAGGTTGGTGAGTTCATTAGTTTATCATAATCATTTATTTCCATCATTTTAATAGACCACAAGAATTTCATTTCCAGTTCTCATAAATATACGTCCCATGCATAGAGACAAAAACAATCATTCATATGGTGAACACCTGGTAATCGACATTAACTAGATACATATAAGAATATCCCCTATCATTCCGGGATCCTCCTTCGGACATGATATAAATTTCGAAGTACTAAAGCATCCGGTACTTTGGATGGGGTTTGTTAGGCCCAATAGATCTATCTTTAGGATTCGCGTCAATTAGGGTGTCTGTTCCCTAATTCTTAGATTACCAGACTTTAATAAAAAGGGGCATATTCGATTTCGATAATTCAACCATAGAATGTAGTTTCAATTACTTGTGTCTATTTCGTCAAAACATTTATAAAAGCGCATGTATTCTCAGTCCCAAAAATATAAAGGGTAAAAAGGCAAATGAAACTCACCATACTGTATTTCGTAGTAAAAATACATATAACGTCATTGAACAAGTGCAAGGTTGGCCTCGGATTCACGAACGTATCAATATTGAGATTCAATATTGCAGGAAAGGTACGTAGACGCAACGGAGATGATAAATACTATATTGACCTCGCGAGCATACCCATGAACCATACCCAATCACCTCCATAGCTATAACCCATAATTTCCTTAATCCAATCCCACTCGAAAAACAATTTCGAAATCACTCGGACAGTACTCTGACGTAATATTTATGTATACTAATAATATCTTGAAATAATATGGAGTAAATATATATATGTAAATCGATTGAGAGAGTTTAGAGAAAAATATTTTCAAGTTTCTATGAAATAATGAAGCCTATTGAATTCTATTTATAATAGATTTTTGAATTATTAAAGTGAATTATTAAAGTATGAATTATTAAAGTGAATTATTAAAGTATGAATTATTAAAGTGAATTATTAAAGTATGAATTATTAAAGTGAATTATTAAAGTATGAATTATTAAAGTATGAATTATTAAAGTGAATTATTAAAGTTAAAGTTAAAGTAAAGTAAAAATAAAGTAAAGGTAAAGTTTAAGTATAGTAAAAGTATAAAACTACATAATACGTATAATACGCGTATAAATATATATAATATTAATTTAAATCATTATATATATTTAATAAAATAAAATATAAATATCGTTATCTTTATCATACTAGTTAAGTAATGAGTTGTCAAAAGTGGTTCTAGATATTTATAAAAGTTATATACGTTTTAATAATAAAGTTCTTTTTAAACTGAAAACATTTTTGTACGTTTGAAACTAAATAGATCAATCGAGTCTTTATGAGATTCAATCTTCCACTATCCTTTGTCTAGTTCTCAATGATTAACAATTTGTTCTTATTTATAAATCACTTTACCATTTTCTGAATATTGTTAAAATAGAAAGATTTCTCAAATCAACGTGGGCTTTTCAACAGAGACTTGTAATCATAATTGAATATATCTGATAATTCAATCATTTGATCTTATCTTCTAATTCCATTGATAAACATTTTGAAACAGATACAATCATATAAAGTATTTAATCTAATATTTTGTTTACGTTTCAAGTTATAATATATATATACACATATACTTATATAATCATATTCATTTAATGGTTCGTGAATCGTTGGAACTTGGTCGAGGTCGAATGAATGTATGAACATAGTTTAAAATTCTTGAAATTTAACTTAACAAATATTGCTTATCGTGTCGGAAACATATAAAGATTAAAGTTTAAATTTGGTTGGAAATTTCTGGGTTGTCACATAACTTCTCCATCTTGTCATCTTCTCTTATTGGCAGGAAGTGTGCTGATTTGGTGAGACGATCAACTATTACCCAAATAGTATCAAAACCACTTGCAGTCCTTGGCAATTTAGTGATGAAATCCATGGTAATGTTTTCCCATTTCCATTCCGGGATTTCGGGTTGTTGAAGTAGACCTGATGGTTTCTGATGCTCAGCTTTGACCTTAGAACACGTCAAACATTCTCCTACGTATTTAGCAACATCGGCTTTCATACCCGGCCACCAAAAATGTTTCTTGAGATCCTTGTACATCTTCCCCGTTCCAGGATGTATTGAGTATCTGGTTTTATGAGCTTCTCTAAGTACCATTTCTCTCATATCTCCAAATTTTGGTACCCAAATCCTTTCAGCCCTATACCGGGTTCCGTCTTCCCGAATATTAAGATGCTTCTCCGATCCTTTGGGTATTTCATCCTTTAAATTTCCCTCTTTTAAAACTCCTTGTTGCGCCTCCTTTATTTGAGTAGTAATGTTATTATGAATCATTATATTCATAGATTTTACTCGAATGGGTTCTCTGTCCTTCCTGCTCAAGGCATCGGCTACCACATTTGCCTTCCCCGGGTGGTAACGAATCTCAAAGTCGTAATCATTCAATAATTCAATCCACCTACGCTGCCTCATATTCAGTTGTTTCTGATTAAATATGTGTTGAAGACTTTTGTGGTCGGTATATATAATACTTTTGACCCCATATAAGTAGTGCCTCAAAGTCTTTAATGCAAAAACAACCGCGCCTAATTCCAAATCATGCGTCGTATAATTTTGTTCGTGAATCTTCAATTGTCTAGACGCATAAGCAATCACCTTCGTTCGTTGCATTAATACACAACCGAGACCTTGCTTTGATGCATCACAATAAATCACAAAATCATCATTCCCTTCAGGCAATGACAATATAGGTGCCGTAGTTAGCTTTTTCTTCAATAACTGAAACGCTTTCTCTTGTTCATCATTCCATTCAAATTTCTTCCCTTTATGCGTTAATGCAGTCAAGGGTTTTGCTATTCTGGAAAAGTCTTGGATGAACCTTCTGTAGTAACCAGCTAGTCCTAAAAACTGGCGTATGTGTTTCGGAGTTTTCGGGGTTTCCCACTTTTCAACAGTTTCTATCTTTGCCGGATCCACCTTAATACCTTCTTTGTTCACTATGTGACCGAGGAATTGAACTTCTTCCAACCAAAATGCACACTTTGAAAACTTAGCGTACAATTCTTCCTTCCTCAATACTTCTAACACCTTTCTCAAATGTTCACCGTGTTCTTGGTCATTCTTTGAGTAAATAAGTATGTCATCAATGAAAACAATGACAAACTTGTCAAGGTATGGTCCACACACTCAGTTCATAAGGTCCATGAACACAGCTGGTTCATTAGTTAAACCAAACGGCATGACCATAAACTCGTAATGACCGTAACGTGTTCTAAAAGCAGTCTTTGGAATATCATCTTCTTTCACCCGCATTTGATGATACCCGGAACGTAAGTCAATCTTTGAATAAACAGACGAGCCTTGTAGTAGATCAAATAAGTCATCGATTCTCGGTAGTGGGTAGCGGTTCTTGATGGTAAGTTTGTTCAACTCTCGGTAGTCGATACACAACCTGAATGTACCATCTTTCCTCTAGACAAACAAAACAGGAGCTCCCCACGGTGATGTGATTGGTCGAATGAAACCACGCTCTAAAAGTTCTTGTAATTGGCTTTGTAGTTCTTTCATCTCGCTGGGTGCGAGTCTGTAAGGAGCACGAGCTATTGGTGCAGCTCCTGGTACAAGATCTATTTGAAATTCAACGGATCGATGTGGGGGTAATCCCGGTAATTCTTTCGGAAATACATCAGGAAATTCTTTTGCGACGGGAACATCATTGATGCTCTTTTCTTCAGTTTGTACTTTCTCAACGTGTGCTAGAACAGCATAGCAACCTTTTCTTATTAGTTTTTGTGCCTTCAAATTACTAATAAGATGTAGCTTCATGTTGCCCTTTTCTCCGTACACCATTAAGGGTTTTCCTTTTTCTCGTATAATGTGAATTGCATTTTTGTAACAAACGATCTCCGCTTTCACTTCTTTCAACCAGTCCATACCGATTATCACATCAAAACTCCCTAACTCTACTGGTATCAAATCAATCTTAAATGTTTCGCTAACCAGTTTAATTTCTCGATTCCGACATATATTATCTGCTGAAATTAATTTACCATTTGCTAATTCGAGTAAAAATTTACTATCCAAAGGCGTCAATGGACAACTTAATTTAGCACAAAAATCTCTACTCATATAGCTTCTATCCGCACCCGAATCAAATAAAACGTAAGCAGATTTATTGTCAATAAGAAACGTACCCGTAACAAGCTCCGGGTCTTCCTGTGCCTCTGCCGCATTAATATTGAAAACTCTTCCACGGCCTTGTCCATTCGTGTTCTCCTGGTTCGGACAATTTCTAATAATGTGGCCCGGTTTTCCACATTTATAACAAACTACATTGGCATAACTTGCTCCGACACTACTTGCTCCGCCATTACTCGTTCCGACACCATTTGTTCCTTTCGTTCTATTAACCCCTGGTCCGTAGAACTCACACTTCGCCGCGCTATGACCATTTCTTTTACACTTGTTGCAAAATTTGGTGCAGAACCCCGAGTGATTCTTTTCACACCTTTGGCATAGCTGCTTCTGATTGTTGTTGTTGTTGCGGTTATTATTGTTGTTGGGATGATTATTGTAGTTGTTGTTGTTGTTGTTGTTGTTGTTGTTGTTGTTGGGCCGTTTGTTGTAGTTGCGATTGATGTTGCGATTGTTGGGATAATTGTTGCGATTATTGTTGTAATTGCTGTTGTTGTTGTATTGGTGATTCTTATCACCGTTTTCCTCCCACTTTCTTTTGACTTGCTTCACATTGGCTTCTTCAGCAGTCTGTTCTTTAATTCTTTCTTCAATTTGGTTCACGAGTTTGTGAGCCATTCTACATGCCTGTTGTATGGAGGCGGGCTCGTGTGAACTTATATCTTCTTGGATTCTTTCCGGTAATCCTTTCACAAATGCGTCGATCTTCTCTTCCTCATCTTCGAATGCTCCCAGACACAATAGGCACAATTCTGTGAATCGTCTTTCGTACGTGGTAATATCAAATCCTTGGGTTCGTAACCCTCTAAGTTCTGTCTTGAGCTTATTGACCTCGGTTCTGGGACGGTACTTCTCGTTCATCAAGTGCTTGAATGCTGACCACGGTAGTGCGTACACATCGTCTTGTCCCACTTGCTCTAGATAGGTATTCCACCATGTTAACGCAGAACCTGTGAAGGTATGCGTAGCGTACTTTACTTTGCCCTCTTCAGTACACTTACTTATGGCAAACACCGATTCGACCTTCTCGGTCCACCGTTTCAATCCGATCGGTCCTTCGGTTCCATCAAATTCCAAAGGTTTGCAGGCAGTGAATTCTTTATAGGTGCATCCTACACGATTTCCTGTACTGCTAGATCCAAGGTTATTGTTGGTATGTAGCGCAGCCTGTACTGCGGCTATGTTTGAAGCTAGAAAAGTACGGAATTCCTCTTCATTCATATTCACGGTGTGTCGAGTAGTCGGTGCCATTTCCTTCAAAATAGTTAAATGGAACAAGTTAATCATACAGAATATTAAGAGTAGTTAATAGTATTTCGTAGCATAATATGAACTCATTTATAAAAGCTTTTTCTTCATATTAGCATTTTATAAGTTTAAATTCGGGTAGTACCTACCCGTTAAGTTCATACTTAGTAGCTAATATACAATTCAACTACTACAATTCTATATGAAAAACTGATTATAATAATATTTCGCGTTCAAACTTTTACACAACATTTTACAAACTTACAATACCGCTTATTTTACATATAGCATGAAATATAGCACACAATAAATTTGATACAAGATGGTTGTGAAGATAATTCTAGCTAGTACACAAGTCGTTCAGCAAAGGCAATAAAGACACGTAATTCATACGTCCAGAAACAAGTCATGCATTCTGGTTTTACTAGGACTACTTCCCATCCTTGGTCTTGTGGTACATAACCGTTATGGCCGTTGATAAGACAGCGTGTTGTAACGTCGTCAAAGGGACGAGGGTTACGTAATGTCCAACAGTCCCGTAATAATCTAAAAACCTCATTTCTTACCCCAATTACCGACTCCGTCACTTGTGAAAACGTTTTGTTTAATAGTTGTAGCCCGATGTTCTTGTTCTCACTTTGGTGAGAAGCGAACATTACTAATCCGTAAGCATAACATGCTTCTTTATGTTGCATGTTAGCCGCTTTTTCTAAATCACGAAGTCCAATATTCGGATATATTGAGTCAAAATAATTTCTTAACCCGTTGCGTAAAATAGCATTTGGGTTCCCCGCAATATATGCGTCAAAGTAAACACATCGTAACTTATGGGTTTCCCAATGTGATATCCCCCATCTTTCAAACGAAAGTCTCTTATAAACCAAGACATTCTTGGAACGTTCTTCGAATGTCTTACAAACTGATCTCGCCTTAAATAGTTGTGCCGAGGAATTCTGGCCGACTCTAGACAAGATTTCATCAATCATGTCTCCGGGTAGGTCTCTTAAAATATTGGGTTATCTATCCATTTTGTGTTTTTAAACTGTAAAATAGACAAGAGTTAGATTCATAAAAAAAAATACTTATTAATACAAGCAATTTTTACATATATCATAAAGCATAAGAACACTATATTACATATATTACACCACACGAATACAACTATCTTATTTCGACTCGCTTGTTTCTTCTTCTTCAGTTTTGGTTCGTTTTGCCAAGTTTCTAGGGATATATGATATTCCCCTAATACGAGCCGTCGTTATCCACATTGGTTTAGAAAAACTTGGTGGTTTAGAGGTTCCCGGGTCATTGTTACAACTTAAGGACTTCGGGGGTTGACGATACATATAAAGTTCATCGGGGTTGGAATTAGATTTCTCTATTTTTATGCCCTTTCCCTTATTATTTTCTTTTGCCTTTTTAAATTCAGTTGGGGTAATTTCTATAACATCATCGGAATTCTCGTTGGAATCCGATTCATCGGAGAATTGGTAATCCTCCTAATATTTTGCTTCCTTGGCGGAAACACCATTGACCATAATTAACCTTGGTCGGTTGGTTGAGGATTTTCTTTTACTTAACCGTTTTATTATTTCCCCCACCGGTTCTATTTCTTCATCCAGTTCCGATTCTTCTTCCGGTTCCGATTCTTCTTCCGGTTCCGACTCTTCTTCCGGTTCCTCTTCGGGAACTTGTGAATCAGTCCACGAATCATTCCAATTTACATTTGACTCTTCATTATTATTAGGTGAGTCAATGGGACTTGTTCTAGAGGTAGACATCTATCACATAATATCAAACGCGTTAAGAGATTAATATATCACATAATATTCACATGTTAAAAATATATAGTTTCCAACAAAATTTGTTAAGCAATCATTTTTCAAGTAAACACGGTCGAAGTCCAGACTCACTAATGCATCCTAACAAACTCGATAAGACACACTAATGTAAAATTCTGGTTCTCTAAGACCAACGTTCGGATACCAACTGAAATGTCCCGTTCTTATTGATTAAAAACGTTCCATATTAATTGATTTCGTTGCGAGGTTTTGACCTCTATATGAGACGTTTTTCAAAGACTGCATTCATTTTTAAAACAAACTGATAATGCTAAAAACGAACATATATTTCATAGCATTATTCCTCAAGAAAGACAAGCTTTTAGTTGCAATTGTTCTATTTACAAGTGATATTCGTTTAAATAATAAAAGGTGAAGACAAAAGACAGATTCGACGAATTGAAGACGCAAACGACCAAAAAGCTCAAAAGTACAAAAGACAATCAAAGAGGTTCCAATTATTGATAAGAAACGTCTCGAAATTACAAGAGTACAAGATTCAAAACGCAAAGTACAAAATATAAAATTGTACGCAAGGACGTTCGAAAATCCGGAACCGGGACCGGAGTCAACTCTCAATGCTCGACGCAACGGACTAAAAATTACAAGTCAACTATGCACATAAATATAATATAATATTTAAATAATTCTTATAATTATTTAATATATTATATTATTTATAAAACGTCGGCACAAGGAAACAAGCAACATGTGAGCTCTCCCAGCTGGCCATGCGATCGCATGGCCAGGAAGAAGAAAGTCCATGCGATCGCATGGCATGAAAAGTCAGGCCACATCTCCTATAAAATCGAGCTTTGGTGAACCAAAAATAATCCATCAATCTCTCTTCTCTCATATATACGTAAAATATATATATATAATTTATATTTTAATTTTAATTTTAATTATAATTCTAATAATAAGGGTATGTTAGCGAATGTTGTAAGGGTGTAAGTCGAAATTCTGTCCGTGTAACGCTACGCTATTTTTAATCATTGTAAGTTATGTTCAACCTTTTTATATTAATGTCTCGTAGCTAAGTTATTATTATGCTTATTTAAAACGAAGTAATCATGATGTTGGGCTAATTACTAAAATTGGGTAATTGGGCTTTGTACCATAATTGGGGTTTGGACAAAAGAACGACACTTGTGGAAATTAGACTATGGGCTATTAATGAGCTTTATATTTGTTTAACTAAATGAAAGTTTGTTAATGTTAATATAAAGATTTACAATTGGGCGTCCCTATAAATTACCATATACACTCAATCGGACACGATGGGCGGGGTATTTATATGTACGAATAATCGTTCATTTAACCGGACACGGGAATGGATTAATAGCCACTAGAATAATTAAAACAGGGGTGAAATTACATTCAAGGGTAATTGGTGTAATTGTTAACAAAGTAGTAAAACCTTGGTTTACACGCAGTCGATAACCTGGTGTATTCATTAAACAAAGTATTAAAACCTTGTTACAATTCGAATCCCCAATTAGTTGGAATATTTAACTTCGGGTATAATAATAATTTGACGAGGACACTCGCACTTTATATTTATGACTGATGGACTGTTATGGACAAAAACCAGACGGACAGATTAAATAATCCAGGACAAAGGACAATTAACCCATGGGCATAAAACTAAAATCAACACGTCAAACATCATGATTACGGAAGTTTAAATAAGCATAATTCTTTTATTTCATATTTAATTTCCTTTATTTTATATTTAATTGCACTTCTAATTATCGCACTTTTATTTATTGTTGTTTAATCGCACTTTTAATTATCGTACTTTTTAATTATCGCAAGTTTATTTTATCGCACTTTTATTATTCGCAATTTCATTATCGTTATTTACTTTAAGTTTTAATTTAAGTCTTTTATTTATTTAATATTTTACATTAGGTTTTAACTGCGACTAAAGTTTTAAAATCGACAAACCGGTCATTAAACGGTAAAAAACCCCCCTTTATAATAATAATATTACTTATATATATATGTTTGTATTTTTATAAAAGTAAACTAATATAGCGTTGAGCTTTGTTGAAAAAAGATTCCCTGTGGAACGAACCGGACTTACTAAAAACTACACTACTGTACGATTAGGTACACTGCCTATAAGTGTTGTAGCAAGGTTTAAGTATATCCATTCTCTAAATAAATAAATATCTTGTGTAGAATTGTATCGTATTTAATAGTTTTTCCTAGTAAAATATAAGCTATTTTATATACACCTCGCATAACATCAAGTATTTTTGTCGCCGCTGCCGGGGAAACGCCGAAGCGAAACGCCACACACATAAAAAAAAAGATTTTTATTTTTAGTACGTTTTGTAGAAATACGTTTTAAATATTCGAAAATATAAAAATAAAAACAAAAATATAAATATTTTTTAAGAGTTTGTAAGTTATATAAAAGTTTCTTTATCTTTATTTTATAAAAATATAAGTTTTATTTAATTTATATAAATATATTACATAATTTTATTAAAATAGAAAAAAAAAAAAAATTCGGCCTGTACTGTAGCAGCCCACTCTATGGCCCGAAACCCTAGCCCATGCGATCGCATGGCTGGGCAACTGAGGACTCATGCGATCGCATGAGCCCATCTGACACGCCAGATTTGACTTCCTGCTGCAATAATTACGAAATTATTATTATTATTATATAATTAAAACCCTAATTAGGGTATTATTGTTTTTATTATTAGTTTAGTTTTTTTTTATTATTAATTTGTTATATTTAGTTTTATTTTAGTTTTCATTAAATTATAAAATTAATAGTTTTATAAAATAAATAATATAAAAATAATATTTTTATAAAAATTGTACTTTTTACAACTTTTCTATATATTTTTATATTTTGTCCCTTTTTAATCGTTGTAGCATAACTTTTGTATTTTTAGCTCATATTTAGTTTTAAACTTAGTTTTTGCTATAGTCATTTTTACTCCTAGATTTTTAGGCTTTGCCGTAGAATTCCTTAAGTGCTTTTTCTTTAGACTAAGATTTAGGTACTTTAAAATTTTGCGACGCCTTTTTAAGTTTTAGTTTCTTTTATTTGGGATTTAGTTTTTCTTGTAAGCTTTAATATTTTTAGACGACCTTTTACTATGTATCAATTATCATTCCAATTAGTAATCTCAATTTGCGATTATAATTTTAAGTTAGTTGTAGTAATAAGGTTAGGTTAGTATTTTTAAGTTTTATAAGTTTCTTTTATTTTTTTTTTTCGTCACCTTTTATTTTTCAACCATTTTTCTTTTTCGACCTTTTTCGACGAACTCTTTTTCTTTCTTATTTCTCGCTATTCTAGTTTTAGGACATAGATTTTTATTCTACTTCTTATCTAAACTTTCTTAAAATTACGAAAATTTATTTTAAGTGGTTAAATTAATAGACATCAAAATTTTCTGGTTCGTAGTAATAGTTGGATTTGTACGTGGACCGGGTTATTGGAGCCAAACAGTCCTCAATTATATTGAGACCAAACGAATCCTGCCCCTCTGCTGCATCTTTTGGCTATTCGAAACGTGGGCAAAAATCAGAAAAGTCTATTGATTGGATAACTTATTATAATTTTTCTTTCCTTTTTAAAACTAATAGGATATTCAGTGAATGCACCGAGCAAGACGTTCATCACCTTTTGTACGTTCACCACCTGTAACTAGATCAAGACATTTAGCAAATATAACCGCCGTTGATTTTTCTTTAGAATCGTCATCCAGTCGACCAAGTACTTCAGTTCAAATTTCCGATAATCCATTTTTTGAACCCGACCTCACAATTGAGAATCCGGAGAATATTCAGGAACGGTTCGTAGATCCTGAACCATTAAACTTTCCTCCGGAGCCACCAATCATTCAAACAGAGATTGTTGAGGAACGAACCATTAAATCAGAATCATCTAGTGATACCGATTCAACAAATTCAATTATGGAGAATCTGGAACCTTTAAGTATGGAAGACCGAATGAGAGCTAAACGCACTGGCCAAGGTCACGCAATTACTCATCCAGACATTAATGCGCCAGATTATGAAATCAAAGGACAAATTTTACACATGGTGACTAATCAATGCCAATTTAGTGGTGCGCCGAAGGAAGATCCAAATGAACATCTACGTACCTTTAATAGGATCTGCACACTATTTAAAATCCGAGAAGTGGAGGATGAACAGATATATCTCATGTTATTTCCCTGGACTTTAAAGGGAGAAGCCAAAGATTGGTTGGAATCGTTACCTGAAGGGGCGATTGATACATGGGACGTTTTAGTTGACAAATTTCTTAAACAATTCTTTCCTGCATCTAAAGCCGTAAGACTTCAAGCAGAAATTGTTACGTTCACACAAAAACCAAATGAAACTCTATATGAGGCGTGGACTAGATATGGAAAGTTGTTAAGAGGATGTCCGCAACATGGTTTAGACACCTGTCAAATAGTACAAATATTCTACCAAGGATGCGACATCACTACAAGGAAAGACATAGATATAGCAGCTGGTGGTTCTATTATGAAGAAAACCGAAACTGATGCTTACAAAATTATTGATAACACTGCTTCCCACTCACATGAGTGGCACCAAGAAAAAGATATCATTAGATCATCTAAAGCAGCTAGAGCCGATTCTAGCCATGACTTAGATTCCATTTCCGCAAAGATAGATGCTGTGGAGAGACGAATGGAAAAGATGACTAAAGATATTCACTCAATACGAATTAGTTGTGAGCAGTGTGGAGGACCACATTTGACAAAAGATTGTCTCAGTATTGAATTAACAATGGAACAAAGAGAGAATATTTCATACATAAACCAAAGGCCTGGAAATAATTATCAGAATAATTATCAACCGCCAAGACCGATTTACAATCAAAACCAGAATTATAACCGAAATATTCCATACAACAACCAACAAGGTCCTAGCAATCAACAAGTATCCAATAATACTTACAACCAGCAAAGACCGAATTTTCAAAACAAACCACCACAACAAACTGATGATAAAAAGCCGAATTTAGAAGATATGATGACGAAGCTAGTTGAAACTCAAACACAGTTTTTCACATCTCAGAAACAAACCAATGAACAAAATGCTCAAGCATTTAGAAATCAACAAGCTTCTATTCAAAATCTGGAACAAGAAGTAAGTAACCTAGCAAGGTTAATAGGTGAAAGAAAACCGGGAAGTCTACCTAGTGATACAAACGCTAACCCCCGAAATGAAACAGCTAAAGCCATTACCACAAGAAGTGGTACAACACTTAAACCACCTGAAATACCTGTAACTTCTGATGAAACTATTCCTACTCCACAAGAACCACAACCTGACCAAGATAAGGAAAAAGAACCGGTAGTTGAAAAGGTTAATGAAGATAACACAGTTAAGGATAAACCTTATGTTAAACCATATCAACCACCACTTCCTTACCCGAGTAAAATGAAGAAAGAGAAACTTGAAGCCGAGCAATCCAAATTCTTGGATATGTTTAAACAGATAAATGTAAATCTTCCTTTCATTGATGTGATTTCAGGAATGCCTAGATATGCTAAATTCTTGAAAGATCTAATCTCAAATAGAAAGAAAATGGAAGAACTCTCGGCTGTTACTATGAATGCTAATTGTTCAGCAGTGCTGTTGAATAAGATACCAGAAAAACTATCTGATCCAGGAAGTTTCACAATTCCATGTTTTTTGGGTAGTCTTAGTTCAATAGAAGCATTGGCAGACTTAGGTGCTAGTATAAATCTAATGCCGTATTCACTATACGCTAAACTAGACCTTGGAGATTTGAAACCAACTAGAATAAGCATACAACTAGCCGATAGATCAATAAAATATCCTAGAGGGATAATGGAGAACATGCTAGTTAAAGTTGGTACTTTAGTATTTCCAGTAGATTTTGTTGTTTTAGACATGGAAGAAGATTCTCAAGTTCCTCTCATATTAGGAAGACCATTCTTAAACACGGCTAAAGCAATGATAGACGTGTTCGGTAAGAAACTGACTCTAAGTATAGAGGATGAGAGTGTTACCTTTTCAGTTGATAGAGCAATGCAACAACCACAATCTGCAGATGATACATGTTATTATATTCAAACTATAGATGCACATGCAGAATTATTAGAAGAATTTCCAGAATTACAAGGAACAGGAGAATGTTCTTTAGGAGAAGGTAATGAACCAATTGATGAAGCTGAAATGTTAGCTACACTTATAGCTAATGGATATGAACCAACAACAGAAGAAATTCAAATGCTAAAAGAAGAAGACAGATATCGATATAAATCATCGATAGAAGAACCTCCGAAATTAGAGTTAAAGCCACTTCCAAACCATTTGGAATATGCTTATTTACATGGTGAATCTGAATTACCTGTAATAATATCGTCTTCTCTTACTGAAAATGAGAAATCACAACTCATTTCTGTGTTGAAAGCTCATAAACCAGCCACTGCATGGAAGATTCATGATATTAAAGGAATAAGTCCTTCGTATTGCACACATAAAATCCTTATGGAAGAAGGTCATAAAACGTATGTGCAACGCCAATGAAGACTAAATCCTAATATGCAAGATGTAGTTAAGAAAGAGATTATTAAACTGCTAGATGCAGGTTTGATATATCCAATTTCTGATAGTCCATGGGTAAGCCCAGTTCAATACGTACCTAAGAAGGGTGGCATGACTGTCATTACAAATGAGAAAAATGAGCTTATTCCTACTAGGACTGTAACAGGATGGCGTGTATGTATTGATTATAGAAAATTAAATGACGCCACCAGAAAAGATCACTTTCCCTTACCTTTCATTGATCAAATGTTGGAAAGATTAGCCGGAAATAGTTACTATTGTTTTCTAGATGGATTTTCCGGATATTTTCAAATTCCAATAGCACCCGAGGACCAAGAGAAAACCACATTCACGTACCCTTATGGTACTTTTGCTTACAAACGCATGCCATTTGTACTTTGCAACGCCCCTGCAACCTTTCAAAGGTGTATGATGGCGATTTTTCACAACATGATAGAAGAATGCATGGAAGTATTCATGGATGACTTTTCAGTCTTCGGTGATACATTTAAATCATGTCTAGTTAATCTGGAACGAATGCTAATTAGATGCGAAAAATCAAATCTAGTACTTAATTGGGAGAAATGTCATTTCATGGTTAAAGAAGGCATCGTTCTTGGACATAAAATTTCAAAAGAAGGAATTGAAGTGGATAGAGCTAAAGTAGATGTAATTGCTAAACTTCCACATCCCACCAATGTTAGAGGAGTTAGGAGTTTTCTAGGGCATGCCGGTTTTTACCGACGTTTCATAAAAGATTTTTCTAAAATTGCCACTCCTATGAATAAACTCCTAGAAAAGGATGCGCCATTCATCTTTTCAGATGAGTGTATCAAATCTTTTAATATTCTTAAAGAGAAACTCACTAATGCACCGATCATGATAACACCAAATTGGAATCTACCATTTGAACTAATGTGCGATGCAAGTGATTTTGCAATGGGATCCGTTTTAGGACAAAGGATTGAAAAACGATTTCAACCTATATATTATGCTAGTAAGACATTACAAGGAGCACAAACGAACTATACAACTACTGAAAAAGAGCTCCTTGCTATTGTCTTTGCTTTTGACAAATTTCGATCATATCTCGTTCTAGCAAAAACGGTGGTCTATACCGACCATTCTACTCTTAGATACCTATTTTCAAAACAAGATGCTAAACCAAGATTAATCCGTTGGATCTTACTCTTACAAGAGTTTGATATTGAAATCCGAGATAAAAGAGGAGCAGAAAATCTCGCCGCTGATCATCTTTCTCGTCTTGAAAATCCCGAATTAGAAGTTCTAAATGAATCAGCCATACAAGACAACTTTCCTGATGAATATCTATTGAAGATAGATTATAAAGAAATCCCATGGTTTGCAGACTATGCAAACTACTTAGTTTGTGGATTCCTTGAAAAAGGATTATCGTACCAAAGACGAAAGAAATTCTTCAGTGATATAAAACACTATTTCTGGGAAGATCCACATTTGTTTAAAAGTTGTCCCGATGGAATAATACGCCGATGTGTATTTGGAGATGAAGCTAGTAAAATATTAAACCATTGTCACACAGGACCAACAGGAGGGCATTATGGGCCTCAACTAACAGCAAGAAAAGTTTATGAAGCTGGATTCTATTGGCCTACAATTTACAAAGACGCACACCTTCTTTGCAAATCCTGTGATGCATGTCAAAGGGCCGGAAAAATAAGTCAACGTGATGAAATGCCACAAAATGTCATCCAAGTAAGTGAAGTATTTGACATTTGGGGTATTGACTTTATGGGTCCATTTCCAAAATCTCATAATAATCTATATATACTCGTAGCCATTGATTATGTATCTAAATGGGCGGAAGCACAAGCTCTCCCAACTAACGATGCACGAGTTGTAGTCAACTTTTTAAAACGTCTTTTTGCAAGGTTTGGAATACCGAAAGCTTTAATAAGTGATCGGGGTACTCATTTCTGTAATAATCAACTTGAGAAAGTTCTTAAAAGATATGGAGTAACTCATAAAATCTCCACCGCATATCATCCACAAACAAGTGGACAAGTTGAAAATACCAACCGAGCTTTAAAACGTATTCTAGAGAAAACCGTAGGATCAAATCCGAAGGAATGGTCCATTAAATTGGAGGATGCACTCTGGGCTTTTAGAACAGCCTACAAAACTCCAATTGGAACCACACCTTTTAGACTTGTTTATGGAAAAGCATGTCATCTTCCAGTAGAAATTGAACACAAAGCATTTTGGGCTTTGAAAACATGTAATCTTGATTTACATGAAGCCGGACGTCTACGATTAAGTCAACTAAACGAATTAGAAGAATTAAGACATGAAGCATACAAAAATTCGTTAATCTATAAAGAAAGAACGAAGAAATGGCATGATAAAAGAATCAGAAGTTCAAAAGAATTTAAAGAAGGAGACAGAGTTCTTCTTTTCAATTCACGATTCAAGCTATTTCCTGGAAAATTGAAATCAAGATGGTCTGGACCATTCATAGTCAAAAGAGTTTTCCCATACGGAACGATAGAATTAATAAATTCAAATGGGATTAAATTTAAAGTTAATGGTCACAGAGTTAAACATTACATACATGGTCCGATGGAAGTCGACAACGAAGTTAATCACAATTTCGACACCACAGCTAACTAAGTGTGGGGAGAATCAAGTCTTTAAAGGATAATATGTATTTCTGTTAGAGTTAGATTGTCTGTTTTCGTGTAGTTCTCAAAAATGGAACTCGAATGGTCTTTCCCTAGCAGACCCTAAAGAACTAGTCTTCTCCCCCCATTCTGAATTTTTATTTTTTTTAGGTTTTTACAAAATGAAGACTGCCTGTGAACTAAACCATGGTCTAATGCTACACGCTTTGATCACTAAAAGAAATAATGACATACTACCGAGTGAAATAGTATCAGTAATCAGAGAAAGAATGGACGGAGTTAGAAAAGAATCCAGATGCGAAGATAATAAGTTACAATTTGGTAAAGGAAAATCAAAATCCGCAGCGAAAAGAAGAGCACGACACCTAGAATGATGTCACAAATGCGGAAAATGGTCACATGGAGGTAAATGTTCAAATAATCAAACCTATTCAAATACCGAATTTGTTACTTTATGCAGAGACGGACCGTTCATATGTTTAGAAGAAAAGACACTGAATGCTCGAGGTTACGCCTATGTAGCCATGGAAAACCAATTAAACCGACTATCTTATGAATGGGATAGATCATATAACTAAGAAATCTATTTCACAGGTATGTCTGTACAGTTTTTATTTTTTTTATTTTTTTTTTAAACCTTTTGATAATAAACGCTAATTTGTTCGCTAAAAAGTATTAAATTGGTATTAAATAAAATTAGGTTTGGCGACCGAAATTATTGATATCATTCAAAAATTTATTACATCACTGCGAAATTTAACGTTTATTCTTAAGGTATAAATATCTTTAATCAATCAACCCAAAATATTTCAAAAATTCGTCATGAGTTAAATTAGGTCTTGGAACCGAAATTACTTTACCGAAAAGAGGGGCGCATATTTTTGATAATATTTGATTGATTAAAGTGGGGAAAAAAAGCCAAAAAGATTTTTAATTTTATTTTTACCATGTTTTTAAAATAAATATTTAAATCTTAAATTAATATTGTAAACTTTGTAAAAACAATATATTTAAAATTGTAAATATTTGAATTTTTAAATTAAGTCTGGTGTGAATTTTTAATTTTTAAAATATGAATTTTTAATTTTATGCATTTCAAATTTTAAGTTTGGTGTGATTTTTTTTTAATATTAATTTTGAATTTTATATTTATGTTGTGTGAATTTAAAAACAAAAATTTACTTTATCTCATTAAGTTAAAAATATGATTTTTAAAATTCGTCGTAAGTTGAAGACTAGGTCTTTGAACCGAAATTGCTTTACCCAAGGGAGGGACGAGAACTTTTATTATCATTATTTTTAATCTTATTGAATTAAAGTATGCCAAAAACATTAAAAAAACCCAAAAATCTTTACTTTTAAAAAAACAGCGCTTTGATTTGACAAATTTTAAAATTTTGTCAAGAGACAGACTAGGACAACGATCCGAAACGCCCTCGCTCCTAAAGGAAACCAAATTTTTAAAATTTAAATAATTATAAGTTTTATAAAGTATAAGGTTTTATATATAAAAAAAAAAAAAGGCTGAAAACACTGTAGCCGGCACCCCATGCGATCGCATGGGGTTTGCACTTGGAACCCATGCGATCGCATGGGGACCAAATGCTGGTCAGGAACAAAAACAGCAGAGAGTCTGCTTCTACACCACAACACACACACATACCCGAAAATACTCCCAAATATTCACCAAATTTCACCAAAATTCACCGTAATTCGTCATTTTTCTTGCTCTAATCATGCCTAGATTCTCATTCCTCAGCAAATTGGTAAAAATTACACCCCTAAACTCTATAAATTCCTAGTTTTTGTGATAATTACCAATTTTTTACCTAATGCAATTTTGTTAATTTCTAGTGTAATTAGTGATAAATTGTTAGTATTTTATGCATGTATAACCTAGATTGATGCTATTTAACATGATTTGAAGCCAAAAACTTCAAAATTTTTAGAAATCTAGGGTTTGTGTTCTTGAGCAATTTGGGGCTTTTTGATATAAACAGGTTATGGCCGATTTTTGTCATGAATTATTGCCAAATTGAGTAATGTAACATGTTTAGATAGTTAAATGATCAAAACAATGATCCTAAACATGATTTTTAGATATTAAAGTGGACTTTTTAAGTCCAAAATTCATGAACTTGATTAATTTGATATATTTGCCATTTGAGACTTGTTAAATTATTAGTAATGAATATTTTGACATGTTATTTGAGTTAAATGCTTATGAATTTTGTATACATTTTCATATGTGCTTATTTGAAAAGTGTAGAATTGTGAAAAATTGTGAAAATGTGTATAAGTTTAATTTTGATTTAACATGTTATAGTGATTGTTTTAAGTTGTTATTTTGCTAACACTAATGTGATGACCCGGGAATTTCCGACCAAATTTAAACATAATCTTATATGATTCGACTCGATAAGCAAAGTCTATTAAACCGAGTCTCATTATGTTTGAACTATTTCATGATAACATTTGACCTTTAACTATTTCCGACGATTCACGAACCTTTAATTGTAACTAAGAATGTAAATATAAATAATTATATATAAAACTAATTATATTAGTATTAATGAACTATTAAGTAATTTTTTTATTATAAAAGATAACATTTAATAACTAAAGATTTTCATTTTGAATATATATAGTATATTGTATATAAATGATTCAAACATATTTTACCAACGTTATCAAAATATTAAATGTACAATGTTATACTTTGTAGTTAATTGTTTAATATACATAATTAATCATCTACTCAACATTTAAAACATGATTTTATATATATGGTAGTATACATATATACATAAATATAACTATATATATATGATTTTATACATAATTATTATATTATGTATATGTAGAAATTTATAATATATCTATGATGAAATAATGTACTATTTTAATAAATATATATAATACTTACATATATAAAACATTTATATTTTTCATAATTACATACATAAGTATAATATAATTAGTATGTAAATAAATATTATAATATATTTATATTAAAATGCATAAATATATAATATTCAGTATATGTTACAATACATATTACATAATTATTAAATATTACATAATAATAGATGATATTAATAAATTAAATTTAAATACAAATATAGTTGTTGTAGTAATGTTATTTGTATCGTCAAATATCAATATTTGTATTCATAATATCACTTTATATCATATAAAGATGAAATTGGATGTATAAATTAGATTATTATTACTAATATTATTATTATCGATAAAATATTAATATTATCATAATTAGTATGGTATTATTATTATTATTATTATTATTATTATTATTATTATCATTTTTACAATTATTATTATCATTAATATTATATTTATCATTATTATTAATTTTATTAATATTATTAGATATTAATAGTATTGTTATTATATATTATTATTATTAATTAAAAAAAACAGTAGGGATCTATATTATACGCTTGACCTCTGTATCCTTTATCTCTATTATTATTATTTTTTTTGTTTCTTTCCTGCTCCAAACTCGTGAACCTGTGTTGACATTTTCTCCATTTTTTATCAACCGATCTCTATTATTACAAAATGATTATGTATAATTGCAAATCAAATAAAAAGGAAATCCAATGGGATTAAAGAGCACAGCGATATTTTTTTTTTTTTTCTTCTCTGCACGCTCCAATTTTTTTTTTTTCTCTTAATTCAATTTCGAATAAAGTTTCAAAATCTAAAAATGCAAAAAGGTTATAAATCTTTCTTTGAATCTATCTGCAAAATCTCAACTCTCAAATCTTTATATCGATCTTGAATTTTGAAGTCAAAGTTTAGTTTAAAAAAAGTCAACAATTGTTCTTGAGACAAATTTGCGTTCGTGTATATGTTTCTGATCAAATTGACGATTCCAGTAGTTTTTATACATGTTTAGAAAACTATTTCGTGTTATAAACATTATCTATAATGTTATCTATTACGAAATCAATTTTTTTTTGTTCCAAGAACCGACGCTGCAGTAGGCCTTTAGTATTTTTTTTTTTTATTTTAGAACCCAAATTATTTTTTTTTCTGTAATGTTTTGAAGCTTTAAAGGGAACCCCGATTTTGTTTTTTGGTTATTGATGTTTTGTTGAATCCATGAGACTTGTGGAGAAGAAGAGGAATAGAAGAAAAACATTTTATATATATAATTTAAATTCGATATTAGTACAGAGAATCAGAATTGGTGGGATGGTCGAGAGTGTTTGCGTGTGAGCATGTGGTCACGAGATCGAGTCCAGAGGACGGCAGTTTTTTTTTTTTTTTTGAAACTCTTTTCATGTGAGGTAGTTTTCTTTTCTAATTTTATTATTGTTATTATATATTAATTATTATTAGTATTATTATTATTATTGTGATTGTTTTGATTGTTATTGTTATTGTTATTATTAGTATCATACTTGTTATCATATTTGAAAGTATTATAGACATTACTATTATTATTATGATAGGTATTAATAATATTATTATTAGTAATAAACTTATCATTTTAGTATTTTATCATCATTAGGATTATGATTATGATTATCATTATTATTATTATTATGAAGGAAATAAAAATATATTATTATCATCAATATTAGAATTTGTACCGGTTTATAAATAATAGTATCATCAGTACATTTACAATTAATAATATCATATTTATCAGTATCATCATTAATATTTACTAGTATTATTATGATTATCATTTATCATTTTATAAATATTAGAACCCTTATTATTAACATAAGTATGGTATTAGTATTAATATTATTTTAGAGTTATTATTATTAGTATCATTAACAGTTATCATTTTCATTTTTTTTGCTATTAGTATTATCATTATTAAAAAAATTATTATTATTATTAGTAAATCATTATTATCTAAATTATTATTTTAACAAATAAATCTTTTGTACACTATATATATACTTATGGTATATACTAGGATTGTATTAATAATTCACATAACAAACTAATAAAATTTCATAAATACAATACTAACCACAAATATATGTATATAAATATATTAATGTCACTATTTATATAAACGTAAATCATTATAGATATATATACATAAAATCGATATATATATATATAAAATATAACTTAAAATATAATATAAGTATACGTTTTAAAATAAAGGTTAGAATAAATTCTACAAAACTATAATATATAAATAATACATATTAATAAATGAAATTTTGTAACTTACATTATACGTATTAATATATACACAATTGATATAGGTTCGTGAATCCGAGGCCAACCCTGCATTGTTCAATGACGTCATATGTATTTTTACTACAAAATACAGTATCGTGAGTTTCATTTGCCTTTTTACCCTTTATATTTTTGGGCTGAGAATACATGCGCAACTTTTATAACTGTTTTACGAAATTGACACAAGTACGTGAAACTACATTTTATGGTTGGATTATCGAAGTCGAATATGCCCCTTTTTATTAAGTCTGGTAATCTAAGAATTAGGGAACAGACACCCTAATTGACGCGAATCCTAAAGATAGATCTATCGGGCCCAACAAGCCCCATCCAAAGTACCGGATGTTTTAGTACTTCGAAATTTATATCATGTCCGAAGGAGGATCCCGGAATGATGGGGATATTCTTATATATGCATATTGTTAATGTCGGTTACCAGGTGTTCAATCCATATGAATGATATTTTTGTCTCTATGCATGGGACGTATGTTTATGAGAAATGGAAATCTGAAATCTTGTGGTCTATTAAAATGATGGAAACGATTGTTTAAGTTAAACTAATGAACTCACCAACCTTTTGGTTGACACTTTAAAGCATGTTTATTCTCAGGTACGAAAGAAATCTTCCGCTGTGTATTTGCTCATTTTATAGATATTACTTGGAGTCATTCATGGCATATTTCAAAAGACGTTGCATTCGAGTCGTCGAGTTCATCAAGATTATTATCAAGTCAATTATAGTTGGATATATTATGAAATGGTATGCATGCCTGTCAACTTTCGATGTAATGAAAGTTTGTCTTTTCAAAAACGAATGCAATGTTTGTAAAATGTATCATATAGAGGTCAAGTATCTCGCGATGTAATCAACTGTTGTGAATCGTTTATAATCGATATGGACTTCGTCCGGATGGATTAGGACGGGTCTTCACAGTTGGTATCAGAGCGGTGGTCTTAGCGAACCAGGTCTTGCATTAGTGAGTCTAACTGATAGTCGTTAGAATGCATTAATGAGTCTGGACTTCGACCGTGTTTGCATGTCAAAAGTTTTGCTTATCATTTAGTGTCGAAAAATTATTTTCTTATCATCCTTAAAGTCTAAGACACGTCTTACTGCCTTTATTGCATAGACAGTGTATAGTTAAATTCATATCTTAGCGTATCTGTTATTGTTACCTTTGCCTGACAGCTTCCGTAGATTCCTCCGTAGCTTATGGGATTTTAGTATTATATATGCATATGTAAATTATGTATTGCAGGGTACTAATCTACATCCTATAATCTATTTCTTATCGAAAATCCTTCATCTGATCGTACGAGATGAATCCCTCAACCAGTTCGAGTCCATCTGATTTCGATAGCTATTTCGATAGTTATTCCGACAGCTATTTCGATATGGATTTCCACTCGAGCTCCGAAAGCAGAGTAACCGGAATGAATCGATCAATTAGCCATCATCTATTCTGAATGAATTGGAGATGGGTTTGTAGTCGACTTAATCAATGGAAACGCGAAGAAGGCGATCATTTCCACTAACCAAATTCACCTCTTGACAATGGACCTAAAACGTTTACCGGCGAACCTGTTCGAGACACCATTTTCTCTCTCATTTCCAAAGTATCTCATCACGATCATATACTATCTCAGATTCTAAACCTCATTCATCCGCTCGTCCGAACCGACAATCATCCCGGTGTAATAGAAGAAGTTAACGAACTTCGCGCATAAGTTGTAGTCTTGGAAAATATGGTGCAAAACGTACCAGCTTCATCCAAATCACCGGCACCAACGGTACCACCAACAACCCAAATTTCAATATCACATGCCTCAACATCTCAATCTATACCTCGAGTATAATCATCATTCTACATGACATTCTACATCAGTTATCTTCGTTCGACATGGTGATTATGTAATCTCTAATGTTTTAGAGATTATTTATTCTAGTTCCAACTGAAAACTAAATGAGTTTAATATCATGTTAACTCATTAAATTCATGATTACATCTGAAGAAAATATATATGTATATATGTTTTCATAAAGATTGTAATTAAAAATTCTTTTGTACAAACTGTTAATAATAAAAATATTTTAACGGGTAGGTAATACCCGAGGAATATTTAAATTTCACATTAATAAGTTACACTGTATATTCTTCGAATCTGATTCAACAGTTATTCACTATCCTATTTACAACCACCGGGATACTTATCCGTTCACCAAAGAATAACTATTTTCATTCAAATTCAATTTCATATTTGAATTTTGACCTATCAGAATCCAACAAGTGGCATAATGAAGAAATAATGGACACAATAAAAATTGATTAGAAACAGACTAATTAACAATATTAAATTTTATTAAGAAACCACGCTAACAAAATCCTAGCTAACTGTTCCTAGCTAACTGTTAATTCCGTATTACATTTTATTTATCGCAATTTATTTTATCGCAATTTATATTCTCGCAATTTTATTTATTGTCATTTAATTTCTGTTATTTACTTTACGCACTTTATTTATCGTCATTTAATTTCTGTTATTTATTTTACGCACTTTAAATATCGGGACACGTATACAAGGTTTTGACATATCATATCGACACATCTATATATATTATTTGGAATCACCATAGACACTCTATATGCAGTAATGATCGAGTTCTCTATACAGGGTTGAGGTTGATTCTATAATAATATATATACTTTGAGTTGTGATCGAGTCTGAGACATGTACACGGGTCACGATACGTATTAATTAATTCAAATATTATATATTAAACTATATATGAATGATTGCACTGTCAACTGTGGACTATCGACTGTGGACTAATAACATTGGACAATTAAAATGAATTAAAATATTGAATATAACATATGAAACTAAACAATTCTTCAAGTTTGCCACTTGATTTCGTCTTAAACCTCATTTGTATCTTCACGATTACATTCTGCGTTCAAACCTTTCATGATTCTTGAAAACACCTCAATCGATAGGATGAATCAACCGCACTTCATCTACGGAAGGAAAGATTTATGCATATAGTTATGCACCTGAGAAACTCTCGGCAATTGAGTAAAAGTTCAACACGTAGCCGCGTCAGATCCTTTGGCATTTATTAACAAAAACAACTTTGCGATCCCTTTTCAAAATTAGCCAATTTTGTCACAACTCCAACAAGTCAACTTCGACTTTTCGTACGAAACAACCTTATTATAACGTTTATATATACGCGTGCTCTTTTATTGTTACCAGGTAACCTTTCATATTCCATCATATTACCATCAGCGTTTAATCATCTAAAAACACAATTCTCCTGAAACCACCTCGGATTAATAACCGATGATTCAGATATCATAGCATTAAATGCAGAGGAAACAGAAAAATGGTAGATGGTCTAAACGGACAAAAGTTTGATGATAAAGAAAGGAGTGTTAGGAACGCTCGATAGAAAATTGGGTATTGAAAAACAGATTGAGTTACCCATGAAGGAGACCAAGGACAAATACAAGGACCAAATCCTATATTCAAAGGATTCAGGTAATTCTGGATCCGTTGAAATCTTTAGAGAATATCTTGCTCCGAAGTCATGTTAAAATCTTGCGGAAAATCTTTCTCCATCAACCGTCGAACTTAGAAATTTCAAAATATCATCATCAATATCTTTGATATTTCTGAGGATATTTTCATAAATATTCTCGTCCGAAATTATATACCTCTTCGTGCTTCCTGTGTATCAATATATTGGAAACATTCAATAGAAAATATAGTACCGAAAAGCAGATTATGCGAAACTATGAAGAAAGCCGTGGATAAATCACAAAGAATAAGTTTGACTTCAAAGAATCCAAATAATTCAATGTCTGCTAAAGTCTATAGTGAATAACTTGCTCCTTACTCTAAACCCTTGCAGACAATAGTTTCTATCATCCTCTGATCTTTAGATATTCTGAGATATTATCGTACCTTTCATTATAAATATCCTCCATATTTCTGGAGATATTTTTATAACTATTCTTATCTGAAATCATTAATCTTTTCGTGCTATCAGTATTACATCATATAGAAACTGTTAGTTTCTATATTCTGTAAATTTTCAAGCTTAAAATATGAATGTTATTGTAGTAATGATGGGAACTGATGCATGAGTTAGTATAATATAATGACACTTGATCAACGTGATTATATTACAGTAAGTCATGCTGAGTTTCTAAATGAAACGTGATGATTCACAGATCATAACGTCATCATGTGCCATGTTACATAACTCTTTCATCCTACTTAACTCCGTAACAAATCAAGAAAATGTATTCTTGATGGTTCTATCTTCCGTGATGTTGATAAATTTGAAAATCAAATCGTGCTATCACGTTCCTTCATGCTTAGAACATTATAATCATTCGAAACTCTATATCTATAAATTCTGGACCATTATTCGCTTGACTTGAAGTCGGGAAGAGAAAACAAAAGCATAGAGCTTTGAAATATAAGGGAGAATATAAAGTCCGATAACAACACATAAATTACAAACCGTGTATATCAATGTTTATCGCAACATAAAGACACGGGAGAATTAAAAACATTATAATCCCGAGGGCGAAGTAGAAGAAAGCAGATTCCTCTGGTGGAAGTTGGAAAAGGAGAATGATTGTTGCGATAGTAAGGATGAGGACAAGGATCAGAACTGGATTAATCATTTTCAGAATCTTTTGGATGTATGAACTAAGAAAGAAAGTATAAGAATGGTGAGAATAATGGAAAGGAAGAGCTTAATTTATACTGGAAATATCAGACGTAGTAATCGGGGCAGATCACCGTATTTAATTAAAGAGATCTTAATTTCCATAAATCCCGAAGAATCAGATTTTATAGATCTTCAAGATTTTCTTTAAATCCCTTAAATTCCGGAATTCAACCAAGGCAATGTCAAAAGTTAAGACGCGCCTTATTTTCTAAATTCAAACCTGACTACGTCAAAAGTTAAAAACAAATCTTTGTTTCTCATTTCATCCTTTTGTGAATAGCTTCATTCGCACTCTTCGAATAATTGAATTATTTTTATCCATATTACTCAATGATGATAAAACTCAAGTTATCAACTCATATTCGTCAGGAAAACATATTTATTGTTAGCTATGACGACCTCACTCAAATTTCGGGACGAAATTTCTTTAACGGGTAGGTACTGTGATGACCCGGGAATTTCCGACCAAATTTAAACATAATCTTATATGATTCGACTCGATAAGCAAAGTCTATTAAACCGAGTCTCATTATGTTTGAACTATTTCATGATAACATTTGACCTTTAACTATTTCCGACGATTCACGAACCTTTAATTGTAACTAAGAATGTAAATATAAATAATTATATATAAAACTAATTATATTAGTATTAATGAACTATTAAGTAATTTTTTTATTATAAAAGATAACATTTAATAACTAAAGATTTTCATTTTGAATATATATAGTATATTGTATATAAATGATTCAAACATATTTTACCAACGTTATCAAAATATTAAATGTACAATGTTATACTTTGTAGTTAATTGTTTAATATACATAATTAATCATCTACTCAACATTTAAAACATGATTTTATATATATGGTAGTATACATATATACATAAATATAACTATATATATATGATTTTATACATAATTATTATATTATGTATATGTAGAAATTTATAATATATCTATGATGAAATAATGTACTATTTTAATAAATATATATAATACTTACATATATAAAACATTTATATTTTTCATAATTACATACATAAGTATAATATAATTAGTATGTAAATAAATATTATAATATATTTATATTAAAATGCATAAATATATAATATTCAGTATATGTTACAATACATATTACATAATTATTAAATATTACATAATAATAGATGATATTAATAAATTAAATTTAAATACAAATATAGTTGTTGTAGTAATGTTATTTGTATCGTCAAATATCAATATTTGTATTCATAATATCACTTTATATCATATAAAGATGAAATTGGATGTATAAATTAGATTATTATTACTAATATTATTATTATCGATAAAATATTAATATTATCATAATTAGTATGGTATTATTATTATTATTATTATTATTATTATTATTATTATTATCATTTTTACAATTATTATTATCATTAATATTATATTTATCATTATTATTAATTTTATTAATATTATTAGATATTAATAGTATTGTTATTATATATTATTATTATTAATTAAAAAAAACAGTAGGGATCTATATTATACGCTTGACCTCTGTATCCTTTATCTCTATTATTATTATTTTTTTTGTTTCTTTCCTGCTCCAAACTCGTGAACCTGTGTTGACATTTTCTCCATTTTTTATCAACCGATCTCTATTATTACAAAATGATTATGTATAATTGCAAATCAAATAAAAAGGAAATCCAATGGGATTAAAGAGCACAGCGATATTTTTTTTTTTTCTTCTCTGCACGCTCCAATTTTTTTTTTTCTCTTAATTCAATTTCGAATAAAGTTTCAAAATCTAAAAATGCAAAAAGGTTATAAATCTTTCTTTGAATCTATCTGCAAAATCTCAACTCTCAAATCTTTATATCGATCTTGAATTTTGAAGTCAAAGTTTAGTTTAAAAAAAATCAACAATTGTTCTTGAGACAAATTTGCGTTCGTGTATATGTTTCTGATCAAATTGACGATTCCAGTAGTTTTTATACATGTTTAGAAAACTATTTCGTGTTATAAACATTATCTATAATGTTATCTATTACGAAATCAATTTTTTTTTGTTCCAAGAACCGACGCTGCAGTAGGCCTTTAGTATTTTTTTTTTTATTTTAGAACCCAAATTATTTTTTTTTCTGTAATGTTTTGAAGCTTTAAAGGGAACCCCGATTTTGTTTTTTGGTTATTGATGTTTTGTTGAATCCATGAGACTTGTGGAGAAGAAGAGGAATAGAAGAAAAACATTTTATATATATAATTTAAATTCGATATTAGTACAGAGAATCAGAATTGGTGGGATGGTCGAGAGTGTTTGCGTGTGAGCATGTGGTCACGAGATCGAGTCCAGAGGACGGCAGTTTTTTTTTTTTTTTTGAAACTCTTTTCATGTGAGGTAGTTTTCTTTTCTAATTTTATTATTGTTATTATATATTAATTATTATTAGTATTATTATTATTATTGTGATTGTTTTGATTGTTATTGTTATTGTTATTATTAGTATCATACTTGTTATCATATTTGAAAGTATTATAGACATTACTATTATTATTATGATAGGTATTAATAATATTATTATTAGTAATAAACTTATCATTTTAGTATTTTATCATCATTAGGATTATGATTATGATTATCATTATTATTATTATTATGAAGGAAATAAAAATATATTATTATCATCAATATTAGAATTTGTACCGGTTTATAAATAATAGTATCATCAGTACATTTACAATTAATAATATCATATTTATCAGTATCATCATTAATATTTACTAGTATTATTATGATTATCATTTATCATTTTATAAATATTAGAACCCTTATTATTAACATAAGTATGGTATTAGTATTAATATTATTTTAGAGTTATTATTATTAGTATCATTAACAGTTATCATTTTCATTTTTTTTGCTATTAGTATTATCATTATTAAAAAAATTATTATTATTATTAGTAAATCATTATTATCTAAATTATTATTTTAACAAATAAATCTTTTGTACACTATATATATACTTATGGTATATACTAGGATTGTATTAATAATTCACATAACAAACTAATAAAATTTCATAAATACAATACTAACCACAAATATATGTATATAAATATATTAATGTCACTATTTATATAAACGTAAATCATTATAGATATATATACATAAAATCGATATATATATATATAAAATATAACTTAAAATATAATATAAGTATACGTTTTAAAATAAAGGTTAGAATAAATTCTACAAAACTATAATATATAAATAATACATATTAATAAATGAAATTTTGTAACTTACATTATACGTATTAATATATACACAATTGATATAGGTTCGTGAATCCGAGGCCAACCCTGCATTGTTCAATGACGTCATATGTATTTTTACTACAAAATACAGTATCGTGAGTTTCATTTGCCTTTTTACCCTTTATATTTTTGGGCTGAGAATACATGCGCAACTTTTATAACTGTTTTACGAAATTGACACAAGTACGTGAAACTACATTTTATGGTTGGATTATCGAAGTCGAATATGCCCCTTTTTATTAAGTCTGGTAATCTAAGAATTAGGGAACAGACACCCTAATTGACGCGAATCCTAAAGATAGATCTATCGGGCCCAACAAGCCCCATCCAAAGTACCGGATGTTTTAGTACTTCGAAATTTATATCATGTCCGAAGGAGGATCCCGGAATGATGGGGATATTCTTATATATGCATATTGTTAATGTCGGTTACCAGGTGTTCAATCCATATGAATGATATTTTTGTCTCTATGCATGGGACGTATGTTTATGAGAAATGGAAATCTGAAATCTTGTGGTCTATTAAAATGATGGAAACGATTGTTTAAGTTAAACTAATGAACTCACCAACCTTTTGGTTGACACTTTAAAGCATGTTTATTCTCAGGTACGAAAGAAATCTTCCGCTGTGTATTTGCTCATTTTATAGATATTACTTGGAGTCATTCATGGCATATTTCAAAAGACGTTGCATTCGAGTCGTCGAGTTCATCAAGATTATTATCAAGTCAATTATAGTTGGATATATTATGAAATGGTATGCATGCCTGTCAACTTTCGATGTAATGAAAGTTTGTCTTTTCAAAAACGAATGCAATGTTTGTAAAATGTATCATATAGAGGTCAAGTATCTCGCGATGTAATCAACTGTTGTGAATCGTTTATAATCGATATGGACTTCGTCCGGATGGATTAGGACGGGTCTTCACAACTAATGCATATTTGGATGCACAATTTTTGTGTTTAATGTGTTTTACAGAGAGCCGATACTGGAGGTTCAGGAGCATCATCATCTAGACGACCAGCACCAGCACCAGAACCAGAACCAGAAATGCAACACGAACAAGAACCACAACAGGAACAACAACAGCCTGATCAGCACATACCTTATTATGATCCAGTACAGTTTGTTGATGAATTCATAGTATTCTCAATGAGGCCGCTAGTAGAATTCCCAACGATTCCTGAGCACACTCTACATCCTAATCTGAGATTTGATAGAAGATGGAGAGATTACGAGACATATCAAAGGAACAAATTCAAATTGGTAAAAAAAAATGTAGAGGTGCCAAGGGTAATTGATTGGGCCCCTTTGGAAACGGTCCATCTAGCTGACCATGTTAGACAGCTTTTAGTTCAAAGGTATGGCAGTTCTTCTTTTACAGATTGGGAACGTCTTTTCACCATTCGTAGACCTGTATATAAGGAATGGTGTGTTGAGTTGATGAGTACTGTATCACTTGATACAAATATAGTTAGGATAGATGATAGAAGATTTCTTAGGTTTATCCTTGGCGGTAGGATGTACAGAATGTCCATGCTGGACATGGCCAGGGCCTTACAGATTTATACTCCTGGTGAGTTGCTATTACCCGATTGTACAAACTTGATTCATTATGGTGAACGGGTAGATAGTAACTTTGACGCTGACGCCATTTGGAGGCGTATGTCACATTTTGATGTTTTTACACGAGCAGGAGGACACTCCTATACACATATTGACAGGGCCGAGCTTCGTATTATTCATAGATTTTTGGCCAACTCGATTACACAAAGAGGTCATAATAAAGAAAAAATTACCTTATATGATTTATTCTACCTAAAGTGTATTCGGGATCCTAGAAGCTTTGTCAATATCCCTTACTGTGTTGCTTTTTATTTATCTAAAATGGTAGAGGGAATGCAGGACGGGAGTATAATAGGAGGAGGTATTTTTGTTACTCTCATTGGAGAGTATTTAGGTGTTGATAGGAACCAAGGGGGTCCATTACAGATTTGTAGAGAACAGGTTGAGCCCTTAGGATTGAAAGTTTATGTGGGTGCTAAAGTATTGAAAAGTAGACGTAACCAGGCAGTACCCTATGAGGGATCTCATCCTCAGGTAGAGAGAGGCTCAGACGAGGAAATGGAGGAGGCGGAAGACATTAGGGATGTCTTTCGAGATGCTATTCTTGACGTCCACGTTCGTATAGATGAGGAAGCAATGACGAACGCGGCAAGACATAGTATGTATGAGCAGTGGAACTCCGAGCGAGTATACGAGGATTATAGGCGACGCCAACACGATAGCTGGTTAGTTCATCAGCACCAAATCATGAGCCAGCTATCATATCAGGTACCAAATAACTATGTACCTACTCGACCTGCTCATTTTCCGCCACATAGCCCCGATATCCGACCACCCTTTAACCGGTATGACTATAACCAAGCCTATCAGAACACCTATAATCAACAATGGAACTCACCCGATGAGATGAACTGGAACCCCTATCCAGACTGATTTAGTTCCAATTGGTTATTTTTATGATTTTTATGTTTTTATCTTTTGACTTTTTCATGTTTAAGCTTATGTTATTGGATAAATTTGAGTAATTTTTATTATTTTATTGTTATTGTGTACTAATATTTCATATTTAGAATTTGAAAGTGGGATATTAAGTCCCATTTCAAATTGCCATGCATGATTATACTTGTATGTATGTATATTGTCGATTGTTCAAAACAGGGTAAAACAGCGCATTTTCAAAGACTGGCATTAAGTTCAGCAAAAGCTACTAATTTTGACGACAAGATGACAAATAAAGATGATGTCACAACAGACGGAATGAACAAATGATGTGCACCATTTATCATTCAGCAAACAAACGCCAATATATTTGGAAATTTTGGTAAAATTTAATCATTTTCACACAAATCACCCTCAATAATTTAAATTGTTACTGATTTCTTGCAAATGAGGGCATTGCAAGATCTTAAGTGTGGGAAGGGGTTAAATTCTTTCGGATTTTAAAAATTTTTACTTTATACACTTGGTAACCATTAAAAATACTAGTAACATAGTAGTTGTATTAGAATCTAGTGCTCTCTGATAAAAAAGAACAGCCCTAGTCTTATATACTGACTACCCAATTCTAGTAAAAATTTTCAAAATTTTCAATTAAATGAACTCAAAATCATGTTTATACATATTTATGAACGATAAAACTAGGTGTTAACACCGAAATTATTGTTACCTCGGAAAGGACATAAATTGAGAAACAAACCAAAATGTTGAAATTCATTTAAAATGGAATAGAGGACGATAAAAAAGGAAAATAAAAGCCAAGTGTGGGAAAATTTACCAAGTTATCTTAAACATATGTCACATATATCTGTAACAAATAACTGAAAATACTTTTGCTTTGGACTAAACTAAACTATTTTACCCAATGAAAGAAAAGAAGAGATGGATCTACACGATGAATCAATTCCATCATTAAAAGGAAGTAAAGTCTTCCAAAAAAAAAGAAATGCGCTTCTTGATCTAGGTCATGAAGTTGTCGTCCAGACCAGCTGTAGGTTGACGAAAAATCTAGAAAAGTCATCACTAAAATCAGCAGGAAATCCACGGACCTCAGCATTAAACAGGGTCGCCAAGTGGTCAGATTTATCCTAATCATGAGAAGGATTTATCTCGTACAATGGGGGGGCACCATGCAAATTAGCTGGATAAGACTAATGAATCAGATCCCCACAAAGGATAATCTCCTTAATGATTAAAAATCAGCTTTTAAGACTGATATCACTCAATCCTTGAGATTGACCTTAAAGATTGAGAATTACAAACTCATGGAATTCAATGATATCTAAACTCGAGCTTGAACGAGAAAATATTTTGATCAAAATTACAAACCGATTTGTTTTCTGAAAACCCTACTTTTAATGCGTTCATTACCATTGAACGTAAAATCCTAGGAATTCACCTGGAATTCATTAGGTCACCTGAATCAAATCGGGTGTCAACCGTAAGAACGGTGGTTGCGTAGTGGTCAAAGACAGGACCTCGTGCCATACCGAAAAATCATAAGGATGAACTTTACTATTTCTCCTACCAAGGATAGTAATTGCGTCCGACACGTTATAGACCATAATTAAAAGCATGTCAGAGGACATTGCCTTAACAGTTGCTTGTTCAACGCTTTCCTTTACAACTGGACGGTAGTTTACCGAAAGGTAATATACGGGACAAGTGAACTGGACGTGTTGCTTTCCAAATACAAGGTTAGCAAGTGGGTGACACAAAACCATAAGTTTTGAGCTAAAATTTTCAAATCTAAAACCTACCAAACCCACAAAAATATTTTGCAAACACCGGTAAAGGGTTATTCCGGAAAACTTATCTAGGGTAAAAATTAGATTTAATTTTCAAAAGATCAAATGTTTTCATAAAGATCCAATTTCCTTAATGGATCTAAATTTTTACAGTCATGTGGGACTATAACCATATCGTTACTACCATTGTTTATACCGCCGTATAGAAATCACTGATGTACAAAGTGTGAAGAATAAAGAAGTGATTCTAGTATTTCAAGACGATATTGCTTGAGGACAAGCAACGCTCAAGTGTGGGAATATTTGATAATGCTAAAAACGAACATATATTTCATAGCATTATTCCTCAAGAAAGACAAGCTTTTAGTTGCAATTGTTCTATTTACAAGTGATATTCGTTTAAATAATAAAAGGTGAAGACAAAAGACAGATTCGACGAATTGAAGACGCAAACGACCAAAAAGCTCAAAAGTACAAAAGACAATCAAAGAGGTTCCAATTATTGATAAGAAACGTCTCGAAATTACAAGAGTACAAGATTCAAAACGCAAAGTACAAAATATAAAATTGTACGCAAGGACGTTCGAAAATCCGGAACCGGGACCGGAGTCAACTCTCAATGCTCGACGCAACGGACTAATAATTACAATTCAACTATGCACATAAATATAATATAATATTTAAATAATTCTTATAATTATTTAATATATTATATTATTTATAAAACGTCGGCACAAGGAAACAAGCAACATGTGAGCTCTCCCAGCTGGCCATGCGATCGCATGGCCAGGAAGAAGAAAGTCCATGTGATCGCATGGCATGAAAAGTCAGGCCACATCTCCTATAAAATCAAGCTTTGGTGAACCAAAAATAATCCATCAATCTCTCTTCTCTCATATATACGTAAAATATATATATATAATTTATATTTTAATTTTAATTTTAATTATAATTCTAATAATAAGGGTATGTTAGCGAATGTTGTAAGGGTGTAAGTCGAAATTCTGTCCGTGTAACGCTACGCTATTTTTAATCATTGTAAGTTATGTTCAACCTTTTTATATTAATGTCTCGTAGCTAAGTTATTATTATGCTTATTTAAAACGAAGTAATCATGATGTTGGGCTAATTACTAAAATTGGGTAATTGGGCTTTGTACCATAATTGGGGTTTGGACAAAAGAACGACACTTGTGGAAATTAGACTATGGGCTATTAATGGGCTTTATATTTGTTTAACTAAATGAAAGTTTGTTAATGTTAATATAAAGATTTACAATTGGGCGTCCCTATAAATTACCATATACACTCAATCGGACACGATGGGCGGGGTATTTATATGTACGAATAATCGTTCATTTAACCGGACACGGGAATGGATTAATAGCCACTAGAATAATTAAAACAGGGGTGAAATTACATTCAAGGGTAATTGGTGTAATTGTTAACAAAGTAGTAAAACCTTGGTTTACACGCAGTCGATAACCTGGTGTATTCATTAAACAAAGTATTAAAACCTTGTTACAATTCGAATCCCCAATTAGTTGGAATATTTAACTTCGGGTATAATAATAATTTGACGAGGACACTCGCACTTTATATTTATGACTGATGGACTGTTATGGACAAAAACCAGACGGACAGATTAAATAATCCAGGACAAAGGACAATTAACCCATGGGCATAAAACTAAAATCAACACGTCAAACATCATGATTACGGAAGTTTAAATAAGCATAATTCTTTTATTTCATATTTAATTTCCTTTATTTTATATTTAATTGCACTTCTAATTATCGCACTTTTATTTATTGTTGTTTAATCGCACTTTTAATTATCGTACTTTTTAATTATCGCAAGTTTATTTTATCGCACTTTTATTATTCGCAATTTCATTATCGTTATTTACTTTAAGTTTTAATTTAAGTCTTTTATTTATTTAATATTTTACATTAGGTTTTAACTGCGACTAAAGTTTTAAAATCGACAAACCGGTCATTAAACGGTAAAAAACCCCCCTTTATAATAATAATATTACTTATATATATATGTTTGTATTTTTATAAAAGTAAACTAATATAGCGTTGAGCTTTGTTGAAAAAAGATTCCCTGTGGAACGAACTGGACTTACTAAAAACTACACTACTGTACGATTAGGTACACTGCCTATAAGTGTTGTAGCAAGGTTTAAGTATATCCATTCTCTAAATAAATAAATATCTTGTGTAAAATTGTATCGTATTTAATAGTTTTTCCTAGTAAAATATAAGCTATTTTATATACACCTCGCATAACATCACAAACCATAACCTTTATTTCATAAATAAAGGTTTAAAAAGCTTTACGTAGATTATCAAATAATGATAATCTAAAATATCCTGTTTACACACGACCATTACATAATGGTTTACAATACAAATATGTTACATCGAAATCAGTTTCTTGAATGCAGTTTTTACACAATATCATACAAACATGGACTCCAAATCTTGTCCTTATTTTAGTATGCAACAGCGAAAGCTCTTAATATTCACCTGAGAATAAACATGCTTTAAACGTCAACAAAAATGTTGGTGAGTTATAGGTTTAACCTATATATATCAAATCGTAACAATAGACCACAAGATTTCATATTTCAATACACATCCCACACATAGAGATAAAAATCATTCATATGGTGAACACCTGGTAACCGACATTAACAAGATGCATATATAAGAATATCCCCATCATTCCGGGACACCCTTCGGATATGATATAAATTTCAAAGTACTAAAGCATCCGGTACTTTGGATGGGGCTTGTTAGGCCCAATAGATCTATCTTTAGGATTCGCGTCAATTAGGGTGTCTGTTCCCTAATTCTTAGATTACCAGACTTAATAAAAAGGGGCATATTCGATTTCGATAATTCAACCATAGAATGTAGTTTCACGTACTTGTGTCTATTTTGTAAATCATTTATAAAACCTGCATGTATTCTCATCCCAAAAATATTAGATTTTAAAAGTGGGACTATAACTCACTTTCACAGATTTTTACTTCGTCGGGAAGTAAGACTTGGCCACTGGTTGATTCACGAACCTATAACAATATATACATATATATCAAAGTATGTTCAAAATATATTTACAACACTTTTAATATATTTTGATGTTTTAAGTTTATTAAGTCAGCTGTCCTCGTTAGTAACCTACAACTAGTTGTCCACAGTTAGATGTACAGAAATAAATCGATAAATATTATCTTGAATCAATCCACGACCCAGTGTATACATATCTCAGTATTGATCACAACTCAAACTATATATATTTTGGAATCAACCTCAACCCTGTATAGCTAACTCCAACATTCACATATAGAGTGTCTATGGTTGTTCCGAAATATATATAGATGTGTCGACATGATAGGTCGAAATATTGTATACGTGTCTATGGTATCTCAAGATTACATAATATACAATACAAGTTGATTAAGTTATGGTTGGAATAGATTTGTTACCAATTTTCACGTAGCTAAAATGAGAAAAATTATCCAATCTTGTTTTACCCATAACTTCTTCATTTTAAATCCGTTTTGAGTGAATCAAATTGCTATGGTTTCATATTGAAGTCTATTTTATGAATCTAAACATAAAAAGTATAGGTTTATAGTTGGAAAAATAAGTTACAAGTCATTTTTGTAAAGGTAGTCATTTCAGTCGAAAGAACGACGTCTAGATGACCATTTTAGAAAACATACTTCCACTTTGAGTTTAACCATAATTTTTGGATATAGTTTCATGTTCATAATAAAAATCATTTTCTCAGAATAACAACTTTTAAATCAAAGTTTATCATAGTTTTTAATTAACTAACCCAAAACAGCCCGCGGTGTTACTACGACGGCGTAAATCCGGTTTTACGGTGTTTTTCGTGTTTCCAGGTTTTAAATCATTAAGTTAGCATATCATATAGATATAGAAAATGTGTTTAGTTGATTTTAAAAGTCAAGTTAGAAGGATTAACTTTTGTTTGCGAACAAATTTAGAATTAACTAAACTATGTTCTAGTGATTACAAGTTTAAACCTTCGAATAAGATAGCTTTATATGTATGAATCGAATGATGTTATGAACATCATTACTACCTTAAGTTCCTTGGATAAACCTACTGGAAAAGAGAAAAATGGATCTAGCTTCAATGGATCCTTGGATGGCTTGAAGTTCTTGAAGCAGAATCATGACACGAAAACAAGTTCTAGTAAGATCATCACTTGAAATAAGATTGTTATAGTTATAGAAATTGAACCAAAGTTTGAATATGATTATTACCTTATATTAGAATGATAACCTACTGTAAGAAACAAAGATTTCTTGAGGTTGGATGATCACCTTACAAGATTGGAAGTGAGCTAGCAAACTTGAAAGTATTCTTGATTTTATGAAACTAGAACTTTTGGAATTTATGAAGAACACTTAGAACTTGAAGATATAACTTGAGAGAGATCAATTAGATGAAGAAAATTGAAGAATGAAAGTGTTTGTAGGTGTTTTTGGTCGTTAGTGTATGGATTAGATATAAAGGATATGTAATTTTGTTTTCATGTATATAAGTCATGAATGATTACTCATATTTTTGTAATTTTATGAGATATTTCATGCTAGTTGCCAAATGATGGTTCCCACATGTGTTAGGTGACTCACATGGGCTGCTAAGAGCTGATCATTGGAGTGTATATACCAATGGTACATACATCTAAAAGCTGTGTATTGTACGAGTACGAATACGGGTGCATACGAGTAGAATTGTTGATGAAACTGAACGAGGATGTAATTGTAAGCATTTTTGTTAAGTAGAAGTATTTTGATAAGTGTCTTGAAGTCTTTCAAAAGTGTATGAATACATATTAAAACACTACATGTATATACATTTTAACTGAGTCGTTAAGTCATCGTTAGTCGTTACATGTAAATGTTGTTTTGAAACCTTTAGGTTAACGATCTTGTTGAATGTTGTTAACCCATTGTTTATTATAACAAATGAGATGTTAAATTGTTATATTATCATGATATTATGATATATAATATATCTCAGTATGATGTATATACAGTTAAATGTCGTTACAACGATAATCGTTACATATATGTCTCGTTTCGAAATCATTAAGTTAGTAGTCTTATTTTTACATATGTATTTCATTGTTAATACACTTAATAATATATTTACTTATCTTTTAACATAATTAACCAAGTGTATCAATATCTTAATATGATTCATATGTACCTAGTAAGACGTTGTTATAACGATAATCGTTATATATATCGTTTTCGAGTTTCTTAAATTAATAGTCTCATTTTTATGTATATAACTCATTGTTAAAATACCCAATGAGATACATACTTATAATAAAAACATGTTAACTATATATATAACCATATATATGTCATCGTATAGTTTTTACAAGTTTTAACGTTCGTGAATCACCGGTCAACTTGGGTGGTCAATTGTCTATATGAAACATATTTCAATTAATCAAGTCTTAACAATTTTGATTGCTTAACATGTTGGAAACATTTAATCATGTAAATATCAATCTCAATTAATATATATAAACATGGAAAAGTTCGGGTCACTACATATTTGACCTTGGTCTCCTTCATGGTTTGCTCAATCTTTTTTTCAGCACCAAATTTTATATCGAGCGTTCCTAACACTCCCTTCTTTATTATCAAACTTTTGTCCATTTAGACCATCTACAATTTTTCTGTTTCCTCTGCATTTAATGCTACGGTATCTGAATCAATCGGTTATCAATCCGAGGTGGTTTCAAGAGAATTGTGTTTTTAGATGATTAAACGCTGATGGTAATATGGTGAAATATAAAAGGTTCCCCGGTAACAATAAAAGAGCATGCATATATATCAAAGTTATAATAAGGTCGTTTCGGACGAAAATTCGAAGTTGACTTGTTGGAGCTGTGATAAAATTGGCAAATTTGAAGAAGAATTGTAATGTTATTTTCAGTAACAACAATGCCAAAGGAGCTAGCACAGATTCGTGTTAAACGTTTACTTAGGTTCCGAGTGTTTTTTTTTAGGTGCATAACTATATGCGTAATTCTTTCCTTCCGTAGATGAAGTGCGGTTGGTTCATCGTCTCGATTGAGGTGTTTTCAAGAATCATGAAAGGTTTAAACGTAGATTGTAATCGTCAAGATGCAAATGAAGTTTAAGATGAAATCAAGTGGCAAACTTGAAGAATTGTTTAGTTTTATATGTTATAATCAATATTTTAATTCATTTTGATTGTCCAATGTTGACAGTCCACAGTTAGCAGTCCACAATTTGTAGTTCAACAATTCATATATAGTTTAATATATAATATTCGAATTAATTAATACGTGTCGTGACCCGTTATATACATGTCTCAGACTAGATCACAACTCAAAGTATATATATTATTATAGAATCAACCTCAACCCTGTATAGCTAACTTGATCATTACTGCATATAGAGTGTCTATGGTTATTCCAAATAATATATATAGATGCGTCGATATGATATGTCAAAACCTTGTATACGTGTCCCGATATTTAAAGTGCGTAAAATAAATAACAGAAATTAAATGACGATAAATAAAATTGCGAGAATATAAATTGCGATAATTAAATTGCGATAAATAAAATGTAATCAGTTAGCTAGGAACAGTTAGCTAGGAACAGTTAGCGTGGATTCTTAACAAAAATTTTCATAGTTAATTTGTTTGTTTCTAACAAATTTTATTTTGTCCAATGTTTTCTTCATTATGCCACTTGTTGGATTCTGATAGGTCAAAATCCAAATATGAAATTGAATGAAAATGGTTATTCTGCGGTGAACGGATTCGTATCTTTGTAGATGTAAGTAGGATAGTAAATGAATGTTAAATCAGATTTGAAGAATGTACAGTGTAACTTATTAATATGAAATCTAAATATTCCTCGGGTATTACCTACCCGTTAAAATATTTTCACCATTAACAGTTTGTACAAAAGAATTTTTAATTACCATCCTTATGAAAATATATATACATATATATTTTCTTCAGATGTAATCATAGATTTAATGAGTTAATATAATATTAATCTCATTTGATTTACCGTTAGAACAAGAGTATATAATCTCTAAAATATTAGAGATTACATAATCGCCATGTCGAACGAAGATAAATGATGTAGAACGTCACGTAGAACGATGATTATACTTCGAGGTATAGAATGAGATGTTGAGGCATGGATTGTTGATGGTACTGGTGCTGTTACTGATGATACTGTTGGTGCCGGTGATGTTGCTGAAGCTGGTAAATTTTGCACCATATTCTCCAAATTGATTACTCGAGCACGAAGTTCGTTGACTTCTTTTATTATTCCGAGATGATTGTCGGTCGGAATGAGCGAATGAATAAGGTTTAGAATCTGAGATAGTATGTAATCATGACGAGATATTCGGGAAATGAGGGTGAGAATGGTATTTTGGACTGGTTCACTGGTAAGTACTTCAGGTTCTTCGCCAAAAGGTGAATTTGGTTGATAGAAAGGATCACCTTCTTTTTGTCTCCAATGATTAAGTAGGCTACGAACCCATCAAATGAATTGGTTGATTCATTCTGGTGACACTGCTTTCGGAGCTTAGTTGAAACTCCATATTGGAATAGCTGTCAGAATCCGAGGAATTCGAACTGGTTGAGGGATTCATCTCGTACGATCAGATGAAGGATTTTCGATAAGAAATAGATTATAGGATGCAGATTCGTACCCTGCAATACATAATTTACATATGCATATATAATACTAAAATCCCATAAGTTACGGAGGAATCTACGGAAGCTGTCAGGCAAGGGTAACAATAATAGATACGCTAAGATATGAATGTATCTATACACTGTCTATGCAATAGAGGCAGTAAGATGTGTCTAGACTTTAAGGATGATAAGCACATAATTTTCGACACTAAATGATAAGCAAAACTTTTGACATGCAGACACGGTCAAAGTCCAGACCCACTAATGCATCTAAACAACTATAAGTTAGACACACTAATGCAAGACCTGGTTCGCTAAGACCACCGCTCTGATACCAACTGAAGGGACCCATTCATATACGTTATAAATGATTCACAATAGTTGATTTCATCGTGAGGTATTTGACCTCTATATGATACATTTTTCAAACATTGCATTCATTTTTAAAAGACAAACTTTATTTACATTTAAAGTTGATGGCATGCATATCATTTCATAATACATCCAACTATATTCGACTTAATAATAATCTTGATGAACTCAATGACTCGAATGCAACATCTTTTTAAATATGTCATGAATGACTCCAAGTAATATCTCTAAAATGAGCAAATGCACAGCGGAAGATTTCTTTCATACCTGAGAATAAACATGCTTTAAAGTGTCAACTAAAAGTTTGGTGAGTTCATTAGTTTATCATAACAATCATTTCCATTATTTTAATAGACCACAAGGTTTCATTTTTCATAAACATCATTCTCATATCAGGCATTTCACAAACTGCATAGAGATAAAAATCATTCATATGGTGAACACCTGGTAACCGACCTTAACAAGATGCATATAGAATATCCCCATCATTCCGGGACACCCATCGGACATGATAAACTCGAAGTACTAAAGCATTCCAAATTCCAGAATGGGGCTTGTTGGGCTCGATAGATCTATCTTTAGGATTCGCGTCAATTAGGGGTGCACTAATTCTCAAAATTAGTGATGTTCCCTAATTCTTAGATTACCAGACTATAAAGGTGCATATTCGGTTTAATAATCCAGCCATAGAATGTAGTTTTAAGTACTTGTGTCTATTTCATCAAATATTTATAAAGCAGCGCATGTATTCTCAGTCTCAAAAATATATATTGCAAAATCATTTAAAAAGGGGATCAAATGAAACTCACAATACGATATTTTGTAGTAAAAATATGCATACGACGGAACTGAACAATGCAGGGTTGGCCTCGGATTCACGAACCTATATCATTTGTATATTTATTAATATACATAATTGTAATCGAACAAATATTTAAATTATTATTAGTGAAAATTTTTATATTAATAACTTATGTATTTCTTTATTTAATTAATATATTCATTTTATTTATTTTGAATAAATATTAATATAATTAAGTTAAATATATTTTTATATGAAGATCATTTGTTTGTGAAATTAATAATTATGATAATACCAGTATTAGTAATAATATTGATACTATATAATAATAATGATAAAAGTGATAATAATAATGTTAATAAAAATAATGATATTAATAATGATAATAATACTAAGTTGTATTAAAATAACTATGATAACAATAATTATAAAACTTTTAATAATTCTTTTAAAGCATATTAAAATTTTAATCATTTCCATAATAATATTTATATCCAAAATTTCTATATTTTAATCTTAACAATATTATTAAAAACTGTACATTCATAGTTATAATAATCATAACTTTCATGTTTAATTTATAAACTAATGACTATAGTTTCTTTTAACATTAATTTGTAATCATAATAATATTACTAGAAATAATACAATAATAATAATACTAATAATAATAATAATATTAGTAATGATAATACTACTAATTTGTAAATGATAATACTAATAATGTTTAATGATAATACTAATAATTATGATATAAATTTTATTAATAATAATAAATAATCTAACAATAATAACAATAATATTGTAACGACCCTGGTTTTTCCAACGTTATTTATTAATAATTATTATTATTAATACGCTTGATTAAAAGAATGTATGTTATTACATTTACATGTTGCTTTAATTGCCCGTACTTGAACTTTAAATGCCCGAAACGTCTTTGTGACACCCGGAACTTGCACGAATAATATTTTAAGATATTATTTACATTCATGATTAATTTTATTAATCATTTTAATTAACTAAAGCTATTAGTTAGTTACTTGGGCTTAAGTTGGACTTTTATTGGATTACTTGCTAACTACTTGCAAACTTGGGCCTTTTAGTGTTAATGGACTTGTGTAAGCCCACCCTACTTATATTTATGAATTAACTAGCCCACATGACACTTGTAAGTATTAGTTTAGATCATGAACTAGTTAGTTATTACTTAAAGGAATCTAGTTTGCTCATTATCCCCATGTAGACAGCCCTTTTAACCAACTTTTAACCTCTTTACTTGCATGTAACCATAAAACAAACCTCTTCCCCTTTATTTGCTGCAGATTGCCGAATTCCTTGGCCACATTTAGTGGTGTTTTGGTTTCCATTTCTTCATTACAACCTACATACAACACTCTCTCAAAAACACACACACATTACTAGCAATTATCCCTCTTTCTTTTCTCTCTCAAGTTCTTTGTTCTTGCAAGTAAGTTAAAGACTTTTTTCTTTCTTCTTTGTCTAAACAAAACCGTGGGCCTTGAGCCCTTTGATCATCATCATGATTTGTTGTTTTAATCTTTGTTTACAAGTGTTGATTTCTAGTTACTTGTTACTTACTTTCAAGCTTTCAAGAAGCAAACTTTTTAGTTTGATTTCTTCATGTATATCTTGTATTTAACAAGAACATCAAGAACATAATCTAACTAGTTATGTTCTACATATTTTGTTTCAAAAGATTTAAAGTTATAATCTTTATAATTGTTACTTGTGTTCTTGTTTGTTGTATGTTACTAGAATACCACCTTCATGGTTGGTTTAGGCTTATCATTCATTTTCTTTATTTCTTATTGTTAGTTGCTTACTACACATTTGAACAAGGACATGAAACCAACAAGAGCTTACACTTTGGTGCAAGTATCATGGATCCAACACTTGGTTGTGATCTTTCTTAGTGTTCATGAACTTGCTCATAAACTTACATGTAACCTTGGTTCATCAAACACTTACAACACTTGCACTTGAGTTATGATGGACAAACCTTGGTCAAAATGATGTTAACACATCAACGAGTTGTACACTTGAAGCTATACGCATCAAGGATGAGAACCGTGATGCACATCAAGCACCGAGACAACCGGAACTCTCCAAAACCCACTGTTCTGTCCAAAACCTACTGACCTGATGCTTCTGGAACAGACCAGCAGACCTGGGCTGTTCTAACCTTGATTTTTAGATAGAACTTTTCGAGTAGATAACTTTTCATATAGGACTCGTCTTAATCCGAGTTACGGTTTAGGATTTATGGCCCTCCGATCGTTACCATGTTCTTTAACGTTGTGCAGAAATTTCTGACCTACTCGCACTTAGACCGTCGCCACGGTCAAACCAAGACGAGTTTGCTTCTGTAAATTTTACCACACTTAAGGGACTCATAGACGGAGCCATGACCACTGGTCTCACCTTAATTCAGTAAGGGTAGAGGCCGTGGTGACTGACCGAAGTCAGCCTTTGTTTTAAACGACTTTCATAAACGAGTCTTACTTGTTACCTTTTGTTTAATGATGATTGATGATGACCCTTATGACCTTAATTACGTACTTGTAAACCTTTTGAGACGACTTATTGACTTAGTGCTATTTGACTTAGGTTGAGGACGTTTGGACCGTTACTTGCACACCACTTTCCGACTACTACCTTACCATTACTACTAATCATTGTGAGTTATAGCATTCCCATTTTACTTTAACTTATTTTGGGAACTGAGAATACATGCGGATTTTATGTTTTACATACTAGGCACGAGTACTTAAAGTTTATATATGTGTGGGTTATATAACGGCAGAAACATTCCCTTTAGCTCGGTAACGTTTAATCATTGGTTTTTGAACCGTGAACGCGAATCTTAGATATGGATCCATAGGGTTTGACATCCCCACTCGGGCTAGTAGCACTAGCATTTAACGAGTGTTTAATACTTCGAGGTTATACACACTTGCCAAGTGCACTTTAAGGGGGTACATTAAACGTTAAGTTAGTTACCGGGTGCCCACGGTTAAGCATATACTTTTACATACTTTTGAAACGCTCGTTGTAGCACTGAAATCTCGTGGCCTACTTACATTACTGTTATACTTAAACTATAGCTCACCAACCTTTGTGTTGACCTTTTTAAGCATGTATTTTCTCAGGTGCTTGAAGTCGCTTCCGCTATCTTACTAGTCGTGCTGTAGAACCCGCTGCCTAGAGTTGTTATCGCATGACTACTTATGTTGCATTCAAACTTTTTACTTATGAATTTATGTTATGTAACGACCATTATGGTCACGTACACTTATTTAATGCTTCTACTTAGTGAAGCATACTTTGATTTGTAAAACAATTGACGTATGTTATGACGTCACTTTTATTAATGAATGCAAACTCTGTTTTGAAAACGCATATAGTACTTAACCTTGTAATGATCCTGTTGATGATGGTCCGTACATGATGATTTAGTACGGGGCGTCACATTTGGTATCAGAGCATTGGTTGTAGGGAATTAGGATGCATTAGTGAGTCTAAGACCGACCCGAGTAGGATTCACTAATAGGGCTAATCTACAACTTGTTAGTTTACTTGTTTCCGCTGAACTTACTGCATGCTGCTGCTTACTGTTACTGCTATATGCCGTATGCTACTACGTGATTTCACTACTGCATGCTATTACTTGCTTTCGATTGCATGCTAGTTTCGTACGATTACTGATATTGCCATGCTACTTATTGTTATACATGATTTAAACTGTTGGCCTATTATTTGCTTGCTTTATGACATACTGACATGGAAAATTTATTTTTCCTTGTTCAGATGTCGGACGTTCCACCTACTGACATCCCGAGCGGCTCAGGCCCCGTTGTTCCACCCACTGCTTCACCTGTTGCTACTGCTGCTGCTGCCGACATTCCGGCCCCGACACCCACTGGCGACCCCGGCGCCTCTAGTTCTGGAGCTAGCTCTAGTGTGCCCATCCCGGCGTCTTCTTCCAGACCCCCGAGGCAACTGGCTCACATTGGTGGCATGGAGATCCCCGCAGAGTTCGGGGAGGGTCCCTTCCGTAATCACTGGCGCACACCTTGCCGACGCACTGCCGACGGCCGCTTAGCCGTGATTACGCCAGGCCGACACCGACAGATGTTGGCCGCTTTCGGATATGTTGAGCCACCCGCACCACCACCGCATGATTCAGACGACGGTTCTTCCACCGATGCTTCTTCAGACGACACCTCATCTGACGACTCCAGTGATGAGGAGGATCCCGCTGACCGACCGATTCAGGCACCTTCTACCCCGCCGAAGAAGCGGTATCGCTTCGCTGGCATAATTCCTGGTCGTACTGTCACTGACGCTTATGGTCGGCGTCGTAGGATCACTGCACGTAAACGGCTGGTGCCGTACCCCGCCGACCCACTGATATTACCGTCTCCACCCAGAGCCGGACCATCCACTTCAGCACCACCGGCTCCACCTGCACCGCCAGCACCACCTGCCCCACCATCTTCCTCTAATGAGGAAATGAGGCGGGAGATTGAGATTCTCCAGACTCGAGTTACTGAGCTCGAGGAGCAGTTGACTCATGTTTTGGACATCTTGTACCCACCATCGCCGTAGGACTTTGTACTAGATTCTGTATTGTAATCTCTTTTGTAATTTCATATTTCACTTATGTAATGCAAGAACTTATTGTAATGTATGAACTTATTATCATTAATGAATGGAATTTGTGTTGCTTACTTCTTGCGCAAGTGTTCTATTTACGTTATCATCTCATGGTTTTGTGATACTTATATCTGCTTGCGTTATTTAATCAACATGTGTTGTGCTGTTTTCATGTTGGTTGTTATATAATGTACTATTATTATTTGCAAAATGGATTTTGACTTGAGTCAAAATGTTTGTATAGAACATCATGGCCAACGGGAGATCTATCCCCACCGCGGCACAAATTGAGGAAATGATTAACGAGCGAGTCGCTGCTGCACTAGCTGAAAGACAACCCCAAGTTCCACCACCACCGCCTGTCAATCCACCTGTCGTTCGAGATGGGTGTACTTACAAGGAATTTCAAAACTGCAAGCCACACTACTTCAGTGGCACTGAGGGACCCGTCGGTCTCACCAGATGGTTCGAAAAGTTGGAATCGGTATTCAGGGTTAGCAATTGTTCTGAGGCTAACAAAACGAAATTTGCATCTTGCACGCTGTCTGATGGCGCGCTCACATGGTGGAATACCATGGCCCAAGCGAGAGGAATTGATGAGGCGTATGCTACGCCTTGGGAAGAATTTAAATGTGCTATGATCGAGGAATACTGTCCGAGAACCGAGATTCAAAAGATGGAAATCGAATTTATGCAATTGAAAACCGTAGGGAACGACCTTAACAGCTACAACCGTAGGTTTTTGGAATTGGCTCTTATGTGTCCAACCATGGTCACCCCCGAATTTAAGCGTTTGGAGAAATACTTCTCGGGACTTCCTAAGTCCATCAAGGGTAATGTTACCTCATCCAAGCCACCAAGCGTTCCCGAAGCAATGCGCATGGCGCATACTCTCTTGAATCAAATCATCCTGGACGAGCCGGAGAAGGCTAAGTTTGAAACTGTTAGTGGTGAAAAGAGGAAATGGGACAACAACCACAACAACAACAAGGGTAGGAACTATGATCAAAACCCGGCAAAGCGACATGAAGGGTTCAGGCAAAACAACAACATGCACAACAACAACACCAACCCCAACAACAACAACCGCACCAATCCGAACTACAAAGGAACCTTACCACAATGCAATAGGTGCTACAAGCACCACACTGGGTATTGCAATGTTATCTGTGAGAAGTGCCAACGATCTGGACATGTTGGCAAGGATTGCAAGGTTACCACTTTGAATGTGAAGCCAAACCACAACAACAATGGGCCTAAGAAGTGTTATGAATGTGGAAGGACGGGCCATTTCAGAAACGAGTGTCCTAACAAGCGTAAGGATGGCGGACCACCACGTGCTAGAGCCTTCAATGTTAATGCAAGGGACGCTCGCGACAACCCCGACTTGGTGACAGGTATATTCAAGATCAACAATCTTTTAGCTTCTGTCCTATTTGATACTGGTGCCGATAGGAGCTATGTGTGTAGACATTTTTGTGATAAGTTAGATTGGTCGTTAGTTCCTTTGAAGGAAAGTATGCTTGTCGAGGTCGCCAATGGAAAACTTGAAAAGGTTGACCATATTAGTCGTGGAGCTACTATCAACATAGCTGGTGCAGATTTCGAAATTGATTTGATACCTATCAAACTGGGAAGTTTTGACGTGATCGTCGGTATGGATTGGTTGAGCAAGATAAAGGCCGATGTTAGCTGTGGAGATAAAGCACTTCGCATACCACACGGAGATGGCGAACCACTGGTTATCTATGGAGAGAGATGTACCTCGAAGTTGAACCTCATTAGTTGCGTGAAAGCGCAAAAGATTATGAAGAAGGGACGCTTTGCTGTCCTAGCACATGTGAAAGCGGTAGAAACTGAGATGAAGAACGTGAACGACGTTCGAATTGTGAACGAATTTTCTGATGTCTTTCCAGAGGAATTGCCTGGATTACCGCCGCAGAGAGCAGTAGAGTTTCAGATTGACTTAGTGCCAGGAGCTGCACCTGTAGCTCGTGCACCTTATAGACTCGCACCTTCCGAGATGCAAGAATTACAGAGTCAACTACAAGAGCTATTAGATCGAGGGTTTATCCAACCAAGCTTCTCGCCTTGGGGCGCACCTGTGTTGTTTGTAAAGAAGAAGGATGGATCCTTCCGTATGTGTATCGACTACCATGAACTCAACAAATTGACTATCAAGAATCGATATCCTCTTCCACGAATTGATGATCTTTTTGATCAACTACAAGGATCGAGCGTTTATTCAAAGATCGATTTGCGATCCGGATATCACCAGCTGAGGGTGAAGGAAAGTGACGTGATGAAAACTGCATTCAGGACCCGTTATGGTCATTATGAGTTCCTCGTGATGCCATTCGGTTTGACAAATGCACCTGCCGTGTTCATGGATCTCATGAATCGTGTCTGCAAGCCTTACTTGGATAAGTTTGTTATCGTCTTCATAGATGATATCCTCATCTACTCTAAGAGTGAAGAAGAACATGAGCAACACCTCCGATTAGTGCTTGAACTCTTAAGACAAGAGCAACTTTACGCCAAATTCTCCAAGTGCGAATTTTGGTTGAAGGAAGTACAGTTTTTGGGCCATGTTGTGAGCGACCAGGGTATCAAAGTTGATCCCGCCAAGATTGAAGCCATCAGCAAGTGGGAGACCCCCACTACTCCAACGCATATTCGCCAATTTCTAGGTCTCGCCGGTTATTATCGAAGGTTTATCGAAGGATTTTCTCTGATTGCGCGTCCTTTGACCGCACTGACTCACAAGGGCAAGAAGTTCATTTGGGAACCCACACACGAATCAGCATTCCAAACTTTGAAGAAGAAGTTAACCTCCGCACCTATCCTATCACTTCCTGAAGGCAGTGACGACTTTGTTGTTTATTGCGATGCATCGAAGAGTGGTTTTGGTTGTGTATTGATGCAACGATCAAAGGTTATTGCCTATGCCTCCCGCCAATTGAAGATTCACGAGCGGAACTACACTACACATGATCTTGAACTTGGAGCCGTTGTCTTTGCACTCAAATTGTGGAGACATTATTTGTATGGAACTAAGAGCACTATCTTCACCGATCACAAGAGTCTCCAGCACATCTTCGATCAGAAGCAATTGAATATGAGACAGCGTCGATGGATCGAGACGCTCAACGACTACGATTGTGAACTCCGTTATCACCCTGGCAAGGCCAATGTTGTAGCTGACGCTTTAAGCCGAAAGGAGAGGACGGCACCTCTCCGTGTTAGGGCTCTGAACATCACCATCCATTCGAACCTCAACAACCAGATCAGAGTAGCCCAAGTTGAGGCTCTCAAGGAGGAGAACATATCTCACGAGCATTTGAACATACTTGTCTCTCGATTCGAGGTTAGAGAGTCTGGACTCCGATGTTATGCCGGAAGAATTTGGGTACCTTACTATGGAGATCTACGAAGCCTGATACTTGATGAAGCACACAAATCGAGATATTCGATTCACCCCGGTGCAGGTAAGATGTACCACGACCTTAAAGAACAGTATTGGTGGCCGAATCTTAAGAAGGACGTTGCGACTTATGTTGGTAAGTGTTTGACTTGCTCGAAGGTTAAAGCCGAGCATCAGAGACCTTCTGGGTTACTTCAACAGCCGGAAATCCCACAATGGAAGTGGGAAAGGATCACAATGGATTTCATTACTAAGCTGCCGAAGACGGTGGGCGGATGCGATACTATTTGGGTTATTGTTGACCGCCTCACCAAATCTGCACACTTCCTAGCGATGAAGGAAACTGATACAATGGAAAGACTTGCTCAGCTGTACATCAAAGAGGTTGTATCTCGTCATGGTGTACCTTTATCAATCATCTCCGATCGCGATCCCCGTTTTGCTTCCAGATTTTGGCGTTCTTTGCAAGAAGCCATGGGAACTCGTCTTGACATGAGTACTGCTTATCATCCTCAGACTGACGGGCAAAGTGAACGAACGATTCAGACCTTGGAGGACATGCTGCGTGCATGTGTCATTGATTTTGGAAAGGCCTGGGAAAGGCATTTGCCACTCGCCGAATTCTCGTACAACAACAGTTATCACTCAAGCATTAATGCTGCACCTTTTGAAGCATTGTTTGGTCGTAAGTGCCGATCTCCTATTTGTTGGGCCGAAGTAGGTGAAAAGCAAATCACCGGACCCGAGGTAGTTCACGAAACCACGGAAAAGATTGCTCAGATCCAAGCTAGACTTAAGACTGCCCGTGATCGCCAAAAGAGCTATGCCGATCTTAAACGGAAAGACTTTAAATTTAATGTTGGTGATCGTGTAATGTTGAAGGTTGCACCTTGGAAAGGTGTGATCCGTTTTGGAAAACGTGGAAAGTTGAACCCACGATACATTGGTCCATTCGAGATCTTGGAACGTGTTGGACCAGTTGCATACCGTTTGGATCTACCAGCACAATTGAGCTCAGTTCATCCTACCTTCCATGTGTCAAACTTGAAGAAGTGTCTTGCTGCACCCGAACTCATCATACCATTGGAAGAACTTACTATTGATGACAAACTCCACTTTGTGGAGGAACCTGTTGAGATTATGGATCGTGAGATCAAAACTTTGAAACGCAACAAGATTCCGATTGTACGAGTACGATGGAATGCCAAACGAGGACCTGAGTTTACTTGGGAACGAGAGGATCAAATGATGCGGAAATATCCTCATCTTTTCCCGACTCCTCCATCTACTTCAGCTTAAATTTCGGGACGAAATTTTCTTTAACAGGTGGGTAATGTAACGACCCTGGTTTTTCCAACGTTATTTATTAATAATTATTATTATTAATACGCTTGATTAAAAGAATGTATGTTATTACATTTACATGTTGCTTTAATTGCCCGTACTTGAACTTTAAATGCCCGAAACGTCTTTGTGACACCCGGAACTTGCACGAATAATATTTTAAGATATTATTTACATTCATGATTAATTTTATTAATCATTTTAATTAACTAAAGCTATTAGTTAGTTACTTGGGCTTAAGTTGGACTTTTATTGGATTACTTGCTAACTACTTGCAAACTTGGGCCTTTTAGTGTTAATGGACTTGTGTAAGCCCACCCTACTTATATTTATGAATTAACTAGCCCACATGACACTTGTAAGTATTAGTTTAGATCATGAACTAGTTAGTTATTACTTAAAGGAATCTAGTTTGCTCATTATCCCCATGTAGACAACCCTTTTAACCAACTTTTAACCTCTTTACTTGCATGTAACCATAAAACAAACCTCTTCCCCTTTATTTGCTGCAGATTGCCGAATTCCTTGGCCACATTTAGTGGTGTTTTGGTTTCCATTTCTTCATTACAACCTACATACAACACTCTCTCAAAAACACACACACATTACTAGCAATTATCCCTCTTTCTTTTCTCTCTCAAGTTCTTTGTTCTTGCAAGTAAGTTAAAGACTTTTTTCTTTCTTCTTTGTCTAAACAAAACCGTGGGCCTTGAGCCCTTTGATCATCATCATGATTTGTTGTTTTAATCTTTGTTTACAAGTGTTGATTTCTAGTTACTTGTTACTTACTTTCAAGCTTTCAAGAAGCAAACTTTTTAGTTTGATTTCTTCATGTATATCTTGTATTTAACAAGAACATCAAGAACATAATCTAACTAGTTATGTTCTACATATTTTGTTTCAAAAGATTTAAAGTTATAATCTTTATAATTGTTACTTGTGTTCTTGTTTGTTGTATGTTACTAGAATACCACCTTCATGGTTGGTTTAGGCTTATCATTCATTTTCTTTATTTCTTATTGTTAGTTTCTTACTACACATTTGAACAAGGACATGAAACCAACAAGAGCTTACACTTTGGTGCAAGTATCATGGATCCAACACTTGGTTGTGATCTTTCTTAGTGTTCATGAACTTGCTCATAAACTTACATGTAACCTTGGTTCATCAAACACTTACAACACTTGCACTTGAGTTATGATGGACAAACCTTGGTCAAAATGATGTTAACACATCAACGAGTTGTACACTTGAAGCTATACGCATCAAGGATGAGAACCGTGATGCACATCAAGCACCGAGACAACCGGAACTCTCCAAAACCCACTGTTCTGTCCAAAACCTACTGACCTGATGCTTCTGGAACAGACCAGCAGACCTGGGCTGTTCTAACCTTGATTTTTAGATAGAACTTTTCGAGTAGATAACTTTTCATATAGGACTCGTCTTAATCCGAGTTACGGTTTAGGATTTATGGCCCTCCGATCGTTACCATGTTCTTTAACGTTGTGCAGAAATTTCTGACCTACTCGCACTTAGACCGTCGCCACGGTCAAACCAAGACGAGTTTGCTTCTGTAAATTTTACCACACTTAAGGGACTCATAGACGGAGCCATGACCACTGGTCTCACCTTAATTCAGTAAGGGTAGAGGCCGTGGTGACTGACCGAAGTCAGCCTTTGTTTTAAACGACTTTCATAAACGAGTCTTACTTGTTACCTTTTGTTTAATGATGATTGATGATGACCCTTATGACCTTAATTACGTACTTGTAAACCTTTTGAGACGACTTATTGACTTAGTGCTATTTGACTTAGGTTGAGGACGTTTGGACCGTTACTTGCACACCACTTTCCGACTACTACCTTACCATTACTACTAATCATTGTGAGTTATAGCATTCCCTTTTTACTTTAACTTATTTTGGGAACTGAGAATACATGCGGATTTTATGTTTTACATACTAGGCACGAGTACTTAAAGTTTATATATGTGTGGGTTATATAACGGCAGAAACATTCCCTTTAGCTCGGTAACGTTTAATCATTGGTTTTTGAACCGTGAACGCGAATCTTAGATATGGATCCATAGGGTTTGACATCCCCACTCGGGCTAGTAGCGCTAGCATTTAACGAGTGTTTAATACTTAGAGGTTATACACACTTGCCAAGTGCACTTTAAGGGGGTACATTAAACGTTAAGTTAGTTACCGGGTGCCCACGGTTAAGCATATACTTTTACATACTTTTGAAACGCTCGTTGTAGCACTGAAATCTCGTGGCCTACTTACATTACTGTTATACTTAAACTATAGCTCACCAACCTTTGTGTTGACCTTTTTAAGCATGTATTTTCTCAGGTGCTTGAAGTCGCTTCCGCTATCTTACTAGTCGTGCTGTAGAACCCGCTGCCTAGAGTTGTTATCGCATGACTACTTATGTTGCATTCAAACTTTTTACTTATGAATTTATGTTATGTAACGACCATTATGGTCACGTACACTTATTTAATGCTTCTACTTAGTGAAGCATACTTTGATTTGTAAAACAATTGACGTATGTTATGACGTCACTTTTATTAATGAATGCAAACTCTGTTTTGAAAACGCATATAGTACTTAACCTTGTAATGATCCTGTTGATGATGGTCCGTACATGATGATTTAGTACGGGGTGTCACAAATATAGTTTGAGTAACTACCTTCAAGCTTTTTCTAAAAAGAATGTCTCCGATCAAATTCGAACCCGAGACCTCTCGCTCACCCACAACACCTTCTAAACCATTTGACCATTTATGCTTTTCTGATTTATATTTGGTCTCCATTATATATATAACCCGCATTATTTTGGCCCAATAGTTTCCCAATATTCTTTAACCCATCATTAAGGATAGGCCCAAGAGACAAATTAACCTAGCCCAAAGTGTGATCAAATGGCCCGATAGTTATTATGATCCGGTTCAAGTCCAAGATTTTAGGTAATAATCATGTGTGGTTTTGTGTTGTAATCGTACCAGGATCAAAAACAGAAATAAATTACGCTAGTATGGTGATCTTCGCACAACAATAAAAGGTGAGTGACATCGTTAATCATCATTCTTCATCATCATAGTTCCATCATAACATCGTTGTTTTCAGATTAATTATCTTATCATCTGAAATGTCCCGTTCATATTGATTATAAACGTTCCATATTAATTGATTTCGTCGCGAGGTTTTGACCTCTATATGAGACATTTTTCAAAGACTGCATTCATTTTTAAAACAACCATAACCTTAATTTTATCGATAAAGGTTTAAAAAGTATTGCGTAGATTATTAAATAATGATAATCTAAAATGTACCGTTTACACACGACCATTACATAATGGTTTACAATATGAATATATTACATTAAAAATAAGTTTCTTGAATGCAGTTTTACATAATATTATACAAGCATGGACTCCAAATCTTGTCCTTATTTTAGTATGCAACAGCGGAAGCTCTTAATAATCACCTGAGAATAAACATGCTTAAAACGTCAACAAAAATGTTGGTGAGTTATAGGTTTAACCTATATATTATCAAATCATAATAATAGACCACAAGATTTCATATTTCAATACATCCCATACATAGAGATAAAAATCATTCATATGGTGAATACCTAGTAACCGACATTAACAAGATGCATATAAGAATATCCCCATCATTCCGGGACATCCATCGGACTTGATATAAAAACTCGAAGTACTAAAGCATCCGCTACAACGGATGGGGTTTGTTGGGCCCAATAGATCTATCTTTAGGATTTGCGTCAATTAGTAGACTGGTTTACTAATTCTTAGGTTACCAAGTAAAAGGGGCATATTCGGCTTCGATCGTTCAACCATAGAAAGTAGTTTCATGTACTTGTGTCTATTTTGTAAAACCTTTATAAAGCTGCATGTATTCTCATCCCAAAAATATTAGATTTTAAAAGTGGGACTATAACTCACTTTCACATATTTTTACTTCGTCAGGAAGTAAGACTTGGCCACTGGTCGATTCACGAACCTATAACAAATATGTACATATATATCAAAGTATGTTCAAAATATATTTACAACATTTCTAATACGTTTTAATGTTTTAAGTTTATTAAGTCGGCTATTCTCGTTAGTAACCTACAACTAGTTGTCCATAGTTAGATGTACAGAAATAAATTGATATATATTATCTTGACCCAATCCACGACCCAGTGTATACACGTATCTGGCTAGATCACAACTCAAAGTATATATATTTTTGGAATCAACCTCAACCCTGTATAGCTAATTCCAACATTACTGTATATAGAGTGTCTATGGTTGTTCCAAATAATATATATATATGGGTCGATATGATATGTCAAAATATTTGCATACGTGTCTATGGTATCCCAAGATTACATAATATATTAGAATATATGTATTATACAATATAAGTTAGCTAGGATATGATTAATATAGATTTGTTTCCAATTTTCACTTAGCTACAACAAGTAAAAATATCCAATCTTGTTTTAACCATCACTTCTTCGTTTTAAATCCGTTTTGATTGAATCCAATTGCTATAGTTTCATATTGAACTATATTTTATGAATCCAAACAGAAAAATTATAGGTTTATAGTCATAAATATAAGTTACAAGTCGTTTTGTAAGAGGTAGTCATTTCAGTCGAAAGAACGACGCCTTGAAGAGCATTTTGAAAAACATACTTCCACTTTGAGTTTAACCATGATTTTTGGATATAGTTTCATGTTCATAAGAAAAATCATTTTCCCAGAAGAACAACTTTTAAATCAAAGGTTATCATAGTTTTTAATTATCAAACCCAAAACAGCCCGCGGTGTTACTACGACGGCGTATGTCCGGTTTTACGGTGTTTTTCTTGTTTCCAGGTTTTAAATCATTAAGTTAGAATATCATTTAGATATAGAACATGTGTTTAGTTGATTTTAAAAGTCAAGTTAGAAGGATTAACTTTTGTTTGCGAACAAGTTTAGAATTAACTAAACTATGTTCTAGTGATTTCAAGTTTAAACCTTCGAATAAGGTAGTTTTATATATATGAATCGAATGATGTTATGAACATCATTACTACCTCAGGTTTTGTGGATAAACCTACTGGAAATGAGAAAAATAGATCTAGCTTTAAAGGATCCTTAGATGGCTTGAAAGTTCTTGAAGCAGAATCATGACACGAAAACAAGTTCAAGTAAGATTTCCACTAGAAATAAGATTCTTATAGTTATAGAAATTGAATCAAAGTTTGAATATGAGTATTACCTTGTATTAGAAAGATATATTACTATAAATAAGAAAGATTTCTTGAGGTTGGATGATCACTTTACAAGATTGGAAGTAAGCTAGCAAACTTGGAAGTATTCTTGATTTTATGAAACTAGAACTTATAGAATTTATGAAGAACACTTAGAACTTGAAGATAGAACTTGAGAGATCAATTTTATGAAGAAAATTGAAGAATTAAAGTGTTTGTAGGTGTTTTTGGTCGTTGGTATATGGATTAGATATAAAGGATGTGTAATTTTGTTTACATGTAAATAAGTCATGAATGATTACTAATATTTTTGTAATTTTATGAGATATTTCATGCTAGTTGCCAAATGATGGTTCCCACATGTGTTAGGTGACTCACATGGGCTACTAAGAGCTGATCATTAGAGTGTATATACCAATAGTACATACATCTAAAAGCTGTGTATTGTACGAGTACGAATACGGGTGCATACGAGTAGAATTGTTGATGAAACTGAACGAGGATGTAATTGTAAGCATTTTTGTTAAGTAGAAGTATTTTGATGAGTGTCTTGAAGTCTTTTAAAAGTGTATGAATACATATTAAAACACTACATGTAAATACATTTTAACTGAGTCGTTAAGTCATCGTTAGTCGTTACATGTAAATGTTGTATTGAAACCTTTAAGTTAACGATCTTGTAAAATGTTGTTAACCCATTGTTTATTATATCTAAAGAGATGTTAAATTATTACATTATCATGATATTATGATATATTAATATATCTTAGTATGATATATATACAGTTAAATGTTGTTACAACGATAATCGTTACATATATGTCTCGATTCGAAATCATTAAGTTAGTAGTCTTGTTTTTACATATGTAGTTCATTGTTAATACACTTAATGACATGTTTACTTATCCTTTATTATGATTAAACATAGTGTATCAATATCTTAATATGACTCATATGTATTTAGTAAGACGTTGTTATAACGATAATCGTTATATATATCGTTTCGAGTTTCTTAATTCAATAAACTCAATTTTATGTATATAACTCATTATTAAAATATCTAATGAGATACTTACTTATCAAAATATCATGTTAACTATATATATAATCATATATATGTCATCATATAGTTTTTACAAGTTTTAACGTTCGTGAATCACCAGTCAACTTGGGTGGTCAATTGTCTATATGAAACCTATTTAAATTAATCAAGTCTTAACAAGTTTGATTGCTTAACATGTTGGAAACACTTAATCATGTAAATAAAAATTTCATTTAACATATATAAACATGGAAAAGTTCGGGTCACTACAGTACCTACCAGTTAAATAAATTTCGTCCCGAAATTTTTAGCAGTTGGAGGTGTTGACGTATCTTCTGGAAATAAGTGCGGGTATTTCTTCTTCATATGATCTTCTCATTCCCAGGTGAACTAGGGTCCTCTATGAGCATTCCATTGAACCTTAACTATTGGTATCTTGTTTTGCTTAAGTCTTTTAACCTCACGATCCATTATTTCGACGGGTTCTTTGACGAATTGAAGTTTTTCGTTGATTTGGATTTCGTCTAACGGAATAGTGAGATCTTCTTTAGCAAAACATTTCTTCAAATTTGAGACTTGGAAAGTGTTATGTACAGCCGCGAGTTGTTGTGGTAATTCAAGTCGGTAAGCTACTGGTCCGACACGATCTATAATCTTGAATGGTCCAATGTACCTTGGATTTAGTTTCCCCCGTTTACCAAATCGAACAACGCCTTTCCAAGGTGAAACCTTAAGCATGACCATCTCTCCAATCTCAAATTCTATATCTTTTCTTTTAATGTCCGCATAGCTGTTTTATCGACTTTGGGCAGTTTTCAATCGTTGTTGAATTTGGATGATCTTCTCGGTAGTTTCTTTAATTATCTCCGAACCCGTAATCTGTCTATCCCCCACTTCACTCCAACAAATCGGAGACCTGCACTTTCTACCATAAAGTGCTTCAAACGGCGTCATCTCAATACTCGAATGGTAACTGTTGTTGTAGGAAAATTCTGCTAACGGTAGGTGTCAATCCCAACTGTTTCTGAAATCGATAACACATGCTCGTAGCATTTCTTCAAGGGTCTGTATTTTCCTTTCACTTTGCCATCAGTTTGTGGATGATAAGCAGTACTCATGTCTAGACGAGTCCCCAATGCTTGTTGCATTGTCTGCCAAAATCTTGAAACAAATCTGCCATCCCTATCTGAGATAATAGAGACTGGCATTCCATGTCTGGAGACAACTTCCTTCAAGTATAATCGCGCCAACTTCTCCATTTTATCTTCTTCTCTCATTGGCAAAAAGTGTGCTGACTTGGTAAGACGGTCGACTATTACCCAAATTGTATCATAACCACTTGTTGTCCTTGGCAATTTACTAATGAAATCCATGGTAATGTTTTTCCATTTCCATTCCGGGATTTTAGGTTGTTGAAGTAGACCTGATGGTTTCTGATGTTCAGCTTTGACCTTAGAACACGTCAAACATTCTCCTACGTATTTAGCAATATCGGCTTTCATACTCGGCCACCATAAGTGTTTCTTGAGATCTTTGTACATCTTCCCCGCTCCGGGATGTATTGAATATATGGTTTTATGTGCTTCCTTAAGTACCTTTTCTCTCACATCTCCAAACTTTGGTACCCAAATTCTTTCAGCCCTATACCGGGTTCCGTCTTCCCGAATATTAAGATGTTTCTCTGAACCTTTGGGTATTTCATTCTTCAACTTTCCTTCTTTTACAACTCCCTGCTGCGCCTCCTTTATTTGAGTAGTAAGGTTAGTACGAATAATTATATTCATAGCTTTTACTCGAATGGGTTCTCTGTCCTTTCTGCTCAAGGCGTCGGCTACCACATTTGCCTTCCCCGGGTGGTAACGAATCTCAAAGTCGTAATCATTGAATAATTCAATCCACCTACGCTGCCTCATATTCAGTTGTTTCTGATTTAATATGTGTTGAAGACTTTTGTGGTCGGTATATATAATAATTTTGACCCCATATAAGTAGTGCCTCCAAGTCTTTAATGCAAAAACAACTGCGCCTAATTCCAAATCATGTGTCTTATAATTCTGCTCGTGAATCTTCAATTGTCTAGACGCATAAGCAATTACCTTCGTTCGTTGCATTAATACACAACCGAGACCTTGCTTTGAGGCGTCACAATATATCACAAAATCATCATTCCCTTCAGGTAATGACAATATAGGTGCCGTAGTTAACTTTTTCTTCAATAATTGAAATGCTTTCTCTTGTTCATCCTTTCATTCAAATTTCTTTCCTTTATGCGTTAATGCAGTCAAGGGTTTTGCTATTTTGGAAAAATCTTGGATGAATCTCCTGTAATAACCAGCCAGTCCTAAAAATTGGCGTATATGCTTCGGAGTTTTCGGAGTTTCCCACTTTTCAATGGTTTCAATCTTTTCCAGATCCACTTGAATACCTTCTTTGTTCACTATGTGACTGAGGAATTGAACTTCTTCCAACCAAAATGCACATTTTAAAAACTTAGCGTACAGTTTTTCTTTCCTCAACAACTCTAGCACTTTTCTTAAATGTTCTTTGTGCTCTTGATCATTCTTTGAGTAAATAAGTATGTCATCGATGAAAACAATGACAAACTTTTCAAGGTATGGTCCACACACTCGGTTCATGAGGTCCATGAACACAGCTGGTGCGTTAGTCAACCCAAACGGCATAACCATAAACTCGTAATGACCGTAACGCGTCTTGAAAGCAGTCTTCGGAATATCATCCTCCTTCACCCTCATTTGATGATACCCGGAACATAAATCGATCTTCGAATAAACTGATGAGCCTTGTAGTTGATCAAATAAGTCGTCGATTCTTGGTAGTGGGTAACGATTCTTGATGGTAAGTTTGTTCAACTCTCGGTAGTTGATACACAACCTAAATGTACCATCCTTCTTCTTGATAAACAAAACAGGAGCTCCCCACGGTGATGTGCTTGGTCGAATGAAACCATGCTCTAAAAGTTCTTGTAAATGGCTCTAAAGTTCCTTCATTTCGCTAGGTGCGAGTCTGTATGGAGCACGAGCTATTGGTGCAGCTCCCGGTACAAGGTCTATTTGAAATTCAACGGATCGGTGTGGAGGTAGTCCCGGTAATTCTTTCGGAAATACATCGGGAAATTCTTTTGCGACTGGAACATCATTGATGTTCTTTTCTTTGGAATTGACTTTCTCGACGTGTGCTAGTACAGCATAGCAACCTTTTCTTATTAGTTTTTTGTGCCTTCAGGTTACTAATAAGATTTAACTTCGAGTTGCTCTTTTCTCCGTACACCATTAAGGGTTTTCCTTTTTCTCGTATAATGCGAATTGCATTTTTGTAACAAATGATCTCTGCTTTTACTTCTTTCAATCAGTCCATACCAATTATCACATCAAAACTCCCTAACTCTACTGGTATCAAGTCAATCTTAAATGTTTCGCTAACCAGTTTAATTTCTCGATTCCAACATATATTATCTGCTGTAATTAATTTACCGTTTGCTAATTCGAGTAAAAATTTATTATCCAAGGGCGTCGGTGAACAACTTAGTTTAGCACAAAAATCTCTACTCATATAGCTTCTATCCGCACCCGAATCAAATAAAACATAAGCAGATTTATTGTCAATGAGAAACGTACTCGTAACAAGCTCCGGGTCTTCCTGCACTTCTGCCGTATTAATATTGAAAACTCTTCCGCGACCCTGCCCACTAGTATTCTCCTGATTCGGGCAATTTCTACTAATGTGGCCCGATTTTCCACATGCAAAGCAAACTATGGCGGCATTATCTGTTCCGACATTATTTGTTCTTTTAATTCTGTTAAACTTTGGTCCGTAGGCCTCACACTTTGTCGCACTATGACCATTTCTTCTACACCTAGTGCAAAATGTCGTGCAGAACCCCTGGTGATTCTCTTCACACCTTTGGCATGACTGTTTTTGGTTTTTGTTGCCATTGTTGTTATTGAGATTGTTGCTATTGTTGTTGTTGTTGTTATTGTTGTTGGGACGGTTATTATAGTTGTTGTTAGGACGTTTGTTGAAGTTGTTGTTGCGATTGATGTTGCGGTTGTTGGGATAGTTATTGCGATTGTGGTTGTGATTGTTGTTGTTGTATTGGTGACTCTTGTCATTGGTTTCTTCCCACTTTCTCTTGACTTGTTTCATGTTAGCCTCTTCAGTCGTCTGCTCTTTAATCCTTCCTTCGATCTGGTTCACTAATTTGTGATCCATTCGACTTGCCTTTTGTATGGAGGCGGGCTCGTGTGAACTCACATCTTCTTGAATCCTTTCTGGTAACCCTTTTACAAATGCGTCGATCTTCTCTTCTTTGTCTTCGAACGTTCTGGGGCACAATAGGCACAATTCGGTGAATCGTCGTTCGTACGTGGTGATATTAAAACCTTGTGTTCGTAATCCTCTAAGCTCTACCTTGAGCTTGTTGACCTCGTTTCTGGGATGATACTGCTCGTTCATCAATTGCTTGAATGCTGACCACGGTAGTGCGTAAGCAGCATCTTGTCCTACCCGCTCGAGATAGGTATTCCATCATGTTAGCGCCGTACCTGTGAAGGTATGCGTAGCGTACTTTACTTTGTCTTCTTCAGTACATTTACTTATGGCAAACACCGATTCAACCTTCTCGGTCCACCGTTTCAATCCAATTGGACCCTCGGTTCCATCAAATTCTAAAGGTTTGCAAGCAGTGAATTCTTTGTAGGAGCATCCTACACGATTTCTTGTGAAATTAGTTCCACTGCTAGATCCAGAGTTATTGTTATTTTGCATCGCAGCCTATACTGCGACTATGTTTGCTGCAAGGAAAACACGGAAGTCTTCCTCGCTCATGTTCAAATTCTGACGAGTCGCCGGTGCCATTTCCTTCAAAAATAGCCCAAAAGAATTAAGTTAATCATATAGAATTTTAAGAGTAGTCAATAGTATTTCGTAGCATAGTATGAACTTATTTATAAAAGCTTTTTCTTCATATTAGCGTTTTATAGTTTTTAATTCGGGTACTACCTACCCGTTAAGTTCATACTTAGTAGCTAATATACAATTCAACTACTACAATTTCATATGAAAAACTGATTATAATAATATATCACATACAAATATTCTTCAAACTTACAACTTCGCTATATTACATATAATATGAAATATAGTACACTTTGATACAGGACAGTTTTGAAGATAAATCTAGTTAATACGCAAGTTGTTCAGCAAAGGAAATAAAGACACGTAATTCATAAGTCCAGAAACAAGTCATGCATTCTGGTTTTACTAAGACGACTTCCCATCCTTGGTCTTGTGGAAAATAACCGTTATGACCATTGGCTAGGCAGCATGTTGTAATGTCGTCAAAAGGACGAGGGTTTCGTAATGTCCAACAGCCCCGTAATAATCTAAAAACCTTGTTTCTCACCCCAACTACTGAATCCGTCACTTGTGGGAAGGTTTTATTTAAAAGTTGCAATCCGATGTTCATTTTCTCACTTTGGTAAGAAGCAAACATCACTAACCCTTAAGCATAACATGCTTCTTTATGTTGCATGTTAGAAGCTCTTTCTAATTCACGAGATCCTATGTTGGGATATGTTGAGTCAAAATAGGTTCTTAATCCGTAGCGAAAAATTGCATTTGGGTTCCCCGCATTTAACGCTTTAAAGAAAACACGGCGTAACTTACGGTCTCCCCAATGTGATATACCCCACCTATCAAAGGAAAGCCTTTTATAAACTAAGGCATTTCTGGAAAGTCTTTCAAATGTTTGACAAGTTAATTTCGCCATAACTAAATGTGCTGATGAATTCTGACCGACTCTAGAAAAGATTTCCTCAATCATATCCTCTGGTAGGTCTTCTAAAATATTCGGTGGTCTACCCTTAACGTCCATTTTGTTTTTATACTGTAGAATAGACAAGGTTTAGATTCGTAAAAGATAATTAACAAACAATACAAGCAATTTTTACATAGAACATAAAAGTACAAGCACACTACAATATATATAATACACAACATGATTACAACCCTCTAATCTAATTTTCTAGGAATATATGGTGTTCCTCTAATACGAGCCGTCGTTTTCCACAATGGTTTAGAAAACCCTGGTGGTTTAGAGGTTCCCGGGTCATTGTTACATTTTAGGAAATACGGATGTTGCCGATACATATAAAGTTCATCGGGGTTGGAATCGGGTTTCTCTATTTTTATACCTTTTCCCTTAATATTTTCTTTCGCTTTATTAAATTGGGTCGAGGTAATTTCTATAACATCATCGGAATCCTCATCGGGATCCGATTCATCGGAAAATTGATAATCTTCCCAATATTTTGCTTCCTCGGTGGAAACACCATTAACCATTATTAACTTTGGTCCGTTGGTTGAGGATTTTCTTTTATTTAATCGATTTACTATAGGTATCAATATTTCTTCCTCTGGAACCTCTTCTTCTTCTTCTTCCGGTTCCTCCTCTTTCGATTCCTCCTCTTCCGGTTCCTCTTCTTCCGGTTCCTCCTCTTCCGGTTCCTCTTCTTCCGGTTCCTCTTCGAGAATTTGTGAATCTTCCCAAAATATATTCGACTCTTCATTATTATTAGGTGATTTGATGGGATTTGTACTAGTGGTAGACATCTATCACACAATATCAAACACATTAAGAGGTTAATATATCACATAATATTTACATGTTAATAATATATAGTTTCCAACAAAAGTGTTAAGCAATCGTTTTTAAAGAAAACACGGTCGAAGTCCAGACTCACTAATATATCCTAACAAACTCGATAAGGCACACTAATGCAAATTTCTGGTTCTCTAAGACCAACGATCGGATACCAACTGAAATGTCCCGTTCATATTGATTATAAACGTTCCATATTAATTGATTTCGTCGCGAAGTTTTGACCTCTATATGAGACGTTTTTCAAAGACTGCATTCATTTTTAAAACAACCATAACCTTTATTTTATCGATAAAGGTTTAAAAAGCATTGTGTAGATTATCAAATAATGATAATCTAAAATGTACCGTTTACACACGACCATTACATAATGGTTTACAATATGAATATATTACATCAAAAATAAGTTTCTTGGATGCAGTTTTACATAATATTATACAAGCATGGACTCCAAATCTTGTCCTTATTTTAGTATGCAACAGCGGAAGTTCTTAATAATCACCTGAGAATAAACATGCTTAAAACGTCAACAAAAATGTTTGTGAGTTATAGGTTTAACCTATATATTATCAAATCATAATAATAGACCACAAGATTCATATTTCAATACATCCCATACATAGAGACAAAAATCATTCATATGGTGAACACCTGGTAACTGACATTAACAAGATGCATATAAGAATATCCCCATCATTTCGGGACATCCATCGGACATGATATAAAAACTCGAAGTACTAAAGCATCCGCTACAACGGATGGGGTTTGTTGGGCCCAATAGATCTATCTTTAGGATTCGCGTCAATTAGTATACTGGTTTACTAATTCTTAGGTTACCAAGTAAAAGGGGCATATTCGGATTCGATCGTTCAACCATAGAAAGTAGCTTCATGTACTTGTGTCTATTTTGTAAAACCTTTATAAAGCTGCATGTATTATCATCCCAAAAATATTAGATTTTAAAAGTGGGACTATAACTCACTTTCACATATTTTTACTTCGTCGGGAAGTAAGACTTGGCCACTGGTCGATTCACAAACCTATAACAAATATGTACATATATATCAAAGTATGTTCAAAATATATTTACAACATTTCTAATACATTTTAATGTTTTAAGTTTATTAAGTCAGCTATCCTCGTTAGTAACCTACAACTAGTTGTCCATAGTTAGATGTACAGAAATAAATTGATATATATTATCTTGACCCAATCCACGACCCAGTGTATACACGTCTCTGGCTAGATCACAACTCAAAGTATATATATTTTTGGAATCAACCTCAACCCTGTATAGCTAACTCCAACATTACTGCATATAGAGTGTCTATGGTTGTTCCAAATAATATATATAGATGGGTCGATATGATATGTCAAAACATTTGCATACGTGTCTATGGTATCCCAAGATTACATAATATATTAGAATATATGTATTATACAATATAAGTTAGCTAGGATATGATTAATATAGATTTGTTACCAATTTTCACGTAGCTACAACAAGTAAAAATATCCAATCTTGTTTTACCCATAACTTCTTCGTTTTAAATCCGTTTTGAGTGAATCCAATTGCTATGGTTTAATATTGAACTCTATTTTATGAATATAAATAGAAAAAGTACAGGTTTATAGTCGAAAATATAAGTTACAAGTCATTTTTGTAAGAGGTAGTCATTTCAGTCGAAAGAACGACGTCTTGATGACCATTTTGAAAAACATACTTCCACTTTGAGTTTAACCATGATTTTTGGATATAGTTTCATGTTCATAATAAAAATCATTTTCCCAAAAGAACAACTTTTAAATCAAAGTTTATCATAGTTTTTAATTATCAAACCCAAAACAGCCCGCGGTGTTACTACGACGGCGTATGTCCGGTTTTACTGTGTTTTCCGTGTTTCCAGGTTTTAAATCATTAAGTTATCATATCATATAGATATAGAACATGTGTTTAGTTGATTTTAAAATTCAAGTTAGAAGGATTAACTTTTGTTTGCGAACAAGTTTAGAATTAACTAAACTATGTTCTAGTGATTTCAAGTTTAAACCTTCGAATAAGGTAGTTTTATATATATGAATTGAATGATGTTATGAACATCATTACTACCTCAGGTTTTGTGTATAAACCTACTGTAAATGAGAAAAATAGATCTAGCTTCAAAGGATCCTTGGATGGCTTGAAAGTTCTTGAAGCAGAATCATGACACGAAAACAAGTTCAAGTAAGATTTCCACTCGAAATAAGATTGTTATAGTTATAGAAATCGAATCAAAGTTTGAATATGAGTATTACCTTGTATTAGAAAGATATCTGACGGTAAATAAGAAAGATTTCTTGAGGTTGGATGATCACTTTACAAGATTGGAAGTAAGCTAGCAAACTTGGAAGTATTCTTGATTTTATGAAACTAGAACTTATAGGATTTATGAAGAACACTTAGAACTTGAAGATAGAACTTGAGAGAGATCAATTTGATGAAGAAAATTGAAGAATGAAAGTGTTTGTAGGTGTTTTTGGTCGTTGGTATATGGATTAGATATAAAGGATGTGTAATTTTGTTTACATGTAAATAAGTCATGAATGATTACTAATATTTTTGTAATTTTATGAGATATTTCATGCTAGTTGCCAAATGATGGTTCCTACATGTGTTAGGTGACTCACATGGGCTGCTAAGAGCTAATCATTGGAGTGTATATACCAATAGTACATACATCTAAAAGCTGTGTATTGTACGAGTACGAATACGGGTGCATACGAGTAGAATTATTGATGAAACTGAACGAGGATGTAATTGTAAGCATTTTTGTTAAGTAGAAGTATTTTGATAAGTGTTGAAGTCTTTCAAAAGTGTATGAATACATATTAAAACACTACAAGTAAATACATTTTAACTGAGTTGTTAAGTCATCGTTAGTCGTTACATGTAAATGTTGTATTGAAACCTTTAAGTTAACGATCTTGTTAAATGTTGTTAACCCATTGTTTATTATATCTAAAGAGATGTTAAATTATTACATTATCATGATATTATGATATATTAATATATCTTAGTATGATATATATACAGTTAAATGTTGTTACAACGATAATCGTTACATATATGTCTCGATTCGAAATCATTAAGTTAGTAGTCTTGTTTTTACATATGTAGTTCATTGTTAATACACTTAATGACATGTTTACTTATCATTTATCATGATTAAACATAGTGTATCAATATCTTAATATGATTCATATGTATTTAGTAAGACGTTGTTATAACGATAATCGTTATATATATCATTTCGAGTTTCTTAATTCAATAAACTCATTTTTATGTATATAACTCATTGTTAAAATATCTAATGAGATACTTACTTATCATAATATCATGTTAACTATATATATAATCATATATATGTCATCATATAGTTTTTACAAGTTTTAACGTTCGTGAATCACCAGTCAACTTGGGTGGTCAATTGTCTATATGAAACCTATTTAAATTAATCAAGTCTTAACAAGTTTGATTGCTTAACATGTTGGAAACACTTAATCATATAAATAACAATTTCATTTAATATATATAAACATGGAAAAGTTCGGGTCACTACAGCATCTCCATCATTCTACTGTTCATCATCAAAAGAGAAAGAAAAAGAAAAAAAATATATCGATGGTGTTTGTTGGCAGGCTGTTCGATCAGTAAAAAAAATATGATTGTGATTCGGTTGGATGTGTTGGGCGAACCAGGAACGAAACCGATGCAGCAGGTTTATAATGGTGTTGAGAGTGGGTTTTACTGTTGCAAACCACGACTCCATTGATGAGGGTTCTTGGTTAATTAACAAAAATAAAAATAGAAAGAAATAAAAGAGAAACGTTGTAGTAGGTGTGATGGGTTGTGTGGGTGTTCGATTGTAATGATCTTGGGGTGGCGTTTGGGTGGTGCACACGGTGGTTTAAGAGTGGCAGATGGTGATAGTTTGCAATGGTTGTGGGTTGGTGATTTGAAACGGCAAAACAGCGGTTGCAAAAGGAGCTAATTAGTAGCAACCTTTTAGCGATTAATGGCTGGTGTTGAGCGAACATGAAACAGTAGAAGAAGAAACGGAAAAATGGTAAATCTAATAGAGCAAATAACGTTAGGTTTGGTGATGGCTTTATATGTGGTTTCACGAAGGATTGCAGGTCCTATCAACACATAACTGGAATGTAAACGTGGTTGCAGTAGTAGCCCAAAAAGATATAGAAACATAATGAAAAGTAGCAGCCGGTTATACAAGTGTTTTCGTGATTCAACAACCAGAAAAACAGAAGTGTAGCAACACACTATGTAACGAAGAGAATGATGTTTGAGATCTTCATCGAACAAGAAAAAAAAAATATAGCAGGTGTAAAGGTTCGTGGTGGTTGGTTGTGAGGTTTGGTGATAGTGATCGAACATGGTGGCCGGAGGTGGTTGTCAGGTTGGTGGTTCCCGGAGGTTCATGGGGTGGCTCATGTTGATGATTAAGGTGAACCGAGGTGATCGAGAAGGATGGCTATGGAGTCAGTTATGCAATGTATGCATATGTATATATATAGAATTAGTAAATTATTTAATATATAATATATAATATAATAATAATTAAACTATAATAATATCAATCAATTATATACAGTAATACAAATTAAGAATAGTAATAAAATCATGAATCACAATGTTATAATAGTTCAGCAGCCTACTTCTTGGATTCTTATAACGACAGTTTTCACGGACTGTGTATCGTGCGAAATCAGTGGCGGATAAAAGTGTTCAGAAAAATCCCAAACTTTTAGATTAACTATAATTATTTGTTTTGGTCATTATGGTATAAAATTCGATCCTTAATTTGTTAAATAAAAATTACATCAACTGTCCCTCTCATTTCTGAGTAAAATATAAAAGGTGTTAAAATTTAACAACTAGTCCCTAAATACATTTTTAATAAGCCTAAAATTTATAGAACTCATTTTCGTATCACCGTTTATTTAAAATTACATAAGTTTGAATTTAACTTGTTTAATATCAATCGGAACATTTAACGAGTATTACAATCATTTAATATTTATTTTTAATATAATTTATTTATATAGAGATATATTTTAAATAATAATTATTATAATATCCTATTTTTATTTTATTAATTTTTAATAACAACAACATATAATACTTCAAATTATATTTCGAATTATTATTTATATATACATACACACATATCTATTTACAATTAATTGTTCGTGAATCGTCGAGAACAGTCGAAGGGTAAATGAATACATGAACACAGTTTAAAGTTTTTGAGATTCAATATTGCAGACTTTGCTTATCGTGTCGGAAACATATAAAGATTAAGTTTAAATTTGGTCAAAAATTCCCGGGTCGTCACATTTCGCGGCTTGTACTCTTGTCATTTTTGGACGTTTCTCATCAATAAATTGAACCACTTGAATTATATCTTGTACATTTGATCTTTTTGGTCATTTGCGTCTTCAAATCGTCGTTTTCTTCTTTTGTCTTCGCACTTATTTATTTAAACGATTATTACTTGAAAATAGAATAATTGCAACTAAAAGCTTTACATATTGGAAGGATATTGAGCCTAAATATATGTTCATTTGGAGCACTATCAGTCCAGCGTCATCTTGATAGTTTGGATTTCTTGTCGGATCATGTCGTATGCGATAATTTGGTGGAAGATTGTGTATGTGATCTACAAGCATACGTTGTAGTAGTCGATGAATGCCCACATCTTTAAGTTCCGCGTCCACTCGCATATATAGTGTAAAAAAGAAAAAAAAATTAAAACAAAAAATCAAAAAATGGCCGTTGAACTAGGCGTTACACATTTTTTTTTTCCAACGGCTCTTTCAGCCCTCAAATATGTTGTAAATGGACGAAAGAGAGGACGGGTCTCGTGGGCGACGGCTTGGGCGGCCCTGGGCGGTGCCGGTGCCATCGGCGCCCAGCCTGGGCACTGTGACTACTCTAATAAACTTTTAGATGTATTATATTAAGTTATATTATATGTGTTCTACGTGTATGTATGATATATACATATGAAATCAAAATCTCGTGTATACACACGGATTTAAAGTCTAGTTATTAGCATAAACTTGTTTTTTTTGCAAGAAACATAACTCCTCAAAACGAATAGTGGACACTCATCAAAACGAGTAAACACTTATCAAACCGATAAAGACCACCTAACAAACATACAAGGATGAAACACAGTGAATACAATAATACGCCGTAGTTCTTATTAAAAGATAACCTTCCTTTACTAATTTTTGTGGGTGATAGATATTAGATGACTTCTAATTATGTATATGTTCCGTTAATTTTTTAGTGAATACTAAGTTTTTCGAATGCAATTCACCCGGTACCAGGTCTCGCGCTCGGGAGACTTGATTATCCAAGGTTTTACCTTCTATGGGGAGCCAATGTGCTCGTTCATAGGAGGGTTTCCTTGCTTACCTAAAAAAAGTTTTTCGTTTTGACAAATAATATAAAAAATAAATAATATCATATTGAATAAATACGTTAATCTTATTGGTTAATTTACTTTAAATTTTATAATTGAATCTCCAACTATACCTACAAAAGTTTTATCCATGGCATTGTAGATCTCCTTATTTGACTCAAAGTATGTACGTCTTCTATGAAAATTCTCTTTAAAGTCGTATTGCGTATAATTATAAACAAAATCTTTCAATATAGTATATATATATATATATATATATATATATATATATATATATATATATATATATATATATATATATATATATATATATATATATAGGGGCAGGATCAATGGGGAAGTAACCAATCGGGGGGAAGCGGGGGCAGTGGCGATTCTAGAATCAAAATTCAATGGGGTCCTATACAATTTAAAGGGTACTTTGTATTTTTTTCTCTTAAAAATGGCTATCTACTTCAATAAAAACCATTAATTTTAAAAATATATGGGATCCTATCTACAAATTTAGTGGTGTCCTATACATTTTTATTAGTATTTTTTTATAAAATTTTCTTTTTTAATGGGTTCAATTGACCCCGCTTGAATGTATGTGCACTCGCCACTGAGCGGGGGGAAGCAATTTTTTTTTTTCGTTTTTTTTGGAATTTTTTTTTCTCGGCATCAAGATCACACAAAAATATGAACATTTAGAAGAGACACTTTGTGATGAATGTTATTATTTAGGCGGGAAAATGATCGACAAAAATAAGATTCAAGATAATATTATTATTATTATTATTATTATTTATATTAAGATTATTAATATTAATCTTATTATTATTATTATTATTATTAATATTATTAATATTATTAGGAGTAATATTATTAGTATTATACATATAAATACTACGACGGAGTGCTGCTCGAGTAATCTGAAACAAGTTTCCAAAACTGGTGTGCGAGTAAGATAGGGCTAAGGAAATTATGGGTTATAGCTATGGAGGTGATGAGTATGGTTCATGGGTATGCTCGTGAGTTCAATTTAGTGTTTATTATCTCCGTTGCGTCTACATGCCTTTTCTGCAAAATTGAATCTCAATATTCATACGTGAGCACTCATAACTTAACTTTTATATATTATTAGTGTATCCCTGACTAGTGCTCGAGTATTTAGGATTATGCATGCTTGTAGTTTTGATATTGTCGTTAGATAGGTTATGTTGAATCCTGAATTAGTTACATATGCGGTTGAGATAAGATATAAGATATGCATGTCGTTGGAAAGATAACGAAAAATTAAGAACTTTTCATTTAGATATCGAATGATTTCGATGAACGGATTAGAAGTTATAGTCAATTGATGAAACGACCCGTCCTAATCCACCTGGACGATGTCATCAACATTTGGTCCCATTGCGAGGTACTGTCCTAAATATGCAGGAATGACTCCAAGTAATATGAGGATATTAATAATAAACAACATGTTACTTTTTAATAAGTTTGTTAATGATAATCTACTAGAATGATATTAATCTTATTCTTAATGATTCAATTAATAAATTGTATTATTTTCTAATATTATTAAAAACAATGATTTTTAATGATAATGAGAAAAATAATAATAATTTACTACTCATTATATTATAATAATAATATTAACAATGATAATAATAATATTTGTAATAATAATAATATCTTAATAAATTATATGTATCAATTTTCATATTCATATATTATTTTTCGATAATATTGTTAATACTAACCTTTGTCTAATCCTCAATAATAGACACATTTGTTCTTACACGTAATCACTTTACCAAATATTCCGAATACCGTTAAAAGTAAGGGTTTCCTAATTCAAAGTGGACCTCATAACATAGACTCATAATTCAATGTATCTGATCAATCAATCATATGATATTATCTTTTAATCTCGTCGATAAATATAATAAATTTATATCTAAACTTAATACGTTCAATAAAATATTTTATATCTAATACATAATTATTCGTGAATCGTCAAGCATGGTGAAAGGTTAATTGATTACTTGAATAAAATTTCAAAGTTTTCAAGACTTAACATTACAAATTTTGCTTATCGCATCGGAAACATATAAAGATTAAAGTTTAAATTTGGTCGGAAATTTCCGGGTCGTCACAGTACCTACCCGTTAAAGAAATTTCGTCCCCGAAATTTGATAGAGGTCGTCATGGATACCAATAAGAATGTTTTCATGACGAATATGAGGTGATAATGGAGTTTTTTCATCATTGAGTAATGTAGATAAAACAATTTGATTATGCGAAGAGTATAAGTGAAACTATCGCAAGAGAGTGAAATAGGTAAATATGAAATCGTTTTAACCGATGACGTAGTTATGATTGATTTCCGGAATTCATGGGATTTAAAGAAAATCTTGGAAATCTATAGGATTTGATTCTTCGAAGTTTATGGAAAATTAGGATCCTCTTTAATTTAATGCGATTATCTGTCTCGATTGCTTTGTCTGGTATCTTCTCTATAAATGAACTTCTTTCGTTCCATTATTTTCACCACTCCAATTCTTTCTTTCTCGATCCATACTTTCAAACGATTGTGAAAATGCTTAATCCAGTTCTGATCCTTGTCCTCATTCTTACTATCACAACCATCATTCTCCTTTTCCAACTTCCACCAGAGGAGTCTGCTTATTTTTATTTTTCCCTTGGGGTTAGAGTGCTTTTAATCCTCCCGTGTCTTTATGTTGCTATAAACCTTGATATACACGGTTTGTAATTTATGTGTCGTTATCGGGCTTTATATCTTCTCTTATACTTCGAAGTCCTTACTTCTGTTTTTTATAATCATTGTCATCCCCAGTTAATACTCCCCCTATTTGCTGCGATTTATACTCCAATTTCTATTTCGGAGCTTTGTCCCTTCGTTTCTTCTTCTTGCAATTGGCATCTCTTGTAATGGTCCAAAATTCGTAGATATAAGTTTCAGAATGAACATTGTTAATGTTCTAAGAAAGAAACGGTAATAGTACAATTTGACTTGTCAAATTACCAGAATATCCGGGAAAAGACCGAATCATCAAGAAAATATTTTCTTGAAATGTTTAGAGGTTAAATAGAATACAAGAGTCGTGTAACATGGCACATGATGACGGTACTATGAATTATCACGTTCCATTAGAAACTCAGCATGAATTACTATAATATAATCACGTTGATCAAGTGTCATTATATTATACCAACTCATGCATCAGTTCCCAACACTACCTTAAAAACATTCATATTTTAAGCTCGAAAGTTTACAGAATATAGAAACTAACAGTTTCTATATGATGTAACACTGATAGCACGAAGAGATTAATGATTTCAGATAAGAATAGTTATAAAAGTATCTTCAGAAAGAATAGTTATAAATAGTATTAATATCATTATTATTATATTATTACTTTAATTATCATTTATAAATACTATATTAAGTGTAATACTAATACATTTATATAAAAAGATTAATTATAATTAATGTTATATGGTTATATCCATATATTTACGAATTTATGATATATAAAGAACATATAAATAGATACACCGAAATTTATATAGACATACACAGATATTTAAAAAAAGCAAGATATATACTTATATATATTAAATTACATACAGATACATAGGATCCAGTTTTTACTTCACAATCAGCTTTATTAGGTTATATTCTCCTGTCTAATCGATCATGTAGCAGATATATTGATCGTACAAATCAGATAATAACTGGATTCTATTTTATTTGTCTTTACTATAAATCATGTTCCTTTATATTGTCTGATTGAGAATTTGATATCCACATAGCTGTTACAGTCGATCAGTTTCAGTGTTATATAATTGATACGACCCTCTGTCATCAACCAAAACGTACACCTTGAATAACTGCTGCTCAACTCCTGTTCCTTTTCCTGTTTATACTCGATATCCACAAACCCATCACAATTACCAACCCTAGACGATCATCACTATGTCATCATCAAAATCAGTAGTTTGTTTCTACTTTCAGTTACAAACTACCATCCTGATGTAGCGACCCGACCAAATCGTCATTGACGGCGCCGTCTACTTAGGTCCCGTTACGTGGTCATAAGTCTTTAAAACAACGTTTGACCAAAAGATATGTCGCCTTCATTTCAAAATAAAGATTGTTCCCAAAGTTTACAAGAATTGTTCAACCAATAGTTAAGTTACAACGTTATAATACGAATGAAATCTAGGCGACACGGTTTAAAGTAAAGTCAAAAGACGCTCCATGAAATGCACATATACTCGACATCCAATGCAAGTATCAAATAATGAGCGGAAGCATGTATCATGTATCGTTCAAGGACCTGAGAAAAACATAGAAATCTGTCAACGAAAACGTTGGTGAAATCATAGGTTTAAGTAAGTAAGTACAAGTGAACCACAAGATTTGCATCAAAGAAATAATAGTATACATTCCAAAAATTTGTTTCACGAGCACCCAATTATCAAAGCTTAACATTCCTTCCATTGTATACCCCATCACTTAGTGCTAGAACAAACACTGATTCTCGAAAATATATTTCATCCGTAGACGGTAGCGAACCGTCAAGGATGAGGGTTGTCAACCCATATGGCCATATAACATAAGTTCTCGCTTACACCCGGCAAGTGTAACTAATGATAATCGAATTGAGGATTTAGTTCTAAACTCGTATGTAGAATGTTTGTTTTCCCGTCCTTGTGTTCACTTAATTCAAAAGAATCGTTTATGTTTTCTCATCCCAAATATAAGTTCAAAAAGAGTAAAAGTGGGACTATGATCTCACCTTGAGTGCACGAGTAGTAAAGTACTTCAACAAGTAAACGTGTGCAAAGAACAATGCTAGTCTTGACCTAAACAATAGGTTGTATCAATAACGGTAAACACGATAGGTCAAAGATGTTCAATTAGTCCTATGGCTCGTTAAGACTCGATCATAATAGCATGTGAATCAAATTGTCATGTTTCATGCAAGGTACAAGTATAAAAACATGTTAGAACGATTGCACAAATATTTGGTTAAGTTTGATTAAAAGTCAAACTTTGGTCGGTCAAAGTCAACGAAAGTCAACACGTTCGGGTCGGGTTCCGAACTATTTTTCTGAGGTTTTTAATCATATATGAACATGTTAGAACAAGTTTCATGTGAATCGGAGGTCCGTAGTATGCCAAACATTTTTCGTAATTTGGACATGGTGGTCAGAGCCTGACCAAGGCTTATGTCGCGCCGCGACATGGTCTGGCCGCGCCGCGGCATTAGCCGTGCGCTGGTACCTGGTCAGTCTCAATTGTTCAAGTCCCAAATCAAAACTCTTTCAAGCATAAATTACAAACCGCTAACATTTAGAACTCGCACCTTATATCGTTGGAAAGGTAATTTGACAAAGAACACAACTAAACACATTTCATCAATCAATCTACCTATTATAACAACCAAAATCGCATCTAATGCTCAACATTAATCGCATACAAGTTCATAAATGCAATTCAATGATTCGGGCAACCAATTTACATGAATGATATGCCGTTTCGAAGGTAATCAAGCATACATTCTAACTAAACACTTACCAACCATAATCCATGGCATTCAATGCATCAAAAGTCCATTTCAAGTTCATCAAACCCTAACCCAATTTCACCAAAATCATAAATCGAGTTCATGAACTTTTCTAAAGCAACCTACACATCAAATTGAAGCTAGTGATACTAGTAACACAATTATAACATCAACTTTTAACATCTAACAACATATGATCATCCAAGATTCAAGAACAACACACCAAAATTCAAGTTCATGCTAGTTACACTAAATCAACGAGATCGAGCATATAAATCATATATTCATGTTAGACTTGAGCCATAGACACTAATTAACACTTTTATAAGTTAAAAACATCAAGAACACAAAATCTAGTGATTTTAGAAAGTTACCCAAACGAGATGAAGTTGGTACCAAAATGAAGAGGATGAAGAGAGGATCACGAATATGTAATTTATTTGGTTGCTAGCTCCTTAATCCGGATTTAGATGATGAATGAATGAATTTGGATAATTGGGTGTGTGTGTTCTTGCTAGAGAGAAAGAGAGAGAGATGGAGGTGGAAATGAATGGGTGAAAGGGGTTGACCCTTTGACCTAGTCAAGGGTTTGATCCCTTGTCAAGTTTAGTCCCTCAACTTTCGCTCGGGTGCGGGAATTACCTAAACGAGATAATTTAAAACGCGTATCAACGAGAGATGTTATAAACATATAACGGACTTTATATTAGTATAACGGAAAAGTAAACGGAAAAAGGCGGGATGTTACATTACCTACTCCTTAAAAGAAATTTCGTCCCGAAATTTAAGTAGGCGTAGTAGTCGTTGTTTCTTCCTCGAGATCTTGCGTTTCTGAATTCACAAATAGATGAGGATACTTCCTTTGCATTTGATCTTGTCTTTCCCAAGTAAACTCGGGTCCTCTTTTGGCATTCCAACGAACCTTGATAATCGGGATTCGGCTTTGTTTCAATGTCTTGACGGAGGTGTCCACAATTTCAACCGGTTCCTCCACAAAATGAAGTATGTCATCAATAGTAAGTTCTTCGAGAGGGATGACGATATCGGGTTCGGCAAGACACTTTTTCAAGTTAGATACATGGAAGGTAGGATGAACGGAGTTCAATTGAGGCGGAAGATCTAAACGATAAGCAACGGTTCCAATACGCTCCAAGATTTCGAAAGGACCAATATACCGCGGATTTAGCTTCCCGCGTTTCCCAAAACGGATTACACCCATCCAAGGTGCGACTTTTAACATTACTCGGTCACCGACTTGAAATTCAAGATCGTTGCGTCGTTTGTCGGTATAGCTCTTTTGACGACTTCGGGCCGTCCTAAGCCTATCTCGAATTTGAACGATTTTCTCGGTGGTTTCGTGAATGAGTTCGGGTCCGGTGATTTGCACGTCGCCTACCTCGGCCCAACAAAGAGGTGAACGACATTTGCGGCCATATAGCGCTTCAAAAGGTGCGGCTTTAATACTCGCGTGATAACTATTGTTGTAAGAGAACTCGGCGAGAGGTAAGTGCTTGTCCCAAGCTTTTCCGAAATCAACTACGCAAGCTCGTAACATGTCCTCTAAGGTTTGAATTGTACGTTCGCTTTGTCCATCGGTTTGAGGATGATATGCGGTGCTCATGTCTAAACGCGTTCCCAACGCTTCTTGCAATGTACGCCAAAATCTAGAAACAAAACGGCCATCTCGGTCGGAAATAATCGATAAAGGTACACCGTGTCGGGCTACGATCTCCTTAATGTAAAGTTGTGCAAGTTTCTCCATTTTGTCCGTTTCTTTCATGGCCAGGAAGTGTGCGGATTTGGTGAGACGGTCAACAATAACCCAAATGGTATCATAACCGCCCGTCGTTTTTGGTAGTTTGGTGATAAAATCCATCGTTATTCTTTCCCACTTCCATTGCGGGATCTCGGGTTGTCGAAGTAGTCCGGACGGTCTTTGGTGTTCGGCTTTGACTTTGGAACATGTCAAACACTTGGAAACATAAGTAGCTACGTCCCTTTTGATGTTCGGCCACCAATATAGCTGTTTAAGGTCGTGGTACATCTTATTGGCACCGGGGTGAATCGAGTATCGTGACTTATGGGCTTCGTCTAAAATAAGGCTTCGTAGGTCCCCATAACTAGGCACCCAAATCCTTCCGGCGTAATATCGGAGTCCGGTCTCCCTAATTTCGAATCGAGAGACGAGAATGTTCAAGAGCTCGTGTGAAAGGTTTTCATCCTTGAGAGCCTCATCTTGGGCTACCCGAATTTGGCTATTAAGGTTTGTGTGGATAGTGATGTTTAAGGCTCGGACACGAAGAGGCACCGCTCTTTCTTTTCGACTTAAGGCATCGGCTACTACATTTGCCTTCCCGGGATGGTAACGAAGCTCGCAATCGTAATCGTTTAAGGTTTCAATCCACCTTCGTTGTCTCATGTTTAGTTGCTTTTGATCGAAAATGTGTTGGAGGCTTTTGTGGTCGGTAAAGATAGTACTCTTGGTCCAGTAAAGATAGTGTCTCCACATTTTAAGTGCAAAGACAACGGCTCCGAGTTCGAGATCATGTGTCGTATAGTTTCGTTCATGAATTTTGAGTTGTCGAGAAGCATAGGCAATGACTTTCGTTCGTTGCATCAATACACACCCAAAACCATGTTTTGAGGCATCGCAATATACAACAAAGTCATCATTGCCTTCGGGAAGTGACAAGATAGGAGCGGTGGTTAGCTTCGTTTTCAAGATTTGGAACGCGGATTCATGTTCGGTCGCCCAAATGAATTTCTTTCCCTTGTGAGTCAATGCGGTTAGAGGACGTGCAACCAAAGAGAAATTTTCGATGAATCTACGATAGTACCCGGCGAGACCCAAAAATTGACGAATGTGAGTAGGAGTAGTAGGAGTCTCCCATTTACTAATGGCTTCGATCTTTGTGGGATCGACTTTAATACCTTGGTCACTTACAACATGACCAAGAAATTGAACTTCCTTTAACCAAAATTCACACTTGGAAAATTTGGCATAGAGTTGTTCTTGTCTTAAAAGTTCAAGCACAAGTCGGAGATGCTGTTCGTGCTCTTCTTCATTTTTAGAATAGATCAATATGTCATCGATGAACACAATAACGAATTTATCGAGATACGGTTTGCACACGCGGTTCATAAGATCCATGAACACCGCCGGTGCGTTAGTGAGACCAAATGGCATGACAAGGAATTCATAACTACCATAACGAGTTCGGAAAGCTGTTTTGGAGACATCTTCCCCCTTAACCCTTAATTGATGATAACCCGAGCGGAGATCGATTTTCGAATATACACAAGACCCTTGTAGTTGATCAAAGAGGTCATCGATGAGAGGAAGAGGATATCGGTTCTTAACCGTCAACTTATTTAGTTCACGATAATCAATGCACATTCGTAGGGATCCGTCTTTCTTTTTAACAAACAAAATCGGAGCGCCCCAAGGTGAATGGCTAGGTTGGATAAAACCACGATCAAGTAGTCCTTGGATTTGACTTTGCAATTCTTGCATTTCAGATGGAGCGAGTCTATATGGTGCACGTGCTACGGGTGCAGCTCCCGGAATAAGATCGATTTGGAATTCAACCGGTCGATGAGGTGGAAGACCCGGCAATTCGTCGGGAAATACATCGGAAAAGTCACTAACAATTGGCACATCATCGATATGCTTCTCATCGGACTCGACTTTCTTAACGTGGGCAAGGATCGCAAAACAACCCTTACGGAGTAGTTTTCTAACTTTAAGGCACGAAACGAGATTGAGTCTGGTGCAACTCTTATCGCCATAAACAATCAAAGGTTCACCATTCTCGATAGGAATTCGAATTGCGTTAAGATCACAAAGGATGTGAGATTTCGTTTTGACTAACCAATTCATACCGATTATTACATCAAAGCTTCCTAGTTCCATGGGTATCAAGTCAATTTCAAATTCCTTACCCAAAATGTTTAACGCACACCCCCGGTAATATGTGTCGGCACTTAATAGTTTCCCGTTAGCCACTTCAATGGTATAAGGGGTATCTAATGGAAGAGGTGGAGTGCTAAAAGAATGAGTCAAAGTCTTGGATACAAAGCATTTATCGGCACCCGAATCGAATAAACAGGAGACATAGGAATTGTTGAGAAGAAACGTACCCGTGACTAGTTCAGTGTCATCCCGGGCTTCCTCGGTGTTGATGTTGAAATCTCGGCCGCGCGTATTGGTGTTATCTTTCCTTTTCGGGCATGCATTTCTATAATGACCCGTTTGACCACATTCGTAACAAGTGCCCGTCTTTGGTGCATTGGGCCACTTTCGAGCAACGGGAGTGGCACTTTTACAATCGTTGGCCTTATGACCAACTCCTTGGCACCGGTGGCAAATTAACTTACTACATTCGCCAAAGTGATGTTTGTTGCATTTGTTGCAAAGAGGTAGGTTCCCGGCATAACCCTTCTTGCCGTCGGAAGTGAAAGATTTCTTGGCAAAGTTGTTGTTGCTTGATTGGGAGGGTTCCCACTTTCTTTTGTTGCCGCCCGATTTATCCTCGGCCTTAGGTGCCGGAATTACGATTTCGTCAACCGTTTCAATTAGTTGGCGAGCCATGTTCATAGCGGCTTGATGAGTAGTGGGTTTGGATGACATCACCCCTTGTTTGATGCTTTTTGGAAGACCGAGCATGTAGAGCTCAATCCTTTGAGATTCGGGGTTAACAAGATTAGGACACATCAAGGATAGTTCGGCGAAGCGTTGATTATAAGCTTTAAGATCGTTTCCGACCGCTTTCAAAGCTCTTAGTTCTTCCTCAAGCTTTCGGGTTTCTTCGCGCGGAAAATATTCAACAATCATCTTTTCCTTTAGATCGGCCCAAGAGAGGGCATGAGCTTCATCGGTACCCACCGATTGAACATAGGTGTTCCACCATGTTAGAGCAATTCCGGAGAAAGTGTGAGTGGAGTATTTGACCTTGTCTTGGTCCCGACAACCGCTTATGCTAAAGACGGCCTCGGTTTGTTCAAACCAACGAGTAAGCACAACCGGTCCCCCGGTTCCATCATAAGTGTGGGGTTTGCACCCCATGAAAGCTTTGTAGGAGCACCCTTCGCTAGAGTTACCGGCTCCTTGGTTGTTGTTGTTGTTGTTGTTGTTGTTGTTGTGGTTGTTATTATTATTATTGTTGGATGAGTGACCGGCCATGGCCGCATCTACGGCGGTGGCTATCATCCGTTCGAGAGCTTGTTCGGGAGTTTCATTGCGGCGTACACGACGAGGAGCCATTGTTCCTTCAAGACACAAGAATATCATTGATTAGTATTCTCAATAATACTAACCGTGATATAGGATAAAGATAAAGAGAAGTTTTTTTTTTTTTTTTTTTTTTTTTTTCCTCGACTCGCCTTAAATTCTTTATGTCATAATGTCGGAACGTTCATATGAGTCACCGTAATATAATCCCGGAAATTATATTACCCTGATTCATATGTGCATTCGACATTATTCTATAAAGTCAAGGTGGCGTGTCAATCAAATTAAACAACGTGAGATTAAGATGAACTAAGAGTAGATATGAGTAGAAGCGTTCGAGTATAAATGCACAAGTAGTCAAGTAATTCCTACTTCAAGTCTATATGCCGGTTGTAGTCTAGACTCATCAATGTACCCTATGACTCGGGGTTGACACCAATGAACTCTAAATCCCTACAACCAACGCTCTGATACCATCTGTAGCGACCCGACCAAATCGTCATTGACGGCGCCGTCTACTTAGGTCCCGTTACGTGGTCATAAGTCTTTAAAACAACGTTTGACCAAAAGATATGTCGCCTTCATTTCAAAATAAAGATTGTTCCCAAAGTTTACAAGAATTGTTCAACCAATAGTTAAGTTACAACGTTATAATACGAATGAAATCTAGGCGACACGGTTTAAAGTAAAGTCAAAAGACGCTCCATGAAATGCACATATACTCGACATCCAATGCAAGTATCAAATAATGAGCGGAAGCATGTATCATGTATCGTTCAAGGACCTGAGAAAAACATAGAAATCTGTCAACGAAAACGTTGGTGAAATCATAGGTTTAAGTAAGTAAGTACAAGTGAACCACAAGATTTGCATCAAAGAAATAATAGTATACATTCCAAAAGTTTGTTTCACGAGCACCCAATTATCAAAGCTTAACATTCCTTCCATTGTATACCCCATCACTTAGTGCTAGAACAAACACTGATTCTCGAAAATATATTTCATCCGTAGACGGTAGCGAACCGTCAAGGATGAGGGTGGTCAACCCATATGGCCATATAACATAAGTTCTCGCTTACACCCGGCAAGTGTAACTAATGATAATCGAATTGAGGATTTAGTTCTAAACTCGTATGTAGAATGTTTGTTTTCCCGTCCTTGTGTTCACTTAATTCAAAAGAATCGTTTATGTTTTCTCATCCCAAATATAAGTTCAAAAAGAGTAAAAGTGGGACTATGATCTCACCTTGAGTGCACGAGTAGTAAAGTACTTCAACAAGTAAACGTGTGCAAAGAACAATGCTAGTCTTGACCTAAACAATAGGTTGTATCAATAACGGTAAACACGATAGGTCAAAGATGTTCAATTAGTCCCATGGCTCGTTAAGACTCGATCATAATAGCATGTGAATCAAATTGTCATGTTTCATGCAAGGTACAAGTATAAAAACATGTTAGAACGATTGCACAAATATTTGGTTAAGTTTGATTAAAAGTCAAACTTTGGTCGGTCAAAGTCAACGAAAGTCAACACGTTCGGGTCGGGTTCCGAACTATTTTTCTGAGGTTTTTAATCATATATGAACATGTTAGAACAAGTTTCATGTGAATCGGAGGTCCGTAGTATGCCAAACATTTTTCGTAATTTGGACATGGTGGTCAGAGCCTGACCAAGGCTTATGTCGCGCCGCGACATGGTCTGGCCGCGCCGCGGCATTAGCCGTGCGCTGGTACCTGGTCAGTCTCAATTGTTCAAGTCCCAAATCAAAACTCTTTCAAGCATAAATTACAAACCGCTAACATTTAGAACTCGCACCTTATATCGTTGGAAAGGTAATTTGACAAAGAACACAACTAAACACATTTCATCAATCAATCTACCTATTATAACAACCAAAATCGCATCTAATGCTCAACATTAATCGCATACAAGTTCATAAATGCAATTCAATGATTCGGGCAACCAATTTACATGAATGATATGCCGTTTCGAAGGTAATCAAGCATACATTCTAACTAAACACTTACCAACCATAATCCATGGCATTCAATGCATCAAAAGTCCATTTCAAGTTCATCAAACCCTAACCCAATTTCACCAAAATCATAAATCGAGTTCATGAACTTTTCTAAAGCAACCTACACATCAAATTGAAGCTAGTGATACTAGTAACACAATTATAACATCAACTTTTAACATCTAACAACATATGATCATCCAAGATTCAAGAACAACACACCAAAATTCAAGTTCATGCTAGTTACACTAAATCAACGAGATCGAGCATATAAATCATATATTCATGTTAGACTTGAGCCATAGACACTAATTAACACTTTTATAAGTTAAAAACATCAAGAACACAAAATCTAGTGATTTTAGAAAGTTACCCAAACGAGATGAAGTTGGTACCAAAATGAAGAGGATGAAGAGAGGATCACGAATATGTAATTTATTTGGTTGCTAGCTCCTTAATCCGGATTTAGATGATGAATGAATGAATTTGGATAATTGGGTGTGTGTGTTCTTGCTAGAGAGAAAGAGAGAGAGATGGAGGTGGAAATGAATGGGTGAAAGGGGTTGACCCTTTGACCTAGTCAAGGGTTTGATCCCTTGTCAAGTTTAGTCCCTCAACTTTCGCTCGGGTGCGGGAATTACCTAAACGAGATAATTTAAAACGCGTATCAACGGGAGATGTTATAAACATATAACGGACTTTATATTAGTATAACGGAAAAGTAAACGGAAAAAGGCGGGATGTTACACCTGAAGCCATCGTAGCTGCTGTATCTTTCTCCTGTTACAGTCCGAACTCCACCCACAATCACCACACGAATCCTACTACTAATAATAGTCTTTTGTTTCTACTTCTAATCGACACTCTTCACTATCGACTATCATCCACAATCACAGCCATTTTCATCTTCTATCCACACTAAACACCCTGTATATTTCTGTTTGATATCATCACAATCCACAAACCCTAATCACCACTCGCCATTACTTCCTGCTGCTGCAACATTTTTTTTTTCTGTTTCCTTGTCTGTTACGGTGACAAAGCACCACCACCTCACCACAAGAAACACCACGAACCATCCTCAAACTTCTAAGATCTTCTTCGTGCTGCAACTATTCCAAAGACACAATTTTTTTTGTTTCTCATTCGTTACTACTTCTGTCACAAACAACCTGACACAAACACTCACATACGATTTTATTTACGATATTAAGATTGATGAGAACAATACACGATTCTACGGTGATATGATAATCATGATAGATCATAATGATGATGATCAATCTTAAATATTTATTATTTACGACAAGCAATTGTGTGTAGCTGTCGAAATCTGTCTGATTGATAAGATAATGGAGAATGTCGAGCTGTAAAGGGGAAAGAAAGGAAGTCGTAGGGTATGAGGGCAGTTAGGGTATCCAAGGAACGCGTGGTTTTTCAAGAGCACCATAAACTTATTTTTTTAAAACCGCCAGACAAATATATATATACTAGATCGGATCCTTTATTTAATTTACAACTTGGGCCACATGTTATAGGTTGGGCCGAGAGTAAACGTGGGCAAGTTATTGGGTTATGTATCCGGTTATGGTTGAGCTGCCATGTTTGGCCCATGTACGTATTTGGTTAATAATAAATGTGATAACAAGATTGTGATTATGATCGGGTTAAAAAAAAATTAAAAACGCAAGTTATATCAGAAAAGTAAGAGTCAGATCGATGGTTAAAAGTTTGTTGTGTTTAACGGGAGGTTGTGGGTTCGAGTCTGGGAAATGGCATTCTAGTTTTTTTTAAGCCTATTTTATGTGAGGTAGTAATTTTGTTATTTATTAGAATTATTATTATTATTAATATTATTATTATTATTATTATTATTATTATTAAGTATTAAGTATTATTATAAAAACTATTATTTTCATTATTATCATTATTATTAAACTTTCATTTTTATTAAAAACTACTACTATTATCACTAATATTATCATTATTAACATTTTATGAATATTAATATTATATCTATGAAAATTTCTATTACTATTAATTTTATGAATAATATTATTATTATTATTGTTATTATTATTATCATCATTATTATTAACATTCAAATAATTATTTTCAACATTTTTTTTATCTAATGTATACATAAAATAAATATAGCTAAATTATTAATAAACCATATAACTTACTAAAGTAACAATTAATAATAATAATACATAAATTTGTTCGATTACGATTATATGTTTAAATATATATACTTGATATAGGTTCATAAATCCGAGATCAACCCTACACTTGTTCAAATGTCGTCATATGTATTTTCACTACAAAATACATTAGGTGAGTTTCATTTGCTCCCTTGTAATTGCTTTTGCAATATATATTTTTGGGCTGAGAATACATGCGCTGCTTTTATAAATGTTTACGAGATAGACACAAGTACTTAAAATATATTCTACGTTGAGTTGTACCACCCTGCATATCTTCCCTAATAGCTTGGTAACTACTATCAGTGTAGTGAGATTTCATAATAAAGGGAATATGCGACGTTGATTAAATGTTAAGTATGGTTACCAAGTGCTCAACAACTTAGAATATTATTATTAAAACGTTTATGTATATGAAATCTTGTGGTCTATTAACATATTGAAATGATTATTATGATAAACCTATGAACTCACCAACCTTTTGGTTGACACTTGAAAGCATGTTTATTCTCAGGTACGAATTAAGTCTTCCGCTGTGCATTTGCTCATTTTAAGGACAATACTTGGAGTCTACCATCGCAATGGGACCAGATGTTGATGATTTCGTCAAGGGGGATAAGGACGGGTCCTCACAATTGAATTTTTATATTATTATTAAAAATGATGATTATTATTATCGTCGTTATTATCGTCGTTATAGTTTTTATCTAATTATCATTATTATTATTATTATTATTATTATTATTATTATTATTATTATTATTATTATTATTATTATTATTATTATTATTATCATTATCAATAAAAGGTATTATCATTAAAAATTGTTATTTTTATTATTATTACTATCGTTATTATCATTAAAGTTATGATTAAGTATTATTATTAATATTATCATAATATTTATTATCATTAGTATTATTATAATTAAAAACTAATATTAGTAACACCTAATTATTATGATTACTATTATTATCATTAACATGAATGCGCTATAAAAGACGATTATAAGGTATTAAACAAATCGATTAGGAAATAATGAGTATGAGTATCATGATGAAATTAAAATATTGTAAGATATTGAGTTAGATAAAATTATCGTTCTTAGTATTTTTATCATTACTATTATTAAATGTATCGTTAGTATTGAAACTATCATTTTAACAAAAATTATCATTTTAAATGAAATGTCATTGTTATTATAAAATATCATTATTATTATCATTTTAAATAAAATTATTATTTTAAAATTAATATTAAAAAGTATCGTAAAAATTAAAGTTATCATTATTAGAATTATCATTTTATCATAATATCATTTTTAGTAAATATAAATATTGATATTTTTATTAATAGAATGATAATAATTATTATTACAAAATAATACAACTTTTACTTATTATTATTAACAATGTTATTTTTATCAAATAAATATGTAATACATATAATAAAATTACCTTAATATATCATAATATTTTATGAAATTTATTACTTAAGATATATAAAAGTATATTTTTGTATAAATTTTTATTTACTAATAAATGAATTATATTATTTACTCTAATAAATCTTTTAAATATATTTAATAAATATAAAATGACGATATTTAAACTATATAATAATCATGTATAATTTTGGAAATCATTTTGGGTCAAATTGACTTTTGTTGACTTTTGCATATTTAGTGTCGAGCATTAGGATTGTGGTACACTAGGTCATAACCTAAATTGTTAGACAAATATTGACCAACATATAAATATATATACTTAATTTAGGTTCGTGAATCCAAGGCCAACCTTGCACTTGTTCAATGACGTTATATGTATTTTTACTACGAAATACAGTATGGTGAGTTTCATTTGCCTTTTTACCCTATACATTTTTGGGCTGAGAATACATGCGCTGTTTTTATAACTGTTTCCTAAATGCTTTTGAGATATATTTTTTTGAACTGAGAATACATGAACTGCTTTTATAAATGATTGACGAAATAGACACAAATATTCAAAACTACATTCTATGATAGAATTATTTGGATTCAGAGGTTCGATTTAGTAGTTAACGGAGAGATGATTTTGCATTGCGTACGCATTAGCTCCCGTTTTAACTACCATCGGCGGGATGATTTTGCATTGCACGCACGCACTAGCCCCCGATGTATTGTATTGTATTATAGTCGACTTTGTAGTTGGTAACGGAGGGATGATTTTGCATTGCGTACGCATTAGCCCCCGTTTCAGCTACCCTCGGAGGGATGATTTTACATTGCGCACGCATTAGCCCCCGTTGTAAGAATTATATTGTATTAACTACCACGGTGTGATGATTTTGTCATTGCACTACGCATTAGCTACCGTTGGTGAGTTGTTTGAAAGGTTCCGGTGTTCTTCATATGAATGATTTTACAGCAGGAATAGACCTGCACAGATTGTTTTCTAATTATGAGTATCTTGTGGTCTATTATTATTTACTCGTATTCAATCCGTATTCGTACTCGTACAATACACAACTTCTAAATGTATATACTATTGGTATATACACTTCAATGATCAGCTTTTAGCAGCCTTAATGAGTCACCTAAACATGTGGGAACCATCATTTGGCAACTAGCATGAAATATCTAACAAAAATACAAACTAATGGAACCTTATATTCAAGGGTAGGATCACGTTTTTCTTCACCAACCATAAACACATTTTCATTCCAATTTTTATGCTTCAAATTACTCTCTCTCAATTCCTCTCTTATTGTTCTAAGTGTTCTTCATCATTTTCTTCATAATCTAGCTCAATCTAGCTCAATCTAGTTAACCTAGATCAACATATAAAACAACTACTCAAGAACACTTCATAAACACTTTAAAGTTTACAAGTTTACTTCCAAGCTTTCTAATCCATTCCAAGTAATCATCTAAGATCAAGAAACATCTGTTATTTACAGTAGGTTATCATTCTAGTTCAAGGTATAATTCATATTCAAACTTTGATTCAATTTCTATAACTATAACAATCTTAATTCGAGTAGAAATCTTACTTGAACTTGTTTTCGTGTCATGATTCTACTTCAAGAACTTTCAAGCCATCCAAGATCCTTTGAAGCTAGATCATTTCTTGTCACTTCCAGTAGGTTTACCTACTAAACTTGAGGTACTAATGATGTTCATAACATCATTCGATTCATATATATAAAACTATCTTATTCGAAGATTATAACTTGTAATCACTAGAACATAGTTTAGTTAATTCTAAACTTGTTCACAAACAAAGTTAATCCTTCTAACTTGACTTTTAAAATCAACTAAACACATGTTATATATCTATATTATATGCTAACTTAATGATTTAAAACCTGGAAACACGAATAACACCGTAAAACCTGACATACGCCGTCGTTGTGAAACCGGGGGCTGTTTTGGGTTAGATAATTAAAAACTATGATAAACTTTGATTTAAAAGTTGTTCTTCTGGGAAAATGATTTTTATTATGAACATGAAACTATATCCAAAAATCATGGTTAAACTCAAAGTGGAAGTATGTTTTTCAAAATGGTCATCAAGACGTCGTTCTTTCGACTGAAATGACTACCTCTTACAAAAATGACTTGTAACTTATATTTATGACTATAAACTTATACTTTTTCTGTTTTTATTCATAAATTTCAGTTCAATATGAAACCATAGCAACTTGAATAACTCAAAACGGATTTAAAACGAAGAAGTTATGGGTAAAACAAAATTGGATATTTTTACTTGTTGTAGCTACGTGAAATTTGTAACAAATCTATACAAATCATAACTTAACTAACTTATATTGTATTATACATGTATTCTAACATATATTATGTAATCTTGGGATACCATAGACACGTATACAATGTTTTGACATATCATATCGACCCATCTATATATATTATTTGGGAACAACCATAGACACTCTATATGCAGTAATGTTCGAGTTAGTTATACAGGGTTGAGGTTGATTCCAAAATAATATATATACTTTGAGTTGTGATCTAGCCTGAGACTTGTATACACTGGGTCGTGGATTGATTCGAGATAATATATATTGATTTAATTCTGTATATCTAACTGTGGACAACTAGTTGCAGATTACTAACGTTGGACTGCTAACTTAACAAACTTAAATCGTTAAAACGTAATAAAACATATTGTGAATATATTTCGATCATACTTTGATATATATGTATATATTTGTTATAGGTTCGTGAATCAATCAGTGGCCAAGTCTAATTCTCAACGAATTAAGAATCTGTGAAAGTGAGTTATAGTCCCACTTTTAAAGTCTAATATTTTGGGATGAGAATACATGCAGTTTTATAAATGTTTTACAAAATAGACACAAGTATGCGAAAATACATTCTATGGTTGAATTATTATTACTGAATATCACCCTTTTTAGTCTGGTAATCTAAGAATTAGGGAACAGAAACCCTAATTGACGCGAATCCTAAAGATAGATCTATTGGACCTAACAAACCCCATCCGAGTTATGGATGCTTTAGTACTTCGATTTTATCATGTCCGATGAGAGTCCCGGAATGATGGGGATATTCTAGACGTGTTCTATTAATGTCGGTTACCAGGTGTTCACCATATGAATGATTTTTATCTCTATGCAGTTTATGCGAAATGCCTGATATGAGATGGATGTTTATGAAAAATGAAATCTTGTGGTCTATTATTACAATTTGATATATATAGGTTAAACCTATAACTCACCAACATTTTTGTTGACGTTTTTAAGCATGTTTATTCTCAGGTGATTATTAAGAGATTCCGCTGTTGCATGCTAATTAAGGATAAGAATTGGAGTCAGCATGCTTCTAATATATTGTTTAAAAACTGCATTCGGAGATTTAAATCGATGTGTAATATTATTGTAAACCATTATGTAATGGTCGTGTAAAAAATGTTATCTTTTAGATTATCATTACTGGATAATCTACGTTATGATTTTAAAACCTTTAACGATAAAATAAAGGTTATGGTTTGTTTTAAAAATGAATGCAGTCTTTGAAAAACGTCTCATATAGAGGTCAATACCTCGCAAGGAAATCAATTAATATGAAACGTTTATAATCGATATGAACGGGACATTTTAAACATGTTACCACCACCTAACCCCCATGCGATCGCATGGGGATTAAGTGATTAAACCATGCGCTCGCATGATTCCACAAGACAGCTCACATTCAATTATATATGGTTGCCGACACTTTGTGTAAGTAATTATATATATTATTTAATATATAATATATTTAATATTTAGAATTAATTAAATATTATATTACATTCTCGTGCATAGTTGGTTTGTAATTTTAGCACCGATGAGTTGTACGTTGACGCTCGACTTACGTGCCGGTTCCGATTTTTTGAACGCATTTTCGTACGCTTAGAAAACTAGCCTTTTACGTTACGCGACGTGTACCCTTATTAATAATTTGACTTTCTCATCAACAAATTACCTTATAATAAATGTAAATTATAAAATTGATGTTGTGGTTATTTGCTTCTATAAATCAGTGGCTCGTTGTTTGTCAAAATATATTAGTTTAAATCAGGACGTTTTATGACTAAGTTAAAATATATAGATATATATATATATATACATATATTTTCATTTAGAAATATAAATTTGTACTTAAAATATTTACTTAATAATGTAACATTTAGTTTTTCAAAACCATTTATATTTCAAAGTTAATTTTTATTTCTTAACTTAAATAGATACAATTCATTTATGTATTAATGTTTTAAATATCAATCGCATCACTAAGCGAGGGTTACTACTGCGTACTTAACTAATTTGAAAACAATATATTTTTAATGAACACGGTCTAATTACACATTACAAGTTTTTATATATTCAACCACAAATATTCTAATTCACTTTATTTAAACAAGGATATTTTACTAATCAAGTTTAATTATATCGAAAACGTTTTCGTACACTTGTAACAAAATCATTTTTTTAACTTTAGTCTTCCACTAACTTTTGTCTAATCCTTGTTAATGACACTTTTGTTCTTATTTGTAAATCACTTTAGCATTTTCCGAATATGGTTAAAAGGAAAGGTTTGCTAAATCAAAAGTGGACTTCTCAACAGAGACTCTTAATCATACACCGTACCTGATAAATCATTCATTTGATATTATCTTCTAATTCCATCGATAAACATATTGAAATAAATACGTTCATGTAAAGTATTATACGTTTAATACTTTGTTAATATTCTCAAGTTATAATATATACATATACATATATATATACATATTCATATCCAATTATATAATGGTTCGTGAATCGTCAGAATTTGATCGAGATTAAATGAATGTATGAACATAGTTTAAAATTCTTGACACGGCATGCATACCATTTCATAATATATCCAACTATAATTGACTTAATAATATTCTAGATGAACTCAACGACTCAAATGCAACGTCCTTTGAAATATGTCATGAATGACTCCAAGTAATATCTCTAAAATGAGCAAATACAAAACAGAAGATTTCTTTCATACCTGAGAATAAACATGCTTTCGAGTGTCAACCAAAAGGTTGGTGAATTCATTAGTTTATCATAAATAATCATTTTTCAATAATATAATAGACCACAAGATACTCATATTTAAAAAACAGCCTGTGCAGGTCTGCTCACTACTGAAAAATCATTCATATGAAGAACACTGGAACCTTTCAAACAACTCGCCAACGGTGGCTAATGCGTACTGCAATGACAAAATCATCTCACCGTGGTAGTTAATACAATATAATTTATACAACGGGAGCTAATGCGTACGCAATGCAAAATCATCTCCCGAGAGTAGCTGAAACGGGGGCTAATGCGTACGCAATGCAAAATCATCTCTCCGTTACCAACTACAAAGTTGACTATAATACAATACAATACATCGGGGGCTAGTGCGTGCGTGCAATGCAAAATCATACCGCCGATGGTAGTTAAAACGGGAGCTAATGCGTACGCAATGCAAAATCATCTCTCCGTTAACTACTAAATCGAACCTCTGAATCCAAATAATTCTATCATAGAATGTAGTTTTGAATATTTGTGTCTATTTCGTCAATCATTTATAAAAGCAGTTCATGTATTCTCAGTTCAAAAAAAATATATCTCAAAAGCATTTAGGAAACAGTTATAAAAACAGCGCATGTATTCTCAGCCCAAAAATGTAAAGGGTAAAAAGGCAAATGAAACTCACCATACTGTATTTCGTAGTAAAAATACATATAACGTCATTGAACAAGTGCAAGGTTGGCCTCGGATTCACGAACCAAAATTAAGTATATATTTATATGTTGGTCAATATTTGTCTAACAATTTAGGTTATGACCTAGTGTACCACAATCCTAATGCTTGAGACTAAATATGCAAAAGTCAACAAAAGTCAATTTGACCCAAAATGATTTCCAAAATTATACATGATTATTATATAGTTTAAATATCGTCGTTTTATATTTATTAAATATATTTAAAAGATTTATTAGAGTAAATAATATAATTCATTTATTAGTAAATAAAATTTTATACAAAAATATACTTTTATATATCTTAAGTAATAAAGTTCATAAAATATTATGATAGATTAAGGTAATTATATTATCTGTATTACATATTTATTTAATAAAAATAACATTGTTAATAATAATAAGTAAAAGTTGTATTATTTTGTAATAATAATTATTATTATTATATTAATAAAAATATCAATATTTATATTTACTAAAAATGATATTATGATAAAATGATAATTCTAATTATGATAACTTTAATTTTTACGATACTTTTTAATATTAATTTTAAAATAATAATTTTATTTAAAATGATAATAATAATGATATTTTATAATAACAATGACATTTCATTTAAAATGATAATTTTTGTTAAAATGATAGTTTTAATACTAACGATACATTTAATAATAGTAATGATAAAAATACTAAGAACGATAATTTTATCTAACTCAATATCTTACAATATTTTAATTTCATCATGATACTCATACTCATTATTTCCTAATCGATTTGTTTAATAGCTTTTAATCATCTTTTATAGCGTATTCATGTTAATGATAATAATAGTAATCATAATAATTAGGTGTTACAAATATTAGTTTTTAATTATAATAATACTATTGATAATAAATATTATGATAATATTAATGATAATACTTAATCATAACTTTAATGATAATAACGATAGTAATAATAATAAACATAACAATTTTTAATGATAATACCTTTTATTGATAATGATAATAATAATAATAATAATAATAATAATAATAATAATAATAATAATAATAATAATAATAATATTAATAATTAGATAAAAACTATAACGACGATAATAACGACGATAATAATAATCATTTTTAATAATAATATAAAAATTCAATTGACTATAACTTCTAATCCGTTCATCGAAATCATTCGATATCTAAATGAAAAGTTCTTAATTTTTCGTTATCTTTCCAACGACATACATATCTTATATCTTATCTCAACCGCATATATAACTAATTCAGGATTCAACATAACCTATCTAACGACAATATCAAAACTACAAGCATGCATAATCCTAAAGTATGATCAAAATATATTCACAATATGTTTTATTACGTTTTAACGATTTAAGTTTGTTAAGTTAGCAGTCCAACGTTAGTAATCTACAACTAGTTGTCCACAGTTAGATGTACAGAATTAAATCAATATATATTATCTCGAATCAATCCAAGACCCAGTGTATATAAGTCTCAGGCTAGATCACAACTCAAAGTATATATATTATTTTGGAATCAACCTCAACCCTGTATAGATAACTCGAACATTACTGCATATAGAGTGTCTATGGTTGTTCCCAAATAATATATATAGATGAGTCGATATGATATGTCAAAACATTGTATACGTGTCTATAGTATCCCAAGATTACATAATATATGTTAGAATACATGTATAATACAATATAAGTTAGTTAAGTTATGATTTGTATAGATTTGTTACAAATTTCACGTAGCTACAACAAGTAAAAATATCCAATTTTGTTTTACCCATAACTTCTTCGTTTTAAATCCGTTTTGAGTGATTCAAGTTGTTATGGTTTCATATTGAACTAAAATTTATGAATCTATACAGAAAAAGTATAAGTTTATAGTCAAAAATATAAGTTACAAGTCATTTTTGTAAGGGGTAGTCATTTCAGTCGAAAGAACGACGTCTTGATGACCATTTTGAAAAACATACTTCCACTTTGAGTTTAACCATGATTTTTGGATATAGTTTCATGTTTATAAGAAAAATCATTTTCCCAGAAGAACAACTTTTTTATCAAAGTTTATCATAGTTTTTAATTATCTAACCCAAAACAGCCCCCGGTTTCACTACGACGGCGTATGTCCGGTTTTACGGTGTTATTCGTGTTTCCAGGTTTTAAATAATTAAGTTAGCATATCATATATATATATATATATATATATATATATATATATATATATATATATATATATATATATATATATATATATATATATATATATATATATATATATATATAACATGTGTTTAGTTGATTTTAAAAGTCAAGTTAGAAGGATTAACTTTGTTTGCAAACAAGTTTAGAATTAACTAAACTATGTTCTAGTGATTACAAGTTATAATCTTCGAATAAGATAGTTTTATATATATGAATCGAATGATGTTATGAACATCATTACTACCTCAAATTTAGTAGGTAAACCTACTAGAAGTAACAAGAAATGATCTAGCTTCAAAGGATCTTGGATGGCTTGAAAGTTTTTGAAGTAGAATCATGACACGAAAACAAGTTCAAGTAAGATTTCTACTCGAATTAAGATTGTTATAGTTATAGAAATTGCATCAAAGTTTGAATATGAATTATACCCTAAACTAGAATGATAACCTACTGTAAATAACAGAGGTTTCTTGATCTTAGATGATTACTTGGAATGGATTAGAAATCTTGGAAGTAAACTTGTGAACTTTAAAGTGTTTATGAAGTGTTCTTGAGTAGTTGTTTTGTATGTTGATCTAGGTTAACTAGATTGAGCTAGATTGAGCTAGATTATGAAGAAAATGATGAAGAACACTTAGAAGAATAAGAGAGGAATTGAGAGAGAGTAATTTGATGCATAAAAGTTGGAATGAAAATGTTTTTATGGTTGGTGAAGAAAAACGTGATCCTACCCTTGAATATAAGGTTCCATTAGTTTGTATTTTTGTTAGATATTTCATGCTAGTTGCCAAATGATGGTTTCCACATGTTTTGGTGACTCATTAAGGCTGCTAAGAGCTGATCATTGAAGTGTATATACCAATAGTATACACATTTAGAAGTTGTGTTTGTACGAGTACGAATACGGATTGAATACGAGTAAATAGTACTGTAGTAAATAGTGTTTTACTGTAGCAAATAGTATCATACTGTAGCAAATAGTTTTTACTGTAGCGAATAGTATTTTACTGTAGCAAAGCGAAAATTTACTGTAGTAAATAGTATTTTATTGTAGCAAATAGTGTTTTACTATAGCAAATAGTATTTACTGTAGCAAATAGTGTTTTAGTTGTACATCTTTGATTTAATTGTATTTCTTCTTATATATATATAAAATAAAAATTTACATCATAAAAAAATAAAGCGATTATATAATTATCACAAGTTATGACGTTCGTGAATCATCAGACAAATGAGGTGGTCAATTGTCTACATAAACTCATTTCAATTAATCAGGTCTTAACAAGTTTGATTGCTTAACATGTTAGAATCATTTATTCATGTAAATATTAATCTCTTATAATATATAATCATGGAAAAGTTCGGGTCACTACAGAGCAACTGAAATGTCCCGTTCATATCGATTATAAACGTTTCATATTAATTGATTTTCTTGCGAGGTATTGACCTCTATATGAGACGTTTTTCAAAGATTGCATTCATTTTTAAAACAAACCATAACCTTTATTTTATCGTTAAAGGTTTTAAAATCATAACGTAGAATATCCAGTAATGATAATCTAAAAGATTACATTTTTCACACGACCATTACGTAATGGTTTACAATAATATTACACATCGATTTAAATCTCCGAATGCAGTTTTTAAACAATATATTACAAGCATGCTGACTCCAATTCTTGTCCTTAATTAGCATGCAACAGCGGAAGCTCTTAATAATCACCTGAGAATAAACATGCTTAAAAACGTCAACAAAAATGTTGGTGAGTTATAGGTTTAATCTATATATATCAAATTGTAATAATAGACCACAAGATTTCATTTTTCATAAACATCCATCTCATATCAGGCATTTCGCATAAACTGCATAGAGATAAAAATCATTCATATGGTGAACACCTGGTAACCAACATTAACAGAACGCGTCTACAATATCCCCATCATTCCGGGACTCTCATCGGACATGATAAAATCGAAGTACTAAAGCATCCGTAACCCGGATGGGGTTTGTTAGGCCCAATAGATCTATCTTTAGGATTCGCGTCAATTAGGGTTTTTGTTCCCTAATTCTTAGATTACCAGACTAAAAGGGTGATATTCGATTTCGATAATCCAACCATAGAATGTAGTTTTGATTACTTGTGTCTATTTCATAAAACATTTATAAAAGCAGCTCATGTATTCTCAGTCCCAAAAATATATATTGCAAAAGCATTTAAAAAGGGAGCAAATGAAACTCACCATACAATATTTTGTAGTAAAAATATTCATACGACAAAACTGAACAATGTAGGGTTGGCCTCGGATTCACGAACCTATATCAGTTATATATATTAAAACATATAATAACAACTAACAAGTTGATATATTAATAATTTACATATCATATTACTAATTAATATATATTTATCCTATGTATTTTAGGTAGTTAATATTTATTTCTACATTACATTTATTAATATTAATATAGTAAATACTTATTAAAGTAATTCAATAATATAATATTTATCATTTATCATAATATTTTACAAATAGAAATTTATTTCAAGGTTTATATATGATAAGAATATATATTTATATTAATATATTTTATAGATATCTTACTTAATGTCATAAAAATTTAGTAATATATAATATTAACATATCTGTAATGTATATTTTTCTTTTTGAAAAGTAATATTCATTTGTAATAATAACAATAATAGTGATAATAAAAATGATACTTTTGATAATGATAATTTTTAATATAAATGGTATTAATAATAATTTCAATAATGATACTAATAATAATAACCTAAATGATAATAATAATGTTAATTCTAATACCAATGTTAATAATAATAATGAAAATAGTTTTATTAATCATTTTAATACTAAGGATAATAATTTTTAATAGCAATGATAATAATAATAATAATAATAATAATAATAATAATAATAATAATAATAATAATAATAATAATAATAATAATAATAATAATAATAATAATAATAATTATTATTATTATTATTATTATGATATTACTAATATTAACAATAATGATAATGATATTAATTGTATTAAAAATACTAATAATTATGTTCTTCATATTAGTAATAACCTAATAACAATAATAACTAATAATAACAATAATAATAATAATAAAAATGAGTAATAAGTAAACTACCTCAATGAAGTAGCCCTTAAAAAAATGTCCAAGTCCGGGTTTGAACCTGCGACGTCCCGCTAACCCGATAATATCCTTAACCGTTACTCCGTATCAATTTTTCTATTATTATTAAGATTTTAATATCTTTTAACATAGTTCTCTATTTCGAAATCACCATCAATTATCATCGATGTTATTATTATCATCATTGTCAAGTATCGTCACATCCTTACTTCATTTTCAACAAAGAGCATAAAGTGGGTCTCAGCCCAATCAACCCAAATAAATATACAGCCCACTTACTAGCAGTCCAACAGCAAGAATTAGTAATTTGCTCTCGGCCCATTTGCACATATCATCTATCATAATATCATTGATTAATCCTCGACTATCACTTTCATAAATCTCATCACTTCGTCATTTTTTCCATATTCTTTAATCATAATAGATAATAGCTGTCACTTAATAATACTAGATTAAGTAATATATCTGTAACTTTCAAAGACAAAATTTAGTGGATGATGTTTCTTTTTGGCCCATCTCAATTGGCATGAAGTGAACACAACCGACAACAGCAAAAGTAGATTCGTGGTTACCAAAGAAAATAGCAGTAACTTCGATGGGTCTTGTTTGTTTGTGGTTTCACTAAGTAAAGCAGAAACAGCGAGCTATATGTAGTAGAAACAGGGATAAGGTAGCAACATAGCAGGTTTGTTTGAGTTTGTTCGATGGTGTATAGGTTGTGGTGCTCGATCATCATGAAAGAAACAGAAAAAGATTATAAAACGCAGGCTGGCAACATCATTATCAATTCACGTCCCACTTGAAAAGTTGTGGTCCCATTCGAAAGATTCAAGAAGGTAATTGAATTCGTTGGCTTTTAGGCTAAGTTAACTGCAACTTTCTATATCTCTATCCCAATATATAATTTATTAAAGAGCACTCCCCTTGTCTGCCACAAACATGTCCCAATCAAGAAAAGAAAAAAGAACGGTTTCCATAATATTTTAAAAAAGTAGTTCACCCACTACTTTGATTTAAATAAGGGATTCGCTGGATTTAATATTAGTACTAAAGCTTTTCGTTATCATCATCATAACTTCATCATAAGTTCATCGTCATCTTCATTTAACTTCGCGTTTTGTATCACAACAGTAACATCAACAATTACAGGAATTAACGCAACAAACAAGTGGTAATTCGAATGGGTTTTTGGTGGTTCTCACAGCGAAACAATGAAGAAAATATAGCAATAGCAGTAATAAGGAGTCGATGGTGGTTGTGGTTAAAATTGGTGGTGGTTTGTAGGTGGCTCTTCTCGGTTGCAGCAGGGTTTTTTTTTTAAGAGTTAAAACAGGTGGTTTTCGTTTCTTCATTGTAACAGAAAACATGAGTGGAAAACAGAAAAGAAAAAGAAGTGAGAGAGATATGGAGATTGTTCTTGGTGGTGGTGATTCATGGTGGGTTTGTAAAGTGAATGGTAGTGTATAGTGGTGGGAGACTTCGGTGGTTAAGTGGGTGTTAGAGTGGAGGTGTGATGAGGTGGCGGATCATGGTGAGGGTGTGTTTGATGGTACACTAAACGAAAAAAGAATGATAGGTAATGAAGGTAGTTTTGGTTCTTGTTTATGATGGTTTGGAATGAGGATGATGCAAGTATATGACTAACCATAGTTGTTTGTTCAAGGCGGTTAGTAATGGTCGTGGGTTTGTAATCGAACAAGTGGGTCTTTGATGGTGGTGGAGTTTCATTGACAGCAAACATTAACTGAAAGTGTGTGGGTTTTGTAACTTGAAGATAGCTAGCATGGTGATGATTGTGATTGCGTGTGTCGACAGAAACAAAATTAGCATTAAGATTATTCAAAGGATGAGATAATAGATGACGGTTTAATGAAGAAGAAGCAAGAATAGTAGTAGTAGCAAGACAAATGTGTTTCAATCGTGTAGCAACTAACCGTTCGATGATAAAGAATGATGTTGTTCAAGGTTGGTCTTCTCGGCAAAATAGGAGCAAGAAGAGAGGTGTTCGAGTTAGTTTTGTAATCGAACGAAATAATAACACATTAGTGAACAAGATGGTTTAGGTTGGTTCTAGTTTGTGATCCCAGAAAGAAAAGAAAACAAAGTGGTGCAAGTTTTTGATATAATATCACATTCACATACTTGTATATATATATAAGGTAGTAATAGAAGAGTTAAAGAGGTGATGGAGTGGATGATATCTATATGCACGTGTAATGCATATATTGAGTTAGTTAGACATCAAACTCAAACAGTAACCATGACACTCAATTACACAATATAGCATAGTAATCAATAGTAATCTCAAATAGAAAAGCAGCCACCAGTTTGTTTTAATTTACCGACAATTTTCACGGATTATTATTTCGTACTCCGTTGTTACTCAATGGCGGACAAAAGTTCACAGAAAAATCCTAAATTTTTATATTAAATTCTTTTATTTATTTAAGTCATTATTATATAATTAACTGTTTAAAATTATCAAATAAAAATTAACTCAACTGTCCGCGCTCGATTTTAGGTAAAATATAAAAAGTGTTAAAATTTATTATTTAGCTTCTAAATATATATTTAATAGGCCTATGATTCATATAACTCATTTTCGGATCATCGTTTATTTTAAAATTATATAAGTTTCTTTTTAATTTTATTTACTATCAATTGAATGACAAATGAGTGCTACTATAGTTTACTAAATAAATTTGAAATCAAATATATATATATATATATATATATATATATATATATATTCGATATACATTATTTATATATATATATATATATATATATATAGATACATTTTAAATTATAATATTACTTTATTTTACATAATTAATTCAAATAACTAAATTTTGTAATATTACAAATTACCATTTTAATATATATTTAAATACATACATTTCTATTTACAATATAACGTTCGTGAATCGTCGAGAACAGTCGAAGGGTAATTGAATTTATAAAACAGTTCAAAAATTTTGAGACTCAACCTAACAGACTTTTCTTATCGTGTCAAAAATACAAAATCATATCGAGAGTTCCAACTGAAAGGATCCGTTCATATATATTATAAATGATTCTCAATAGTTGATTACATCGCGAGGTATTTGACCTCTATATGATACATTTTTCGAACATTGCATTCGTTTTTAAAAGATAAACTTTCTTTACATCGAAAATTGGCAGGCATGCATACCATCTCATAATATTCAACTACAAATGACCTAATCTGTCAGTTACTTAATAATAAAATCTAATGAACTCAACGACTTGAATGCAACGTCTTTTGAAATAATGCCATGAATACTGATGTGCGTAGAGGAGTATACAAAATAGTTATATATTTACTACGAAAAACTATTAAATACGATACAATTTTACACAAGTTATTTATTTATTTATAGAGTGGATATACCTAAACCTTGCTACAACACTTATAGGCAGTGTACCTAATCGTACAGTAGTGTAGTTTTTAGTAAGTCCGGTTCGTCCACAGGGAACTCGCCAAGTTTAACGCTATATTTTTAAAAACTATATTTGTATAAATATAAATATAAATATAAGTAGTATTATTATTATAAAAGGGGGTTTTTACCGTTTAATGACCGGTTTGTCGATTTTAAAACTTAAGTCGCAGTTAAAACCTAATGTAAAATATTAGAAATAAATATAACTTAATTTTAAGCTTAAAGTAAATAACGATTGTGATAAATAAAAGTGCGATAAATAAAATGACAATAAATAAAATTGCGATAATTAAAAAGTACGATAATTAAAAGTGAAATTAAATACAATGAAAGTAATTAAAAAGTACGATAATTAAAAGTGCAATTAAATATGAAATAAAGAAATTATGCTTATTTAAACTTCCGTAATCATGATGTTCGACGTGTTGTTTTTAGTTTAGTACCATGGGTTAATTGTCCTTTGTCCTGGATTATTTGATATGTCCATACGGTTTTGTCCATAATAGTCCATCAGTCATAAATATAAAGTGCGAGAGTCTTCGTCAAATTATCCTTATACCCGAAGTCAAATATTCCAACTAATTGGGGATTCGAATTGTAACAAGGTCTTAATACTTTGTTTAATGAATACACCAGGTTATCGACTGCGTGTATTCCAAGGTTTTATTACTTTATTAACAATTACACCAATTACCCTTGAATGTAATCCACCCCTGTTTCAACTAGTCCATTAACTATTAATCCAGTTCCGTGTCCGGTAAAATGAATAATTATTGGTATTTATAGATATCCCGCCCACCGTACCCAGTCAAGCGTATGTGGTTATTTATAGATACGTCAAATTATAAGTCTATATATTAAATTAACGAGGTATCATTTAGTTAATATAAAGCCCATTAATAGCCCATAGTCTAATTTTCACAAGTGTCGTTCTTTTATCCAAACTCCAATTATGGTACAAAGCCCAATTACCCAAATTTAATATTTAGCCCAACATCACGATTACTTCGGCATTAAATAAGCATAATAATAACTTAGCTACGAGACATTAATTTAAAAAGGTTGAACATAACTTACAATGATTAAAAATAACGTAGCGTTACACGGACAAAATTTCGACTTACACCCTTACAACATTCGCTAACATACCCTTATTATTAAAATTAAAATTAAAATTAAAATTAAAATTATAATATATATATATATATATATATATATATATATATATATATACATTTGAGAGATGAGAAGAGAAAAAGATGTGTTTGTTCGATCACCAAACTGCGAATTTATAGGGGTGTGGCCAGAAAAAGTGACCCATGCGATCGCATGGAAATTGCACTTCCAGGCCATGCGATCGCATGGCCTGCTTTTCCAGCTCACATGATTTTATTTACTTCTTACCGACGGTTTAATAAATAAATATAATATATAAATAATTTTAAGAATTATTTAAATATTATATTATATTTATGTGCATAGTTGACTTGTAATTTTCGCTCCGTTGCGTCGCGCGTTGAGAGTTGACTCTGGTCCTGGTTCCGGATTTTCGAACGTCCTTTCGTACAATTTAATATCTTGTATTTTGCGTTTTGCGGCTTGTACTCTTCTAATTTTGAGAAGTTTCTCATCAATAATTTGAACCACTTTGATTGTACTTTGTACTTTTGAGCTTTTTGATCGTTTGCGTCTTCAATTCGTCGAATCTGTCTTTTGTCTTCACTTTTTATTATACAAACGAATATCACTTGTAAATAGAACAATTGCAACTAAAAGCTTGTCTTTCTTGAGGGATAATGCTATGAAATATATGTTCATTTTTAGCATTATTGATAATGCTAAAAACGAACATATATTTCATAGCATTATTCCTCAAGAAAGACAAGATTTTAGTTGGTATTGTTCGATTTACAAGCAATATTCGTTTAAATATTAAAAAGTGAAGACAAAAGGCAGATTCGACAAATTGAAGACAAAAAGGTCCAAAGAGCTAAAAAGTACAAGATACAACTAAAAAGGTTCAAAATATTGATGAGGAACGTCTCAAAATGACAAGAGTACAAGTTACAAGACGCAAAGTACACGATATAAAATAATACGCGAAGACGTCCGAAAATCCGGAACCGGGACCTGAGCCAAGAAGAAACGCCCGACGCAACGGACCAAAAATATCTAGTCTACTATGCACAAGAATATAATATAATATATATATAATTATATATAATTATATATTATATATATTATTATTATTATATTACGTCGGCAAGAAGAAAACAAAGCAATTTGGCTGGATCCAGGGTGGCCATGCGACTCGCATGGCCAGAAGCACAAATCCATGCGAGTCGCATGGAGTGAAATTGCTGGTCAGGTCCTATATAAAGCCAGTTTTCTGCCGAGTTTTAATCATCTTTTTTTTCTTCCTCTTCATACGTAAATATATTTATATTTATATTTTAATTTTAATTTTAATTATAATTCTAATAATAAGGGTATGTTAGCGAATGTTGTAAGGGTGTAAGTCGAAATTCTGTCCGTGTAACGCTACGCTATTTTTAATCATTGTAAGTTATGTTCAACCTTTTTATATTAATGTCTCGTAGCTAAGTTATTATTATGCTTATTTAAAACAAAGTAATCATGATGTTGGGCTAATTACTAAAATTGGGTAATTGGGCTTTGTACCATAATTGGGGTTTGGACAAAAGAACGACACTTGTGGAAATTAGACTATGGGCTATTAATGGGCTTTATATTTGTTTAACTAAATGAAAGTTTGTTAATGTTAATATAAAGATTTACAATTGGGCGTCCCTATAAATTACCATATACACTCGATCGGACACGATGGGCGGGGTATTTATATGTACGAATAATCGTTCATTTAACCGGACACGGGAATGGATTAATAGCCACTAGAATAATTAAAACAGGGGTGAAATTACATTCAAGGGTAATTGGTGTAATTGTTAACAAAGTAGTAAAACCTTGGTTTACACGCAGTCGATAACCTGGTGTATTCATTAAACAAAGTATTAAAACCTTGTTACAATTCGAATCCCCAATTAGTTGGAATATTTATCTTTGGGTATAATAATAATTTGACGAGGACACTTGCAATTTATATTTATGACTGATGGACTGTTATGGACAAAAACCAGACGGACATATTAAATAATCCAGGACAAAGGACAATTAACCCATGGGCATAAAACTAAAATCAACACGTCAAACATCATGATTACGGAAGTTTAAATAAGCATAATTCTTTTATTTTATATTTAATTTCCTTTATTTTATATTTAATTGCACTTCTAATTATCGCACTTTTATTTATTGTTATTTAATCGCACTTTTAATTATCGTACTTTTTAATTATCGCAATTTTATTTTATCGCATTTTTATTATTCGCAATTTCATTATCATTATTTACTTTACGCTTTAATTTAAGTCTTGTATTTATTTTATATTTTACATTAGGTTTTAACTGCGACTAAAGTCTTAAAATCGACAAACCGGTCATTAAACGGTAAAAACCCCCCTTTATAATAATAATATTACTTATATATATATTTGTATTTTTATAAAAGTAAACTAATATAGCGTTGAGCTTTGTTTAAAGATTTCCCTGTGGAACGAACCGGACTTACTAAAAACTACACTACTGTACGATTAGGTACACTGCCTATAAGTGTTGTAGCAAGGTTTAAGTATATCCATTCTATAAATAAATAAATATCTTGTGTAAAATTGTATCGTATTTAATAGTGTTTTTCTAGTAAAAATAATACTATTTTATATACACCTCGCTTCACATCAAGTTATTTTTGGCGCCGCTGCCGGGGACATCGCCGAAGCGAAACGCCATATTTTTAATTTTTTAAGTTATAATTAGTTTTTGTAAAATTTATATTTTTTTTAAAAAAATTAAAAAATATAAAAAAAAAAACTTTTAAAATCGAGAAATAAAAAAATATATATATATATTTTAAAGTGTATTTTAAGTTTTTCTTTATTATTTACAAAATATTAAAGTATTTGTATTTTATTTTAGTAATTTATTAAGTTTTTATTTAAATTATATATTTATATCTTATATTATATATAAAACAGAAATTAAAAAATAAATATTAAATAATTACGTGACCTGTCATTTGAACCAGTCCAATTGAACCAGTTCAGGGTATCCATGCGACTCGCATGACCCACCGGCTTATTTCATGCGACTCGCATGAGGGGTCTGACAAGGCCACATCCGAACCCTAAAAACGCATTTATTACGGATATTAATTTATTATTATTAATTAAACCCTAAACCTAATTATTATTATTATTATTAGTTTTAGTTTTATTTTTACTTTTTATTTATTAATGTATTTAGTATAAATTAGTTTAATAAAATTGTAAAATTAATAGTTTTATTAAATAAATAATATAAAAATAATATTTTTATAAAAATTATACTTTTACAACTTTTTGTATATTTTTATATTTTGTCCCTTTTTAATCGTTGTAGCGTAATATTTGTATTTTTTAGCTCATATTTAATTTTAAACTTAGTTTTTGCTATAGTTATTTTTACTCCTAGATTTTTAGGCTTTGCCGTAGAATTCCTTAAGTGCTTTTTCTTTAGACTAAGATTTAGGTGCTTTAGAATTTTGCGACGCCTTTTTAAGTTTTAGTTTCTTTTTAAGTTATTTCCATTTGGGATTTAGTTTTTCCTTGTAAGCTTTAATATTTTTAGACCTTTTACTATGTATCAATTATCATTCCAATTAGTAATTTCAATTTGCGATTATAATTTTAAGTTAGTTGTAGTAATAAGGTTAGGTTAGTAAAGTATTTTTAAGTTTTTATAAGTTTCTTTTATTTTTCCGTCATCTTTTATTTTTCAACCATTTTTTTTTTTTTTTCAACCCTTTTCGACGAACTCTTTTTCTCTCTTATTTCTCGCCATTCTAGTTTTTAGGACTTAGAATTTTTTTTCTACTTCTTATCTAAATTTCTTAAAATTACGAAAATTTATTTTAAGTGGTTAAATTAATAGACATCAAAATTTTCTGGTTCGTAGTAATAGTTGGATTTGTACGTGGACCGGGTTATTGGAGCCAAACAGTCCTCAATTATATTGAGACCAAACGAATCCTGCCCCTCTGCTGCATCTTTTGGCTATTCAAAACGTGGGCAAAATCAGAAAAGTCTATTGATTGGATAACTTATTATAATTTTTCTTTCCTTTTTAAAACTAATAGGATATTCAGTGAATGTACCGAGCAAGACGTTCATCACCTTTTGTACGTTCACCACCTGTAACTAGATCAAGACATCGTTTAGCAAATATAACCGCCGTTGATTTTTCTTTAGAATCGTCATCCAGTCGACCAAGTACTTCAGTTCAAATTACCGATAATCCATTTTTTGAACCCAACCTCACAATTGAGAATCCAGAGAATATTCAGGAACGGTTCATAGATCCTGAACCATTAAACTTTCCTCCGGAGCCACCAATCATTCAAACAGAGATTGTTGAGGAACGAACCATTAAAACAGAATCATCTAGTGATACCGAGTCAACAAATTCAATTATGGAGAATCTGGAACCTTTAAGTATGGAAGACCGAATGAGAGCTAAACGCACTGGCCAAGGTCACGCAATTACTCATCCAGACATTAATGCGCCAGATTATGAAATCAAAGGACAAATTCTACACATGGTGACTAATCAATGCCAATTTAGTGGTGCGCCGAAGGAAGATCCAAATGAACATCTACGTACCTTTAATAGGATCTGCACACTATTTAAAATCCGAGAAGTGGAGGATGAACAGATATATCTCATGTTATTTCCCTGGACTTTAAAGGGAGAAGCCAAAGATTGGTTGGAATCGTTACCTGAAGGGGCGATCGATACATGGGATGTTTTAGTTGACAAATTTCTTAAACAATTCTTTCCTGCATCTAAAGCCGTAAGACTTCAAGCAGAAATTGTTACGTTCACACAAAAACCAAATGAAACTCTATATGAGGCGTGGACAAGATATGGAAAGTTATTAAGAGGATGTCCGCAACATGGTTTAGACACCTGTCAAATAGTACAAATATTCTACCAAGGATGCGACATCACTACAAGAAAAGACATAGATATAGCAGCTGGTGGTTCTATTATGAAGAAAACCGAAACTGATGCTTACAAAATTATTGATAATACTGCTTCCCACTCACATGAGTGGCACCAAGAAAAAGACATCATTAGATCATCTAAAGCAGCTAGAGCCGATTCTAGCCATGACTTAGATTCCATTTCGGCAAAGATAGATGCTTTCGAGAGACGAATGGAAAAGATGACTAAGGATATTCACTCTATACGAATTAGTTGTGAGCAGTGTGGAGGACCACATTTGACAAAAGATTGTCTAAGTATTGAATTAACAATGGAACAAAGAGAGAATATTTCATACATAAACCAAAGGCCTGGAAATAATTATCAGAATAATTATCAACCGCCAAGACCGATTTACAATCAAAACCAGAATTATAACCGAAATATTCCATACAATAACCAACAAGGTCCTAGCAATCAACAAGTATCCAATAATACTTATAATCAGCAAAGACCTAATTTTCAAAACAAACCACCACAACAAACCGATGATAAAAAGCCGAATTTAGAAGATATGATGACGAAGCTAGTTGAAACTCAAACGCAGTTTTTCACATCTCAGAAACAAACCAATGAACAAAATGCTCAAGCATTTAGAAATCAACAAGCTTCTATTCAAAATCTGGAACAAGAAGTAAGTAACCTAGCAAGGTTAATAGGTGAAAGAAAACCGGGAAGTTTACCAAGCGATACAAATGCTAACCCCCGGAATGAAACAGCTAAAGCTATTACCACAAGAAGTGGTACAACACTTAAATCCCCTGAAATACCTGTAACTTCTGATGAAACTATTCCTACTCCACAAGAACCACAACCTGATCAAGATAAGGAAAAAGAACCGGTAGTTGAGAAGGTTAATGAAGATAACACAGTTAAGGATAAACCTTATGTTAAACCATACCAACCACCACTTCCTTACCCGAGTAAAATGAAGAAGGAAAAACTTGAAGCCGAGCAATCCAAATTCTTGGATATGTTTAAACAGATAAATGTAAATCTTCCTTTCATTGATGTGATTTCAGGAATGCCAAGATATGCTAAATTCTTGAAAGATCTAATCACGAATAGAAAGAAAATGGAAGAACTCTCGGCTGTCACTATGAATGCAAATTGTTCAGCAGTGCTGTTGAATAAGATACCAGAAAAACTATCTGATCCAGGAAGTTTCACAATTCCATGTTTTCTGGGTAGTCTTAGTTCAATAGAAGCATTGGCAGACTTAGGTGCTAGTATAAATCTAATGCCGTATTCACTATACGCTAAACTAGACCTTGGAGAATTGAAACCAACCAGAATAAGCATACAACTAGCCGATAGATCAATAAAATATCCTAGAGGGATAATGGATAACATGCTAGTTAAAGTTGGTACTTTAGTATTTCCAGTAGATTTTGTTGTTTTGGACATGGAAGAAGATTCTCAAGTTCCTCTCATATTAGGAAGACCATTCTTAAACACGGCTAAAGCAATGATAGACGTGTTCGGTAAGAAACTGACCCTAAGTATAGAGGATGAGAGTGTTACCTTTTCAGTTGATAGAGCAATGCAACAACCACAATCTGCAGATGATACATGTTATTATATTCAAACTATAGATGCACATGCAGAATTATTAGAAGAATTTCCAGAATTACAAGGAACAGGAGAATGTTCTTTAGGAGAAGGCAATGAACCAATTGATGAAGCTGAAATGTTAGCTACACTTATAGCTAATGGATATGAACCAACAACAGAAGAAATTCAAATGCTAAAAGAAGAAGACAGATATCGATATAAATCATCGATAGAAGAACCTCCGAAATTAGAGTTAAAGCCACTTCCAAACCATTTGGAATACGCTTATTTACATGGTGAATCTGAATTACCTGTAATAATATCGTCTTCTCTTACTGAAAATGAGAAATCACAACTCATTTCTGTGTTGAAAGCTCATAAACCAGCCATTGCATGGAAGATTCATGATATTAAAGGAATAAGTCCTTCGTATTGCACACATAAAATCCTTATGGAAGAAGGTCATAAAACTTATGTGCAACGCCAACGAAGACTAAATCCTAATATGCAAGATGTAGTTAAGAAAGAGATTATTAAACTGCTAGATGCAGGTTTGATATATCCAATTTCTGATAGTCCATGGGTAAGCCCAGTTCAATGCGTACCTAAGAAGGGTGGCATGACTGTCATCACAAATGAGAAAAATGAGCTTATTCCTACTAGGACTGTAACAGGATGGCGTGTATGTATTGATTATAGAAAATTAAATGACGCCACCAGAAAAGATCACTTTCCCTTACCTTTTATAGATCAAATGTTGGAAAGATTAGCCGGAAATAGTTACTATTGTTTTCTAGATGGATTTTCCGGATATTTTCAAATTCCAATAGCACCCGAGGACCAAGAGAAAACCACATTTAAGTGCCCTTATGGTACTTTTGCTTACAAACGCATGCCATTTGGACTTTGCAACGCCCCTGCAACCTTTCAAAGGTGTATGATGGCGATTTTTCATGACATGATAGAAGAATGCATGGAAGTATTCATGGATGACTTTTCAGTCTTCGGTGATACATTTAAATCATGTCTAGTTAATCTGGAACGAATGCTAATTAGATGCGAAAAATCAAATCTAGTACTTAATTGGGAGAAATGCCATTTCATGGTTAAAGAAGGCATCGTTCTTGGACATAAAATTTCAAAAGAAGGAATTGAAGTGGATAGAGCTAAAGTAGATGTAATTGCTAAACTTTCACATCCCACCAATGTAAGAGGAGTTAGGAGTTTTCTAGGGCATGCCGGTTTTTACCGACGTTTTATAAAAGATTTTTCTAAAATTGCCACTCCTATGAATAAACTCCTAGAAAAGGATGCGCCATTCATCTTTTCAGATGAATGTATCAAATCTTTTAATATTCTTAAAGAAAAACTCACTAATGCACCGATCATGATAACACCAAATTGGAATCTACCATTTGAACTAATGTGCGATGCAAGTGATTTTGCAATGGGAGCCATTTTAGGACAAACGATTGAAAAACGATTTCAACCTATATATTATGCTAGTAAGACATTACAAGGAGCACAAACGAACTATACAACCACTGAAAAAGAACTCCTTGCTATTGTCTTTGCTTTTGACAAATTTCGATCATATCTAGTTCTAGCAAAAACGGTGGTCTATACCGACCATTCTGCTCTTAGATACCTATTTTCAAAACAAGATGCTAAACCAAGATTAATCCGTTGGATCTTACTCTTACAAGAGTTTGATATTGAAATCCGAGATAAAAGAGGAGCAGAAAATCTCGCCGCTGATCATCTTTCTCGTCTTGAAAATCCCGAATTAGAAGTTCTGAATGAATCGGCCATACAAGACAACTTTCCTGATGAATATCTATTGAAGATAGATTATAAAGAAATCCCATGGTTTGCAGACTATGCAAACTACTTAGTTTGTGGATTCCTTGAAAAAGGATTATCGTACCAAAGACGAAAGAAATTCTTCAGTGATATAAAACACTATTTCTGGGAAGATCCACATCTGTTTAAAAGTTGTCCCGATGGAATAATACGCCGATGTGTATTTGAAGATGAAGCTAGTAAAATTTTAAACCATTGTCACACAGGACCAACAGGAGGGCATTATGGGCCTCAACTAACAGCAAGAAAAGTTTATGAAGCTGGATTCTATTGGCCTACAATTTACAAAGACGCACACCTTCTTTGCAAATCCTGTGATGCATGTCAAAGGGCCGGAAGAATAAGTCAACGTGATGAAATGCCACAAAATGTCATCCAAGTATGTGAAGTATTTGACATTTGGGGTATTGACTTTATGGGTCCATTTCCAAAATCTCATAATAATCTATATATACTCGTAGCCATTGATTATGTATCTAAATGGGCGGAAGCACAAGCTCTCCCAACTAACGATGCACGAGTTGTAGTCAACTTTTTAAAACGTCTTTTTGCAAGGTTTGGAACACCGAAAGCTTTAATAAGTGATCGGGGTACTCATTTCTGTAATAATCAACTTGAGAAAGTTCTTAAAAGATATGGAGTAACTCATAAAATCTCCACCGCATATCATCCACAAACAAGTGGACAAGTTGAAAATACCAACCGAGCTTTAAAACGTATTCTAGAGAAAACCGTAGGATCAAATCCGAAGGAATGGTCCATTAAATTGGAGGATGCACTCTGGGCTTTTAGAACAGCCTACAAAACTCCAATTGGAACCACACCTTTTAGACTTGTTTATGGAAAAGCATGTCATCTTCCAGTAGAAATTGAACACAAAGCATTTTGGGCTTTGAAGACATGTAATCTTGATTTACATGAAGCCGGACGTCTACGATTAAGTCAACTAAACGAATTAGAAGAATTAAGACATGAAGCATACGAAAATTCGTTAATCTATAAAGAAAGAACGAAGAAATGGCATGATAAAAGAATCAGAAGTTCAAAAGAATTCAAAGAAGGAGACAGAGTTCTTCTTTTCAATTCACGATTCAAGCTATTTCCTGGAAAATTGAAATCAAGATGGTCTGGACCATTCATAGTCAAAAGAGTTTTCCCATACGGAACGATAGAATTAATAAATTCAAATGGGATTGAATTTAAAGTTAATGGTCACAGAGTTAAACATTACATACATGGTCCGATGGAAGTCGACAACGAAGTTAATCACAATTTCGACACCACAGCTAACTAAGTGTGGGGAGAATCAAGTCTTTAAAGGATAATATGTATTTCTGTTAGAGTTAGATTGTCTGTTTTCGTGTAGTTCTCGAAAATGGAACACGTATGGTCTTTCCCTAGCAGACCCTAAAGAACTAGTCTTCTCCCCCCATTCTGAATTTTTATTTTTTTTTAGGTTTTTACAAAATGAAGACTGCCTGTGAATTAAACCATGGTCTAATGCTACACGCTTTGATCACTAAACGTAATAATGACATACTACCGTGTGAATTAGTATCAGTAATCAGAGAAAGAATGGACGGAGTTAGAAAAGGATCCAGATGCGAAGATAATAAGTTACAATTTGGTAAAGGAAAATCAAAATCCGCAGCGAAAAGAAGAGCACGACACCTAGAAAGATGTCACAAATGCGGAAAATGGTCACATGGAGGTAAATGTTCAAATAATCAAACCTATTCAAATACCGAATTTGTTACTTTATGCAGAGACGGACCGTTCATATGTTTAGAAGAAAAGACAATGAATGCTCGAGGTTACGCCTATGTAGCCATGGAAAACCAATTAAACCGACTATCTTATGAATATAATAGATCATATAACTAAGAAATCTATTTCACAGGTATGTCTGTACAGTTTTTATTTTTATTTTTATTTTTAACCTTTTGATAATAAACGCTAATTTGTTCGCTAAAAAGTATTAAATTGGTATTGAATAAAATTAGGTTTGGCGACCGAAATTATTGATATCGTTCAAAAATTTATTACATCACTGCGAAATTTAACGTTTATTCTTAAGGTATAAATATCTTTAATCAATCAACCCAAAATATTTCAAAAATTCGTCATGAGTTAAATTAGGTCTTGGAACCGAAATTACTTTACCGAAAAGAGGGGCGCATATTTTTGATAATATTTGATTGATTAAAGTGGGATAAAAAGACAAAAAGATTTTTAATTTTATTTTTACCATATTTTTAAAATTAATATTTAAATCTTAAATTAATATTGTAAACTTTGTAAAAACAATATATTTAAAATTGTAAATATTTGAAAAATTAATATAAGTTTGATATGAATTTATAAATTTTTAAATTAAGTTTGGTGTGAATTTTTAATATTAATTTTGAATTTTATATTTAAGTTGTGTGAATTTAAAAACAAAAATTTACTTTATCTCATTAAGTTAAGAATATGATTTTTAAAATTCGTCGTAAGTTGAAGACTAGGTCTTTGAACCGAAATTACTTTACCCGAGGGAGGGACGAGAACTTTTATTATCATTATTTTTAATCTTATTGATTTAAAGTATGCCAAAAAAATTAGAAAATCCAAAAATCTAAGCTTTTAAAACAATCGCTTGAAAATGACAAATTTTAAAATTTTGTCGAGGGACGGACTAGGGCATAGTCCCGAAACGACCTCGTCTTAAAAAGAAACAAAATTTTTAAAATTTTATTAAATTTTATGTTTTAAAAGTATAAGTTTTTTTTATAAAAAAAAAAAAAATAAAAAAAAATAAATATTACCTGGAAAATACCCCCATGCGACTCGCATGGGGGTAGGCTCTAAATCATGCGACTCGCATGGATAAAGAAAACAGGTCAGGATCATTTATCCAGCAAATCTGCTCTGTTTCTCACAATAACACACATACACAAACACGAAAACTCTCCAAAACACTCTCAAAAATCCGCCATTTTTCACCAAATTTCTTGCAAAACTTCACAACAATCATGCCTAGATTCAGTAGTCTCAACCCCTTCAGGAGAAAGGTAAAGATTTCACCCCTAATCTCTTTAAATTCGAATTTTTGTGTTCTTGAGCTAGAAATTTTATATTTTGATTTTGTTAATTTTAGGTGTAATTAGAGCTAAATTGTTGTTATATTATGCATGTATATCCTAGATAGAAGCTATTTAACATGAATTGAAGCTAAAAACTTCAAATTTTTAAGAATCTAGGGTTTGTGTTCTTGAGCAATTTGGGGCTTTTTGATATAAACAGGTTATGGCCGATTTTTGTCATGAATTATTGCTAAATTAAGTAGAGTAACATGTTTAGGTAGTTAATTGATCCAAACTTTGAGCCTAAACATGTTTTTGAGAATTAAAGTGGACTTTTTAAGTCTAAAAATTCATGAACTTGGATAATTTGATATAAAGGCCATTTGAAACTTGTTTCATTGCTAGTAGTGATTATTTTGGCATGTTATTTAAGATAAATGCTTATGAACTTGATGTACATTTTTCGTATATGCTTATTTGACAAAGTGTAGACTTGACAAAAATATGAAAATGAGCACTAGTTTGATTTGAATGCCATGTAACAAGTGTTTAATTGCTATAATGATTATTGTTGACATGTTTAAGAGTTTAAATGTGATAAAACATTGTACACATTTTCGTATGTAAAAATGTAGAATTGTTATTGTTAAGAAAATGTGTATAAAATGTATTATGAATTGAACATGTCATCATAATTGTTTCAAGTTATTATTTTGCTAACACTAATGCATATTTGGATGCACAATTTTTGTGTTTAATGTGTTTTACAGAGAGCCGATACTGGAGGTTCAGGAGCATCATCGTCCAGGCAACCAGAGCCCGAACCGGAAATGTTTCATGAACAAGAACAACATATGCAACAAGAAGAAGAAGAACAGGAGGAGCAACATATTCCATATCACGATCAAGATCAATTATTCATGAATCAGTTTCGTCAATTCGCTCCACATCAAATGATTCTGAGTTTAGACATTAATGAAGATCAGTTACACCCAAATCTGAGATTTGATCGATGTTGGATAGAGTATCCAGATTATCAAAAGAACATGCACATTCTCTACTTTAAGGTTGTTGAAATGCCAAGGGCAATTGACTGGGTACCTTTGGAAACAGTTGACCTTGCCGAACCGATTCGGGAATTATTGGTGCAAAGGTATGGTAATTCTCAGTTTAACGATTGGATGCGCCTATTTTCCATTCGTAGAACCATATATAGGGAATGGTGTATAGAATTACTTAGTACTATTAAGTTAAACAGTGATGTTAGGAGGATAGATGATAGAAGCTTTATTAGATTTCTGTTAGGTGGACGCATGTACAGAATGTCCATGATAGATTTAGCCAGGGCCTTACAGATTTACACCCCTGCTGAACTTTTGAGCCCCGACTGTAATAGCCTGATTGCCCAAGGAGAAAGGGTAGATAGGGAATTTGATATTAACGCTGTCTGGAGGCGTATGTCCCACTTTAATGAATTTCACGCCAGTGGAAATCATACATACTTAGATATAGACAGAGCTGAACTCCGGGTAATTCATAGATTCTTAGCAAACACAATTACACAAAGGGGAAGAAATAAGGAGAAATTGACCGTAAACGATTTGTTCTACCTCAAGTGTATTAGAGACCCGAGGAGTTTCGTTAACATTCCCTATTGTGTTGGTTATTATCTCGCTAATGTAGTTTCGGGGATGAAATCGGGGAGTATTATAGGTGGTGGTATTTTCATTACTCTCATTGGAGAGTATTTAGGTGTAGATAAGCACCAAGGGGGTCCAATGAACGAAATAGAGGACGGAGGTGAAACTATAAGTTCAAACCTTTATCACGGTGCAAGGGTATTATTGATGAGACGTGGTCGGGTATATCGATACGAGGGACCTCAGCGACAGGTAGAAAGAGGTTCGGATGACGAGATGGAGGAGGCGAACAACATTATAGGAGTTGTTCGGGAGACTGCTCTTGATTTAGGCGTTCGTATGGAGGATGAATACATGACGAACTATGATAGGCATATGCAGTACGAGGCATGGCAACGTCGGAATGACTACGAGCATTCCCGGCAACGAGAGCATGGCCGATGGGATTATCATCAGCGCCAAATTATAAGCCAGTTGCAGCCTGGCGAGATGTATTATCCGACCCGACCCGCATACTATCCCGCACATCAGCCAGAAATGAGACCACCCTATGATTCATATGATTATGACGCAGCATACCAGTTCACCTATAATCAGCCATGGAACCCGGACGCGAACATGAATTGGGATCCATATCCTAATTTTCCTCCTAACCCACCTCCTGATCAGTAGAGATAAGTTGGTAATTTTTATTTTTATTTTAAACACTTAACATTTTATTACGTTTATGTAATGTTTGATATTCTTATTATTATTGTGTACTAATATTTTTCTTATAGTTTGAAAGTGGGATGCCAAAGTTCCATTTCAAATTGCATGTATGATTATATTTGTATTGTATGTATTCTATTTTTATGCACAAAACAGGGTAAAACAACGCATTTTCAAAGACTGGCATTAAGTTCAGCAAAAGCAACAAATTTTGACGACAAGATGAAAAATATATGTGAAATAGCAACAAGACGGAATGAACAAATGATGTGCACCATTTATCATTCAGCAAACAAACGCCAATATATTTGGAAACTTTGGTAAAAATTTAATCATTTTCACACAAATCACCCTCAATAATTTAAATTGTTACTGATTTCTTGCAAATGAGGGCATTGCAAGATCTTAAGTGTGGGAAGGGGTTAAATTCTTTCGGATTTTAAAATTTTTATATTAAACACTTGGTTACCATTAAAAATACTAGTAAAGCAGTAGTTGTATTAGAATCTAGTGCTCTCTGATAAAAAAGAACAGCCCTAGTCTTATATACTGACTACCCAATTCTAGTAAAATTTTTCAATTAAATGAATTCAAATCATGTTTATACATATTTATGAACGATAAAACTAGGTTTTAACACCGAAATTATTGTTACCTCGGAAAGGACATAAATTGAGAAACAAATTAAAATGTTAAAATTCATTTAAAATGGAATAGAGGACGATAAAAAGGAAAATAAAAGCCAAGTGTGGGAAAATTTACCAAGTTATTTTAAACATATGCCACATATATCTGTAACAAATAACTGAAAATACTTTTGCTTTGAACTAAACTAAACTGTTTTACCCGATGAAAGAAAAGAAGAGATGGATCTACACGATGAATCAATTCCATCATTAAAAGGAAGTAAAGTCTTTCGAAAAAGACACGCGCTTCTTGATTTAGGTCATGAAGTTGTCGTTCAGACCAGCTGTAGGTTGACGAAAAATCTAGAAAAGTCATCACTAAAATCAGCAGGAAATCCACGGACCTCAGCATTAAACAGGGTCGCCAAGTGGTCAGATTTATCCTAACCATGAGAAGGATTTATCTCGTACAATGGGGAGGCACCATGCAAATTAGCTGGATAAGACTAATGAATCAGATTCCCAGAAAGGATAATCTCCTTAAAGATTAAAAATCAGCTTTTAAGACTGATATTACTCAATCCTAGAGATTGACCTTAAAGATTGAGAATTACAAACTCATGGAATTCAATGATATCTAAACTCGAGCTTGAACGAGAAAATATTTTGATCAAAAATACAAACCGATTTGTTTTCTGAAAACCCTATTTTCAATGCGTTCATTACCATTGAACGTAAAATCCTAGGAATTCACCTGGAATTCATTAGGTCACCTGAACTAAATCGGGTGTCAACCGTAAGAACGGTGGTTGCATAGCATGGTCAAAGACAGGACCTTGTGCCAGACCGAAAAATTATAAGGGTGAGCTTTTACTATTGCTCCTACCAAGGATAGTAATTGCGTCCGACACGTTATAGACCATAATCAAAAGCATGTCACGGGACATTGCCTTAACAGTTGCTTGTTCAACGCTTTCCTTTACAACCGGACGGTAGTTTACCGAAAGGTAATATACGGGACAAGTAAACTGGACGTGTTGCTTTCCAAATACAAGGTTAGCAAGTGGGTGACACAAAACCGCAAGTTTTGAGCTAAAATTTTCAAATCTGAAACCCACCAAACCCACAAAAATATTTTGCAAACACCGGTAAAGGGTTATTCCGGAAAACTTATCTAGGGTAAAAACTAGATTTCAAAAGATCAAATGTTTTCATAAAGATCCAATTTCCTTAATGGATCTAAATTTTTATAGTCATGTGGGACTGTAAACCATATCGTTATTACCATTGTTTATACCGCCGTATAGAAATCACTGATGTACAAAGTATGAAGAATAAAGAAGTGATTCTAGTATTTCAAGACAATATTGCTTGAGGACAAGCAACGCTCAAGTGTGGGAATATTTGATAATGCTAAAAACGAACATATATTTCATAGCATTATTCCTCAAGAAAGACAATATTTTAGTTGGTATTGTTCGATTTACAAGCAATATTCGTTTAAATATTAAAAAGTGAAGACAAAAGGCAGATTCGACAAATTGAAGACAAAAAGGTCCAAAGAGCTAAAAAGTACAAGATACAACTAAAAAGGTTCAAAATATTGATGAGGAACGTCTCAAAATGACAAGAGTACAAGTTACAAGACGCAAAGTACACGATATAAAATAATACGCGAAGACGTCCGAAAATCCGGAACCGGGACCTGAGCCAAGAAGAAACGCCCGACGCAACGGACCAAAAATATCTAGTCTACTATGCACAAGAATATAATATAATATATATATAATTATATATTATATATATTATTATTATTATATTACGTCGGCAAGAAGAAAACAAAGCAATTTGGCTGGATCCAGGGTGGCCATGCGACTCGCATGGCCAGAAGCACAAATCCATGCGAGTCGCATGGAGTGAAATTGCTGGTCAGGTCCTATATAAAGCCAGTTTTCTGCCGAGTTTTAATCATCTTTTTTTTCTTCCTCTTCATACGTAAATATATTTATATTTATATTTTAATTTTAATTTTAATTATAATTCTAATAATAAGGGTATGTTAGCGAATGTTGTAAGGGTGTAAGTCGAAATTCTGTCCGTGTAACGCTACGCTATTTTTAATCATTGTAAGTTATGTTCAACCTTTTTATATTAATGTCTCGTAGCTAAGTTATTATTATGCTTATTTAAAACAAAGTAATCATGATGTTGGGCTAATTACTAAAATTGGGTAATTGGGCTTTGTACCATAATTGGGGTTTGGACAAAAGAACGACACTTGTGGAAATTAGACTATGGGCTATTAATGGGCTTTATATTTGTTTAACTAAATGAAAGTTTGTTAATGTTAATATAAAGATTTACAATTGGGCGTCCCTATAAATTACCATATACACTCGATCGGACACGATGGGCGGGGTATTTATATGTACGAATAATCGTTCATTTAACCGGACACGGGAATGGATTAATAGCCACTAGAATAATTAAAACAGGGGTGAAATTACATTCAAGGGTAATTGGTGTAATTGTTAACAAAGTAGTAAAACCTTGGTTTACACGCAGTCGATAACCTGGTGTATTCATTAAACAAAGTATTAAAACCTTGTTACAATTCGAATCCCCAATTAGTTGGAATATTTATCTTTGGGTATAATAATAATTTGACGAGGACACTTGCAATTTATATTTATGACTGATGGACTGTTATGGACAAAAACCAGACGGACATATTAAATAATCCAGGACAAAGGACAATTAACCCATGGGCATAAAACTAAAATCAACACGTCAAACATCATGATTACGGAAGTTTAAATAAGCATAATTCTTTTATTTCATATTTAATTTCCTTTATTTTATATTTAATTGCACTTCTAATTATCGCACTTTTATTTATTGTTATTTAATCGCACTTTTAATTATCGTACTTTTTAATTATCGCAATTTTATTTTATCGCATTTTTATTATTCGCAATTTCATTATCATTATTTACTTTACGCTTTAATTTAAGTCTTGTATTTATTTTATATTTTACATTAGGTTTTAACTGCGACTAAAGTCTTAAAATCGACAAACCGGTCATTAAACGGTAAAAACCCCCCTTTATAATAATAATATTACTTATATATATATTTGTATTTTTATAAAAGTAAACTAATATAGCGTTGAGCTTTGTTTAAAGATTTCCCTGTGGAACGAACCGGACTTACTAAAAACTACACTACTGTACGATTAGGTACACTGCCTATAAGTGTTGTAGCAAGGTTTAAGTATATCCATTCTATAAATAAATAAATATCTTGTGTAAAATTGTATCGTATTTAATAGTGTTTTTCTAGTAAAAATAATACTATTTTATATACACCTCGCTTCACATCAATTATCAAATACCTCCAAGTAATATCTTTAAAATGAGCAAATGCACAGCGGAAGATTTCTTTAATACCTGAGAATAAACATGCTTTAAAGTGTCAACCAAAAGGTTGGTGAGTTCATTAGTTTTTCATAATCAATCATTTTCAATAATATAATAGACCACAAGATACTCATAATTAGAAAACAATCTGTGCAAGTCTATTCCTGCTGTAAAATCATTCATATGAAGAACACCGGAACCTTTCAAACAACTCACCAACGGTAGCTAATGCATAGTGCAATGACAAAATCATCTCACCGTGGTAGTTAATACAATATAATTCTTACAACGGGGGCTAATTCGTACGCAATGCAAAATCATCCCTCCGAGGGTAGCTGAAACTGGGGCTAATGCGTACGCAATGCAAAATCATCCCTCCGTTATCAACTACAAAGTCGACTATAATACAATACAATGCATCGGGGGCTAGTGCGTGCGTGCAATGCAAAATCATCCCGCCGATGGTAGTTAAAACGGGAGCTAATGCGTACGCAATGCAAAATCATCTCTCCGTTAACTACTAAATCGAACCTCTGAATCCAAATAATTCTATCATAGAATGTAGTTTTGAATATTTGTGTCTATTTCGTCAATCATTTATAAAAGCAGTTCGTGTATTCTCAGTTCAAAAAAAATATATCTCAAAAGCATTTAGGAAACAGTTATAAAAACAGCGCATGTATTCTCAGCCCAAAAATGTAAAGGGTAAAAAGGCAAATGAAACTCACCATACTGTATTTCGTAGTAAAAATACATATAACGTCATTGAACAAGTGCAAGGTTGACCTCAGATTCACGAACCTAAATTAAGTATATATATTTATATGTTGGTCAATATTTGTCTAACAATTTAGGTTATGACCTAGTGTACCACAATCCTAATGCTCGAGACTAAATATGCAAAAGTCAACAAAAGTCAATTTGACCCAAAATGATTTCCAAAAGTATACATGATTATTATATAGTTTAAATATCGTCGTTTTATATTTATTAAATATATTTAAAAGATTTATTAGAGTAAATAATATAATTCATTTATTAGTAAATAAAATTTTATACAAAAATATACTTTTATATATCTTAAGTAATAAAGTTCATAAAATATTATGATAGATTAAGGTAATTATATTTTCTATATTACATATTTATTTGATAAAAATAACTTTGTTAATAATAATAAGTAAAAGTTGTATTATTTTGTAATAATAATAATAATTATTATTATTCTATTAATAAAAATATCAATATTTATATTTACTAAAAATGATATTATGATAAAATGATAATTCTAATTATGATAACTTTAATTTTTACGATACTTTTTAATATTAATTTTAAAATAATAATTTTATTTAAAATGATAATAATAATGATATTTTATAATAACAATGACATTTCATTTAAAATGATAATTTTTGTTAAAATGATAGTTTTAATACTAACGATACATTTAATAATAGTAATGATAAAAATACTAAGAACGATAATTTTATCTAACTCAATATCTAACAATATTTTAATTTCATCATGATACTCATACTCATTATTTCCTAATCGATTTGTTTGATAGCTTTTATAGCGCGTTCATGTTAATGATAATAATAGCAATCATAATAATTAGGTGTTACTAATATTAGTTTTTAATTATAATAATACTAATGATAATAAATATTATGATAATATTAATGATAATACTTAATCATAACTTTAATGATAATAACGATAGTAATAATAATAAAAATAACAATTTTTAATGATAATACCTTTTATTGATAATGATAATAATAATTATAATAATAATAATAATAATAATAATAATAATAATAATAATAATAATGATGATGATGATGATGATGATGATAATGATGATAATTAGATAAAAACTATAACGACGATAATAACGACAATAATAATAATCATTTTTAATAATAATATAAAAATTCAATTGACTATAACTTCTAATCCGTTCATCGAAATCATTCGATATCTAAATGAAAAGTTCTTAATTTTTCGTTATCTTTCCAACGACATGCATATCTTATATCTTATCTCAACCGCATATGTAACTAATTTAGGATTCAACATAACCTATCTAACGACAATATCAAAACTACAAGCATACATAATCCTAAATACTCGAGCACTAATCAGGGATACACTAATAATATATAAAAGTTAAGTTATGAGTGCTCACGTATCAATATTGAGATTTAATATTGCAGGAAAGGCACGTAGACGAACAGAGATAATAAATACTAAATTGACCTCACGAGCATACCCATGAACCATACCCATCACCTCCATAGCTATAACCCATAATTTCCTTAGCTCTATCCTACTCGCACACCAGTTTTGGAAACATGTTTCAGATTACTCGAGCAGCACTCCGCCGTAGTATTTATATGTATAATACTAATAATAATACTCCTAATAATATTAATAATAATAATAATAAGATTAATAATAATAATAATAATAATAATAATAATAATAATAATAATAATAATAATAATAATAATAATAATATGTCATTAACATGAACGCGCTATAAAAGACGATTAAAAGCTATTAAACAAATCGATTAGGAAATAATGAGTATGAGTATCATGATGAAATTAAAATATTGTAAGATATTGAGTTAGATAAAATTATCGTACTTAGTATTTTTATCATTACTATTATTAAATGTATCGTTAGTATTAAAACTATCATTTTAACAAAAATTATCATTTTAAATGAAATGTCATTGTTATTATAAAATATCATTATTATTATCATTTTAAATAAAATTATTATTTTAAAATTAATATTAAAAAGTATCGTAAAAATTAAAGTTATCATAATTAGAATTATTATTTTATCATAATATCATTTTTAGTAAATATAAATATTGATATTTTTATTAATAGAATAATAATAATTATTATTACAAAATAATACAACTTTTACTTATTATTATTAACAATGTTATTTTTATCAAATAAATATGTAATACAGATAATATAATTACCTTAATATATCATGTATAATTTTGGAAATCATTTTGGGTCAAATTGACTTTTGTTAACTTTTGCATATTTAGTCTCGAGAATTAGGATTGTGGTACACTAGGTCATAACCTAAATTGTTAGACAAATATTGACCAACATATAAATATATATACTTAATTTAGGTTCGTGAATCCGATGCCAACCTTGCACTTGTTCAAAGACGTTATATGTATTTTTACTACGAAATACAGTATGGTGAGTTTCATTTGCCTTTTTACCCTTTACATTTTTGGGCTGAGAATACATGCGCTGTTTTTATAACTGTTTCCTAAATGCTTTTTAGATATATTTTTTTGAACTGAGAATACATGAACTGCTTTTATAAATGATTGACGAAATAGACACAAATATTCAAAACTACATTCTATGATAGAATTATTTGGATTCAGAGGTTCGATTTAGTAGTTAACGGAGAGATGATTTTGCATTGCGTACGCATTAGCTCCCATTTTAACTACCATCGGCGGGATGATTTTGCATGGTATGCATGCCGTCAACTGTTGATGTAATGAAAGTTTGTCTTTTTAAAAACGAATGAAATGTTTGTAAAATGTATCGTATAGAGGTCAAGTACCTCGCGATGTAACCAAATGTAATGTATTCGTCCAGATGGATTAGGACGGGTTTTTACATGTGATTTTTATCTCTATGCAGTTTATGCGAAATGCCTGATATGAGATGGATGTTTATGAAAAATGAAATCTTGTGGTCTATTATTACAATTTGATATATATAGGTTAAACCTATAACTCACCAACATTTTTGTTGACATTTTTAAGCATGTTTATTCTCAGGTGATTATTAAGAGCTTCCGCTGTTGCATGCTAATTAAGGACAAGAATTGGAGTCAGCTTGCTTGTAATATATTGTTTAAAAACTGCATTCGGAGATTTAAAATGATGTGTAATATTATTGTAAACCTTTATGTAATGGTCGTGTGAAAAATGTTATCTTTTAGATTATCATTACTGGATAATCTACGTTATGATTTTAAAACCTTTAACGATAAAATAAAGGTTATGGTTTGTTTTAAAAATGAATGCAGTCTTTGAAAAACGTCTCATATAGAGGTCAATACCTCACAAGAAAATCAATTAATATGAAACGTTTATAATTGATATGAACGGGACATTTCAGTTGGTATCCTATTCACGTGAACAGTAATATTCATGTGAACAGTACTATTCACGGTACTGTAGCATTTTTTTTTTGTAACAGTTTTTTTCCCATTTTTTCTTTTTTGGTTTCCTTTATATTTTTCTTCACCCGCAGCAAATATCTACTAGACAAAAAATATGAATAGTACCGATGGTTTCTTTATAATTAGCAGCAGCAAATATCTACTAGGCAAAAAATATGAATAATACCGATTGTTTCCTTTATATTTTTCTCTACCCGTTGTAACAATTTTTTTTTATTTTTTCTTTTTTGGTTTCCTTTATATTTTTCTCCACCCGCAGAGATGCGCCTATATTATTAATTTAAAATAACATTTAAATCTTTGACGGGTTATACCTTTTAGTTCGACTCGAGTTGCGCTTCAACGACATCATCGTTAAACTAAACGCAATAAAATACATTGAAAACCGAACCCCCGGCGTGAAACGAGGGTAAACAACTAGTTAGTGGTATTATTTTCTGTAATTTTACCATTTTTCGTCATCATTGGTGATTAACTTTAGCTTTACTTCTTTTAGTTCATGTTAACCTACCAGTTTTAGAGTTTTAGTTTTGGTTCTTGTACTCTTTTTTGATAATTTTGCTTTTATTTACTCAAATTGTAATTAATTATGTTACTTGTTTCATATTTTGGTAGCTAATTTACATTTTACTACATGCATAACATATTATTGAATCATGATCTGTTATCATTAGTAAACTTGATACGGAGTAATAAAGATAGTACAAGTTGACATTATGAAACTTTTATAAAGATAACCTCAAAGATTGTTGGAACACCTTCTTGATTCTTGATTAGTATCATTGTATCAAAGTTATTATATACAATGAATATGTAATTATACACCCTAAAGAGTAAAGGATATATTGTTGGAACACCTTCTTGATTAGTACCAACATTTTGTTGAATCATGATCTGTTACGATTAGTACCACCTTCTTGTACCCGTTATACACCCTAAAATAAACAAACTTATAGAAGAACCCTTGCATGCATCACACTTCTGCCACCAAAGATAAAACGTGTAATTTAACTAAGACACATATATAACAAAAACATTACATAGCAAGTCCTTTTGTCAAAATTCCAAGTTAGAGTACCAAAACCAACATCACATTTTAACATCCTCAATATTTTAAACTTGAATACATCAAAAAAAAGGTTTACGCTTTTTACAAAAAATCATTATGTTTCCCAATTAATAAGCTTCCACCATTTACAATGTGAAAAATGAGCTCTCTATGCTTAATTCAAGATGCACCCTCTAGGATATCTACTAATTCCAATAAGCCCCTTCACTTTAGACCTTTAATAAACCTGCACAAAAGCATCAAAAATAAGAAAACCACACACTTATGTTCCAAATTAAGTTCGACACTATTTCATACTTTCACCACGGTCACAAATCAGCTTATTGTAATCATATGTAGTTATGGTGTGAGTTGAAGCGTATTGTGATGATGTAGTAACAAAGGCGAACTATGCATGGACCAAGGAAGGCCAAGGCCCTCTCAAGATTTTGGGTTACATTATTTGGTATTCTATGGGTAATTATTTGTATTTTGAGGTAACACTACAACAAAAATGATGTTTCTACACACTTATTTTTTCACACTCACCCCAAGTGTGTAGAATTTTTAGACTTTATTCACACTCTTAAATGCGGTGAAATGATGAACGATTCTAAATGTGTACTACATATCCTTTCACAAATATAACCGTGTACAAATATTTACACATTTAAAATCATGAATAAAGTGAAAGTAAAGTACACTATTAAAAGCGCAAACAAATAGAATGTGAACTACACACAAAATAGGTTGAATATTAGCCGATAATCAAATGAGACTAAAGTACACGTAAAAAGCGTGAAAAATTGAAACCAAAACTTCACGCTCTTAAACGTGAACAACAAAACTTAACCTTTTATCTTTTAGAATGTGGGCCAATTGTGTTTGTATCCCAATTACTCCGTATTTATTTATCCTTATTTTTTATACGGAGTATGAAAAAATAGGTTCATACTATTCCTGACCAAAATTGCGCAAGCTACCTGCTGCTAAAACCGCGACTTCGATTTTTCTGTGAGGTAATATAGATCTTAGATCTCAAGCGGTGAGGTAATATAGATCTTAGATCTCAAAAATATTTAAGGATCATAGATCTAGTTGTGTGTACTCTTAAAAAGCCCCAATTCTATGATTCATAACAACTAGGTTATCCTCGATCATAATCCTCATTTGACATTCGATTGAAGTATTACTTCTGGATCTCACCTTCTCATAGGTAAATCAATCAATTTGTTAAGTTTTGATTATAAACCAAACTAATTGTACCTCAATTCACTAATTATTGATCATTTCACGTTAATTTTCGGACCTTCATTGATGTTGTGACTCGAAAATTATTCGTTGAATGGTCCTTCAATAATCGTTTCGAATTTGTGATGTTTTGAAATTGATGCAGATGATACGCTGGTGATGATGATGTAATTAATCACAAATTTTCAGACTAAACTCTGAAGGTTATAGATTTTTCGTTACTTCTTTCTTAATCAACAAATTTGAATGCTTAGTGGTCATATGGTGGTTCATGTGTTATTATTGCTTCTTGTTATTATTTGCTTTGTGTCATTGTCTAAAATTTATTACTTGCATAAGCTTATGTTTCAGATGGTTTATCTAAAAATTTGATTAAATAAATAAGCCTTTATGCCTTGTAATTATCTCACCTGAAAATTATTCTCATGTAATGAGTCAGTTCAAAGCACTCTAGGTGTATGTTAAAATGCCTGAATGAGAATGTACATCAGGTTGAGTTTTAAATCATCGGCGATAACAAGCGCTCGTTAAATCGTTCTTCTGCTCAAGTGTTCTGTTTAAAATCATAAACTGATACGAGCAGGTAGACGAAGTCTTTAGTTCTTAAGATTTGTTCATATGCTCCATTATATCTATCTTCGTTTAGTTAATTCATTTAGTTAGGGGCTTGATGATACTTTGTTTTCTTATGTGCTGTTACTAGTAGGTCATCGAAGCCTGAGACCTTGTGCACTATTTGTACTCAAATGATATTACTGACTTGATTAGGTTTTGACGTTTCAGTCTCGAAAAAGAATGAACATACCTTTTTATGCAGAGTTGCAGTAAAACTAGTAAATTTACACATTTAGTGAAACTAGTACATTTACACTCATTTGGTGATGGATCCACAAGCCTCTTTTACCAAGAGTTGTAAATGGAAAGACTTTACGGTAAAATGGTGTTTCTTTGACACTTTAGTAGTATGAATTGCACAATTTGGTATAGTATTTAATGTTTTTTATATCTATATATGCATGCTTTTGAGTAATATTTGTCAAGAACATGATTTGGTATACCTATAAATTGAACCTTTGACATAAGTTTATTGGTGTAGTGATTAGGATGTGCTTAAAGAAGCTAAGGAATCTAAGCAAGTCAAGTGTTGGCATATTTCTCTTGAGAGTCTGATTGATCTTATTATCATATATACTTAACCACATGGTCCTGTTCATAAGGTCTATGTGGTTTTTTCTTTTTTTAATAGTATAAACATGAAATTATCTTTGTCATATTGTTATATATGTTTTTACTAATTACTAATTTCTTTTTTATTAATCATGCCAACACTTTTGCAGCTCGTATGATCTTTACGATAGTAGTGTAGAAAATCAATATCAAAACAGTGATCTTGTTGTCATTCAGATTATTGCAAGTTACTAAGGGCCTGTTTACCATTTTTTTCATTAAGTTCTGTATGGATATTGATGGCAGAATAGATAAAAATGACTATACGCAGTAATGAGTGAATGAATAATGTTGTTTACTTTTTGTGTTGAATAAAAAATCTGAATGAATATATTGACTATTTTACCCCTGAATTTCTATAATTTAGCAACACAAATCTAAGCAAAAACTAAAACTATATAATCAAAAAATTACCCAAATTAAACAACAGCAACAAATTAATTAAAACTCACGTCAAAATTATATATAGGATAAATACATTCTTACTTGATCAAACTGAACCAATTTGTTATTTTATAATACAAATACAAATACAAATATGTGATATCCTTTAATACGTCTCTCGTTCTATCTTTCTTCCATGGCTAACAATAAATCTTTCCTTCTTCCATGGCTAACAATAAATCTTCCCTTCAAAATTTAGAGTACATCTTCCCTTCTATTTATGAACCACAATAGATATATATATTTAATAATTCGTTTACAGGTTAGATGATAGTTGTTTCAATCAAAAATCCTAAAAGCAAAAACCCCTAAAAGCCAAAAACCCCAAAATTCCCAAAATCAAAACCCAAAAAAATAAGAATAAATTAGACATATAAAGGTGAGTTCAGAATGATGTAAGAAATATTATATGTAAAAGAAAACACTACACATGTAAAGAAATCTACCAACAGGAAATCTCTGCATCTTTTACCCTTCTGGCCTTCTGTTTATATTTCACATGTATGGTTTTGTGGGTTTAGCTTTCTTGTTCATGAGCTGGCCCATGACCTTCTGTTTCTTCTCGTGTTCTTTTTCTTTTTATTCAATGAATTGCTTTTCAAAAAACAAAAAAAAAAAACAAAAAAAAAAAAAAAACAATTCTACCAACAGGAGGCAGCAATGGTTACGTATGGTGCTCGACGATGGTGTAATGAACGGTGCAATAGCAGGTGATTCATGTTCGTTTTGATTTCTGAAGAGAAAGGATGGAGAGCAGAGATTGATTTTAGTGAAGAAGATGTAAATAATGAAAGGATGAAAGAAGGGTAATTATGTATTAATTTTGTCCATATGGGGAGGAGTGTGCTTTTCTCGGTGAGCCAGACATCCATTCATATTGTTATGGTGTATGAAAAAGTCCTAAGTAAACACATATTTAAACTGACCGAATAATGCATATGGACAACTCAGCCCATTAAGTTCAAAAGAAACAGGCCCTTATTCTCTTCTTATATAATTTTGTCTATTTCTATTAATAGATGCATGGACCTGGTGCAGATATCGATACACTCTGTGTTGGACCCAGACATGCAGATAGATTTGTAAGATCTGCTCTGCTCGTTTGTTAACCTTGTAACATTTTTATCGCCTCAGTTGTTCAGTCATTCACTAAAGGTTATAAATTGTTACAGGAAGATTTTTTTGGTGTGCTTAAAAGAACGCTCATAGAGATGCCTGATGTAACAGATATACGTCTTGTGCCTGATGCTCATGTTCCTGTTATGAAATTCAAGTTGAATGGGGTTTTAATAGATCTTGTTTATGCAGAACTTTCACATTGGGTTATAACGGAAGTAAGTTGGTCAATATTATTACAGTATTGAGTCTTGAAAAATATCCAAATCCTGTGATGTGAAGCTCATTATTAACTTTTATTATGATTTAGACTCTATGCAAGCATTTATGAGGTGATATAGCACAAAAGTTGAATGGTTGGTTGCTAATGAGCTTCACATCACAGGATTTGGATATTTTTCAAGACTCAATAATGTAAAATGCAGACGAGCATACAGTTCGGAGTCTTAATGGGTGCAGAGTTACTGACCAGATCCTGTGCCTAATATCCAGGTTTGGGCATTTGAATTTGCGTGACTATGTATAGTTATGTTTAGCATATATTATAACTGTCAAACTGGTTTCTCTTTTTTGGTTAAAAGTTTTATACTTTGTTGTTATTTCACCGTTTGGCTTTTTGGTTTTGTAGAATTTTCGTACAACATTAAGGTGCATGAGGTTTTGGGCCAAGTGATGGGGAGTTTACTTGAATGCTGATTATTACTCCATCATATCCTAGTATGAACTCTATCTACAAGGATTATGACTGATGAGTTTAAGAGAGCTCATGATATATGTGAGGTATACTTCCTTGACAAATTATAACTTTATATGTTATATTTTGTATCGTCTTCATTTCTCAAACCATCTTATAAGCTGAAAGACATGATCTTCATCCTATTTGAGTAAGGGTTAAGTTAATACTAGCATTTATAAGTTATTGCAATATCAAAAGATTAAAACTGATGATATATCATTTCATTTTGCAGAAAAGTTTTGGTTAGTAATGAGAGAACTACATCAACGTTTCAAGAATGAGTAGCTTCAAGCATGTCTGGAAGAATGAATCACATGAAAGTTAAGTTTGAAGCTTTGTGAATTCTCCAAAAACATATGTTCTTACTGTAAAATTAAGCGTATGTAGTTTTAGCTTTTTTGAGAGTAGTGTCATGTGTGTATCTTTATTTTTAAGTTTTAAATTCGGTAAAGAGTATAGTTACTGTATAAGTTTATATGTCAGTAAATTTTTATATTGTTTAGTTTTTTTTACGTAAGCCTGCCCCGTGTGTGTGTGTGTGTGTGTGTGTGTATATATATATATATATATATATATATATATATATATATATTCAGCGTGCTATTTTTTTTTTTACCAATAATATAGCCATTTTACACACTTGAAAGTGTGAGCTTTTTTTCCGCAGCTTTTTTCCCAGTATACCACATTTAAGAGCGTGAGGAATTATACTGTTATACTTGCACTTTAAAGCGTGTAATAATGTCTTCACACTTGAGAAAGTGAAGAATATAAATAAATTGATCACAAAAGAAAACGTACAAATATTTGTTACGCTCAATTTCTACACACCTGGGTCAAATGTGAACTATGCAAATCCACACAAATTTAAGTGTGTACATTTGCTCTAAAAAACGTGAGCATACGCTAACTTTGTTGTAGTGTAATTTTTATCTTTTCAGTTATGTTGACCCTCTCAAACCTTCATCTAGAGTGCCTACATTGACTAGTCTCTATTCTCTATATAATTATTTGGTTAACATTTCTTACTTTTTCAAGTTCCATACGATATCTTATTGTTTCATAAGAACTTTAAGTAGTATTAACAATAACAATATTATATGGTAACCCAATGATTATTTTTATTCAAGGCTTTTTAACCGGATTTCTAAATTTATACATACAATTAAGTTTTACATAATTTTTTTTACATATTGTTAACTTATTGTAAATTGGAGGTTTCTAGCAGTACATAAGAAAAGGCATAAAACTAATAATTATAAATTTACATAATTATGTATCAACAAATGCTACCTGAACAAAATCGTTTTAAAGATAACACAAATATCGTAGTGTTTCCCTTTGAATTATATGACAAGTTGACAACATACGATACTATGTCCAAGTTGACAATTTACTTCTTTGATATTGCATATTCCTCAGCTCGTCAGCTAGCCAACGACATCAATTTGTCAAAAAAATTTCACTCTTCCGTAAATTTATCTTAAAGGTTTCCCCATGTCTTCGGCCACTCTAAAAATATTTTTCAATTTCCGCCAATGTATAGTAAAATATAATTAAAAATTGAGTTAAAAGCGATTAAAAATAATTTATGAAAAAGAACTAATATTAAAAAAGAAAATTGATTTTGACCAATCAAAAACAAGTCACACATCATTACTTCAGCTTTGTGCTGAGTTATATTTTTAAGAGAAAAGAATGGAAGTGAAAATTTAAAATATTTTGCGTTCCCAAGTTTTAACAGAGAGGACAGAAAAAGAAGCGGATAGATTATTATAATGTACTTTTCTTCAAATATTTCCTTTCAAATTGAAAGTACGGGGATCCCACTTCTTTCACTTTCATCCACTTTCACTTCAATTCTTTTCCTTTATAATTAAACTGGAGAACAAAGTCTTCATTCGTGGGAATCAACCATACCATTGACGATGAAACCTTGAGCAATGTAGTCATCATTCTCCCACTTGCACTTTTACCGAATCTGTTCAACAGTAGCATCATCACCATGATCTTCATGAATTGGTGTGTACATACACCACACTCATGCTGCTCAGAAAGAAGTGCATCTCTTTCTGCCATCTTCGAAATCAATTCCCTCAAACTTATCAATTTTGGAGAAATTCGTCTTCATGTGCTTCATCGTAGCCGCCATCGATTATTATATAATTACTTTCAATTATTGGAGGTTTTTAAGATGCCGTGTAGAATAATGATCGATAGCCGGATAAAATCAATGAATCATGGTATCACTTTCTAAAAGTAATTATTCGACTCTAATTGTTTGGGTTACATGAATATCACTTTGGGATAGGATAAAGATTACATTCTTTTTTTGGGAGAAAACAAGAACTCGTTTACAGAAGAGTTTTTAGGTTGTGTATTGTCTATATCTCTCATGAACAATCATCTATGTATTTATAGGCACCTGTAATTATTGAAAAAGATATATTCGAATCAATTGGCGATTGACTCTCCATAAATATCTAACATAATCTTCAAAGTGGTTAAGATAATAATCTTTTCCATAAACAAGAATTATCTTTTTCACAATTATAGCAAAAGTGGTAACATGATTAATTCCTCTGTATATTACTAAAACTTGGACAACACGTTAAATTTTAAAATTCGTACAAAGTGTTTCTTGATGCCTCTAAGAGGGAGCAGACAATCATTGCTGCCTCTTGTGCCCCTTCTTTAGAGGTAGCACCAAATAGCAAACACTTAATGAATTTTAATGTCTTTTTCGTGCTGCCTCTTAAAGCTTTTTCGTGCTGCCTCTTGTGCTCCCTCTTCGGAGGTAGCACCAAAATTTATGGTGCCTCTTCAGCACTTTCTTGTGCTGCCTCTTAAGAGGGAGCACCAAAACTTGTGCTTCCTCTTCAGGACTTTCTTGCGCTTCCTCTTAAGAGGGAGCACAAAAACTTTTTATGCCTCTTCAACCCTTTTGTGTGATGCCTCTTAAGAGGGGGTATTAAACACTTAGTCAAATTTTAGTTGACTAAGTAGACATAGCACATAAAACACTTAGTCAAATTTCAGTTGACTAAGAAGACCTAGCACGAAAATACTTAGTCAAAGTTCGAGTAGATCAAGTCAAGATAGTAAATAATCGAAAATCACTTTTGGGTTCGGGTAGTCTATCACTTAATGGATGTACAATCCTGTGACGACCCGGAAATTTCCGACCAAATTTATGTAACACCCTTTTTCTGTTTCAGTCCTTTTCAATTGATTGGGACGCTGTCCAGATTGGAGGACGCCGTCCAGCAATGAAGGGTTGGACGCCGTCCAAGTTTTAGGACGCCGTCCAACAGAACTGACGGGCCAGCTGTGATAAATTGAATTAATAAGGGGTATTTTGGTATTTTCACTTGAGGGTCAGTTTATGAGCCACAAAACTGATCCATGGGCTATCTTATCCTCATTTCACCTCTTTTCACTCACACACTTGTATCTAGAGAGAGAGAGAGGAAGGGTTTAGAGAGAGAGAGAGAGAGAGAGAGAGAGAGAGAGAGAGCTTGATTTGGAGAAGAAGGAGTCGGATTCTCACCAAGGCTCGGGTTTTAAAGTTGTTCTTCTCGCTTCTAGCTACGTTGTGGTAGTATTGGTAAGTTCAAACTCCGAATTTTATTTGTTAGATCTGATATTCAATGTTAGGGTTTGAGCTTGATTAGTTGTGAAACCCTTTTAGATGATGAAGTGGGTTTGGTGACTAGTTATTCTTGTCACTTGGTGGGTTTTTGGTTGGTTGACGTTTTGGCCATGATTAGGCTTTGATGATAGGTATAATCACTAGTATTAGTGATTATGGAAGTGTTGGAACTCATTTGGAGGTATTTGATTGACTAATTTTGAAATGGGTCAAAATTAGGGTTTGGTGTCAATTTGGGTCGTTACAAGTGGTATCAGAGCATGGTCTAAGGGATTTAAGCAACTTGAGATAGGTGCCTAGACTTAGACCTTTGTGTGTGCTTATTTGTTGAGGGACTTGTAGGTGAACGGGTCAGAATGAGAACTTGGTTAGTGCCTTAGCATGTAGGTAAACTAACTAGGATTGTGGCTTGTATTGTGATGTAATTATTGCGTGTGTTGATATCACGTAGAATTTTTTGTTGTGTGGGTTTATATCATCGAGCAAGGAGGTCGTTGTACTAACAAGTTGATACGGCGTGTGTGCGTAATAAGGACTTGCAAACCTTATTACGAGTGCAAATCGTGTCTAACAAGTGATGTACGACGAGTGTTGAGCAAGATGGGGCGGTGTTGTGCGTGTGGTTTTATATGTTCGTGGACTAAACGTTTTGCATTCTTTAGAATGACGACGCGAAACGAGATCAAGATGAATGACGAGGAGTTTAACGCTAGAGTTGTGGCCGCCATTGCAGAGCAAATGGGTGCGTTTCGAGAAGAAATAAATAAGAAGTATTCTGAATTTCAAAGTAGTAGTAAAATGGAGCGTTGTCTTAAGAGCTTCATGAGGTCTAAACCTCATATGTATGATGGGAAACCGGATCCTTTGGTTAGCACAACATGGATCTCGGATGTCGAAGGGTGTTTTCGCACTATTGAATGCCCTCCCGAGAAAAAGAAGAGACTCGCTACTAGTTTGTTGCGGGGTAGGGCGAAGGAGTGGTTGGATGGTAAGATTGATCTTGTCGGTGGTGAACCGTTTATGGCATTATCGTGGGACGATTTTAATAAGGAATTCTTCGAGGAGTTCCGGACTTCATCCGATTTGACGAAATTGAGTACTGAGTCGCAAAATTTGCAACAGGGTTCTATGGACTTGAATACTCTCAAGACGACCTTTAAGGCGAAGGCTCGTTTTTACCCGTAGTATTTGGGGAATGATCGTTTGTTGATGGAGGATTTCTATCGAACTTTGAATGATGACTTGAAGAACAAAATTAGCAAAGGTCACGCGAAATCGTTTGCGGAATTATTCGTCATGGCTAGAGGTTTCGAGTCGTATTCGCGATCGAAGATGGGTGAACCTTCAAGTGAGAGAAGGGTTGTTTCGTATGGTGCTCCAAGTAAGATGACTAAGGGTCCGAGTGTGAGCACGGGTGGTACACGGACGGGTATATCGCACTCTAGTGCGTCTATGTGTTACAATTGTGGCTTGAGGGGTCACAAGTCTTGGGAATGTTCGGTGCCAATGGGTGAAGGCACGGTGTGCTTCAATTGCCAAGAGGAAGGACATGATAAGTTGAAGTGTCCCAAGATAGCAGGGACGGGTATGGCAAGGAGACGTTAAGGTACGTTTCGTTTTAATAAATATGTCCTTTGATTATTTATTATGTGTCGATTAGCTCGGTTTGTTGAATGCATTGTGTTGTGCATGTTATTGTTACGGTGACATTCCTAATGGAATTACCCTACGGTGACGTTTTGGATTGACGGATGAAGGGCGTAAGACTTGGTGCAACCAAGCATTCCTTAATGTTGGGAAATGTTTTTACCAAGCCAGGGGTGTGGGCTTTGGTGTTCGGAGGATTGAGCGTGTTCGCTCTCGTGTTGAAGTTGATGAACCGTGTGGTTCGTCGGGTGGGTAAAACCCTTGATATCGAGTGTTTTGGATCTCGATGAATGTTGGTAATGGAGTCAACGGGACGCAACGATAGGTGCCTCTTTCATACCTACTAGCGTGGTGTTCTACTCCGACGGTGTTGCGGTTACATTTTACTTGGGGTACCGGAGAGAAACCCTTAGGTACATGAATGACTGGGTGGAAATTGACAAACTATAGCAATTGGATGATTGCGAGAGTAAAGTTTGTGTAATTTGTGGTGAACTCTTCGTTCGAAGTGTTTAAGGATAGGTTAAAATCCTTCGTATGCTCACGGTTGGAGCAAGATGTGGTGAAGGGTCGTATGAACCCAATTGTTAGTAAAGTCTACCTTTGGTAGCATTGTACAGTTGTACAAGATGTGGTTATGGAACGTAGATCCAAGTGGGGGAGTTACACTCCCACACGAGGAGGTTTTTAGTGTGAGATTTCGGATGATGCTCTTAGTAGATCCGGAATTTGTGACGGGACCTAGATTTGGTCGATTTGTGGTAAAGTGCAATTTCGGTCGAATTATACTTATGATTTTGGATTTAAATTATCACCGAGGTGGTAATGTGGTAAATCTCGTTGAGAGATAATGGACATGTTTGATGAGCAAGGTGAGATCCCTCGGTTAAGGGATGTGTTTAACGACCCGTCAAAGTACACTTGACGACCATCGTTATCTTGGTCCCACAGCTTGATCATAACTCTATATGAATTTGATAAATAACCTTGCATTCTTTATTTAAAAATGATTTCCTATAAAGGAAACCTACCAAAATATGTAAGTTTAGAAAAAACCATACATAATTACTTAACCAAAAGTTGACCAAAACAAAGTCAACAAACACCCGCAATTTAATGTATCAAAATAGAATGCAAGTTAATGTTTAACAAAAGCTGCCATAATAAATATGCAGACTCTCTAAGCACAGCGGAAGCAATCAATCATGAACCTGAGAATAAAACATGCGAGTAACTGTCAACAAAAATGCTGAGTGAATTATAGGTTTAATATTGCAAACAATATTTAGTTTAAACCATGAAAATTTATGTTTGAAAACATAAAAACTCCTTATTGGACCACAAAATTATATGCTCGAAAACATATCAAAACATTATTCCATTTTCCGTGAGCCACCTGGTAACCACTTAACCATTTATTTACCCTTGCCAAACACAATATATATACACTGAACAAGTGTATCTTCAACTAATTACGAAGTACTAAACATTTCGATTATAAATTGCTAGCCCGACTAGCTCGAAATGGGGTTGTCAAACCCGATAGATCTATCTATAGAATTCGCGTTCACCAGTAGAAACCAGTGATTACAATTACCAGATTAGGGAATATTTTTGTTCGACTCACAATGAATAATTTAAACCAACTTCCACTTGTCCAAAATATAAAATAAATTGAATGTATTCTCATCCCAAAAGATTTAAAATGGAAAAATGGGACTATAACTCACCTTAAAGCAAATGAAGTAACCACACAAAAATGCGAACAACAAACGAAGTAAAGTGATCAGGAATGATATCAACGCTGACCTATAAATAAAGCAGGTCGATATAAATAACTAACATATGTCAAGTCTTAGTATGATAGCTATAGTACTTGTTGCAAGTAGACATAGAACAACACTCAACATGCTTCGGTTTGATCTGAACAACGTAAGGACACGTACTTTCTATTTTTAGAAAGTTTCTATTTTTAGCAGGTTTTCATTTTTGGAAAGTTTCTATTTTAGGAAAGTTTCTATTTTAAGAAAGTTTCCAAATTTAGAAAGTTTCCATATTTAGAAAGTTTCTATTTTTAGAAAGTTAGGAAGGTTTCTTTAATTAGAAAGTCAACAAAAGTCAACTGAAAGTCAAAGTCAATCGAAAGTCAACTCAAAAGTCAATCTTGGTCAAACATAGTCTACATTAATTTTAAAAGTATAAGTTATAATAATAATAATATATGTTATAGTGTTATTTAAAGTCATATATGTATAATTATGTCATAACATAAGTTTAATTAAATTAAATTGAATTAATAAAGTCAGCATAAGTTTAAATGATATAATTAATATAACATAAGTATTTAATTGATTAATTAAATATTAGTCATAACATAAATATTATTAATTAATAATAGATTTTTAATCATATCATAAGTATTATTAATTAATAATGAATTATTAATCATATCATAAGTTTCTAATTATAATTATTAAATCATAAGTATTTAATAATTAAATTATAATGAAATAATAACTAAGCCTTATAATAATTAAATAATTATTTAATCCTTATTATAAGTCTTATTATAATAATCTCATAATATAAGTTTAATACTTATCATAAGTATTTTTCATTAATAATGAAAGTACCATTAATCATAAGTTTAATTAAAAGTTTAATTAAATCATAAGTAATTAATAAATATACATCATAAGTCTTAAATTAAATTAATTACTTTTTATATCATAAGTAATTTAATAATAATGAAAATCATTATTTATATCATAAGTCTTAATAAATAACCATAAGTTTTAATTAAAAGTTCGTCGGGTCATAACTTGAGCCCCGGGTGTCGATTTTCGGCGAGTCTTATATATATCTCCGCCTAACCAAACCACCCGACACATTTGTGCACTCAAGAACACCCCAAGAATAGCAACCAAGTCGTGAAAAACAGCCCTTATTCAACTTGGAGCTTTAATCTGTTCAAAAACATGATTTAGTCATAACGGGTGATCCGTGGCTAGGATTTCGATGACCCGAACATGAAAGTTCATCCAATCATCAATCCTAACACACTAGTACACCCTAAAGACTCCAAAATTGGTCACAAAGTTGGACCAAACATGGTACAATTCGTTTTTATATTTTGATTCATGAAAACACCATTTTAATCATATCTTAAGTTCCGGGAATCGAAATAACATGAATCCGGAGTCTAAAATCAATGTCTTGATGAGAGGAACACATCTAGACACTTTAATTTAACAAAAACATCTGTTAAGTTTACTGAAATGGTCGATTAGTCTGCTGTCCACAATCAATCAAACCGGAAACATGTAATAACGAGCGATTCTATGCATATAATCAATAATCCAACAACATACAAGCACTATACTATCATATTAAACATCAAAAAAAGAAAAATTGAATGAAAATGAAAAGGTTAGGGTTAGGGTTTATACCCCAATCAAAAATCAAGAAGAAGGATGTTGAAGATCGTGAGATGGAGAACCCGTATATGCAATTGATCTTTAGAGATGATGAATAATTGATATGTTAATAAAGAAAACTTAAAATGATGATGATTGGGCTGTAATATTTGTTCAAGGTGAGAGGAGAGCGGAGGGAGGGGAGTTGCTAGGGTTAGAAATGAACTACGATGTGATTTTGTTCCAAAAATCACAAGTTTTTCAAAAATGACACATATTCCCCCTCCTAGGAAATTTTGGCTGATCCACATGAGAGGGTGGGTCCCTCATGGCCTACTTTGACCCAATGAATGAAAGCTTGTGGCTCGAAAGCCTGAACGAAACCCGAAACGCGAAAACACCGCTACGCGATTAAATATTTGGAGAGATAACGCACACGCGACAAATAAAATATATAAACACTATATATATTCATATGACATCAAAATATCATATTTAAAATAATTTGGATTTAAAAATCCCAAAAGTTTGACCGTTGGTTTGAAAACCGAAAAGATTCGCCGGATAGAAATTCACGACACGTAGAAACGTGCAATTTAAAATATGAATACAAATATTCATTTAACACATAATAATTAATATATTATTACAAAAATAATAATATAGGTCATAGAAATGACGTGGCACGAATAACAGTTAACGGTCATTAAATAATTAACGGTAAAAGATAACGTGAAGATCAGACGAATAACAGTTACAGTACCTTCCCGTTACAGAAATTTCGTCCCGAAATTTAAGCAGGTGCAGGGGTTGACTCAGCATCTGGGAACAAATGCGGGTACTTCTGCTTCATTTAATCTTCACACTCTCAAGTAAACCGGGACCGCGTCTGGCGTTCCATCTAACTCGAACAAATTATAATTCTACTCTGCTTAAGAGTCTTAACCTCTCGATCCATAATTTCAATAGGTTCCTCAATAAAATGAAGTTTCTTATCAACATGAAGTTCCTCCAGAGGAATAGTTTCATCGGCCTCGGCCAAACACTTCTTCAAATTCAACACGTGAAAAACGTCGTGAACAGCACTAAGTTCTTGTGGCAATTTCAAACGATAAGCCATGGGTCCAACTCTCTCAATAATCTCAAACGGTCCAACAAAACGAGGATTCAACTTTCCCCTTTTACCAAAACGTATCACGCCCTTCCAAGGTGATACCTTCAACATAACACGATCACCGACCTGAAATTCAATATAGTTCCTTCTCTTATTGGCATAGCTCTTTTGCCGACTTCTGGAAGTTCTCAAACTTTTCTTAGTCTGTACGATCTTCTCGGTAGTCTCATGAATAATTCCTGGACCTGTGATTTGAGCATCCCTAACCTCATTCCTGCAGATAGGAGACCTACACATTCTACCATACAGCGCTTCAAAAGGTGCGGCTTAATACTTGCATGATTGTTGTTATTATAAGAAAATTCAGCCAGTGGCAAGTACTTATTTCAACCATTACCAAAATCAATGATGCATTCTCGTAACATGTCTTCCAACGTTTGAATGGTCCTTTCACTCTGACCATTTGACTGTGGATGATAAGCAGTGTTCATATCCAATTTAGTTCCCAAAGCATCTTGTAAGGACTGCCAAAACCTCGATGTAAATCGACTGTCTCGGTCTGAAATAATAGATACGGGAACACCATGTCTAGAAACAATCTCCTTCAAATACAAACGAGTAAGCTTCTCCTTCGAATCTGTTTCCTTAATTGGCAAGAAATGAGCTGACTTAGTGAGATGGTCAAAAATCACCCAAATGGTATCATAACCGCCTACAACTCTCGGTAACTTCGCAATAAGTCCATCGTAATACCTTCTCACTTCCACTCAGGAATCTTAGGTTGCACCAGAAGTCCGGACGGTTTCTGATGTTCAGATTTGACCTTAGCACATGTCAAACACTTAGCCACATAAGTAGCCACATCAGCTTTCAAGTTGGGCCACCAGTACAGCTCCTTAAGATCGTGATACATCTTTCCTGAACCAGGATAAATAGAGTACCTAGACTTATGAGCCTCATGCCCACATCTAACACAAGTTGTTGCAATTCACCAAATTTCAAAACCAAAAGGCGTCCCACAAAATACCGAGTGCCATCGGTTTGTACCTCAACTGTTTACTCAAGCCTCTGACCATCCCGTTACAAAATTCTCCTCCTGCAAGGCTTCTTGTTGTGCCTCAAGAATCTGCCTAGCGAGGTTAGTTCGAATTGTCATATTCAAGGCTCTAAACCTACGAGGTTCAACTCTCTCTTTTTGACTCAAAGCATCGGCCACAACATTGGCCTTTCCAGGATGATATAAAAGTTCGAAATCATAATCATTCAACGTCTCAACCCGTCATCGCTGCTTCATATTTAGCTGTTTTTGATCAAGAATATGTTGAAGACTCTTGTGATCAGTGTACACTGTACTTTTGACCCCATATAAATAATGTCTCCAAATCTTAAGCGCAAACACAACAGCTCCCAACTCTAAATCATGGGTTGTATAATTCTGTTCATGGATCTTTAACTGACGTGACGTGTAAGCGATGACTTTCTTGCATTGCATCAAAATGCAACCAAAGCCCTGGCGCGATGCATCACAATAGACAACAAAATCATCATTACCCTTAGGTAGTGACAATATCGGCACGGAAGTTAACTTCTTCTTCAGAGTTTGAAAAACAGACTCTTGTTCTGTGATGCCCCGTACAAAACCATCGTGTACGAATCATCAAATGCTAGCGCTACTAGCCCGAGTGGGGATGTCAAACCCTATGGATCCATATCTAAGATTCGCGTTCACCGGTTCAAAAACCAATGACTAAACGTTACCGAGCTAAAGGGAATGTTTATGCCGTTGTATAACCCACACATATATAAAGTTTAAGTACTCGTGCCTAGTATGTAAAACATAAAATCCGCATGTATTCTCAGTTCCCAAAATAAGTTAAAGTAAAAAGGGAATGCTATAACTCACAATGATAAAGTAGCGGTAAAAGTCGAGTCGGGAAAAGTGTGCAAGTAATCGGTCCGAAAGGTCCAACGAGTCCTCAACCTAAGTCAAATAGTACTAAGTCAGTAAATTGTCCGAATAGGTTTAAAAGTATGTAAATAAGGTCTTAAGGTTCATCATCATTCATCATCAAACAAAAGGCGTAAAGTAAATTTCGTTTATGAAAGTAGTTTAAAACAAAGGCTGACTTCAGTCAGTCACCACGGCCTCTACCCTTACTAAATTAAGGTGAGACCAGTGGCCATGGTTCCGTATATGAGTCCTTTAAGTGTGGTAAAATTTACAGAAGCAAACTCGTCTTCATTTGACCGTGGCAACGGTCTAAGTGCGAGTAGGTCAGAAATTTCTGCACAACGTTAAAAGGACATAGTGACGATCGGAGGGCCATAAATCCTAAACCGTAACTCGGATTAAGACGAGTCCTATATGAAAAGTTATCTACTCGAAAAGATCTATTTGAAAATCATAATCACAACAGCATAGGTCTAATGGTATGTTACAGAAACCAGAAAACAGTAGGTAGAAGACATAAAGCAGAAAAATAATGGGTTCCGGTGAGTTTGATGCTTGATGCTTATCACGGTTCTCATCCTTGATGCGTATAGCTTCAAGTGTACAAATCGTTGACGTGTTTGCATTATCTTGACCAAGATTTGACCATCATAACCCAAGTGCAAGTCTAAGACATGAAGCACAACTCACTTAAGTGTTGCAAGTGTTTTGATGAACCAAAGTTACATCAAAGTCTTAGATTTAACACATGCATGAAATATAAAAGTAATATTAACTAAGTTTTGACAATTATGACACAAGTGTGAGTCTAAGACATGTAGATCAACTCACTTAAGAGTTGTATGAAGTTGATGAACCAAAGTTACATCAAGGTCTTAGATCTAACACTTACATGAACTTTAAAAGTAAAAACAAGTTACAAACTTGAAGTAAACTTATGAAATCAAGATCTTAAGTAGTAGAACATAGTTCTTAGTTAGATCTTGAAGATCCAAGACTCAAAAGCCTAGTTCAAGCATAAGTGTACAAAGTTATAGTTAAAGAAAGCTTATTTATGTGTTCTTGAACTTTCAAGTTAACTTTTAGTTCAAGATTAATGAGATCAAGACTAACTTGTAGTACTTGACCATTTAACTAACAAACATGAAATTAAAGTGCATGATATAAAGAGATAAACTAAGTAAATAAGTAAAAGGTTCATGATTGTTCATACTTTTAAAGATTTAACCAAGGTTTGATCTTTAAGTAAAGTAAACTTTAAGGTTTACTAACATGAATTACAAGTAATGATTTACAACCATGAACTTACAATCTTTTTAAAGTATTATATGTAGAACATAACTAGTAAGTTAAGCTCTTGTGTGTTCTTGAAAATACAAGATAACATGAAGAATCTAACTAGAAAGTTGATTCTTGTAACAAGTAAGTAACCAAACAACAACAACAAAGTAAGTACTTGAACATTAAACAAGATCATGTAACAAAACAACAAACAAACAAAAATGATGATGATGAGTGTGTTTGGTTCGGTATTAAGTAAGGGAAAGAAGAGAGAAAAGTTGTTCATATTACTTACAAGATGAAAGAAAATGAGAGAAGATGTTTGAGAGAAAATGTGAAGTAAGTGTGTAAGTGTAAATGAGAGAAAACTAGTGAGTGTAAGTAATGAAAAAAAAATGAAAGTAAAACCTCCCTTGTAGACAATGGGAACCGAAGGTTTCAAGAGGAGGGGGAGGAGGAAAAAACACACTAGTCACTTGTATGCAAAGGTGTTAAAAGTTGGATACAAGATGTGTTTGCATGGGGATTAAGAGCTAACAAGATTCCAATTGCTTTAACTAACTAGTTACATGTTCTAAATAATACTTACAAGGAAGAGTGGGCTATTTAGTCCACTTAAAAGGTAGGGTGGGCTTATAAGCCCAATATCAAGAGTCCATTACACTAATAAAGCCCAAGTTCAATTAATTAACAAGTAAATCCAATTAAAGCCCAAGTAACTAACTAATCACCATAGTTAATTAAAATGATTAATAAAATCAATCATGAATGTAAATAATACTCTAAAAATATTATTCGTGTAAGTCTCGGGTGTCACAAAGACGTTTCGAGCAATTAAAGTCAAGTACGGGCAATCATGGCAACAAGTAAATGTAATAACATACATTCATTTAATCATACGTATTAATAATAATAATTATTAATAAATAAACGTTGGAAAATCCAGGGTCGTTACATTACCCACCTGTTAAAGAAAATTTCGTCCCGAAATTTAAGCTGAGGTAGATGGAGGAGTCGGGAAAAGGTGAGGATACTTCCGCATCATTTGATCCTCTCGTTCCCAAGTAAACTCAGGTCCTCGTTTGGCATTCCATCGTACTCGTACAATCGGAATTTTGTTGTGTTTCAAGGTTTTGATCTCACGATCCATAATCTCGACAGGTTCTTCCACGAAGTGAAGTTTGTCATCAATAGTAAGTTCCTCAAGTGGTATGATAAGTTCAGGTGCAGCAAGACATTTCTTCAAGTTTGACACGTGGAAGGTAGGATGAACTGAGCTCAATTGCGCTGGTAGATCCAAACGGTAAGCAACGGGTCCAACACGTTCCAAGATTTCAAAAGGACCAATGTATCGTGGGTTTAACTTTCCACGTTTTCCAAAATGGATCACACCTTTCCAAGGTGCAACCTTCAACATTACACGATCACCAACGTTGAATTCAAAGTCTTTACATTTAAGATTGGCATAACTCTTTTGACGATCACGGGCAGTCTTAAGTCTAGCTTGGATCTGAGCAATCTTCTCCGTCGTTTCGTGGACTACCTCGGGTCCGGTGATTTGCTTTTCGCCTACTTCGGCCCAACAAATAGGAGATCGGCACTTGCGGCCATACAATGCTTCAAAAGGCGCGACATTAATGCTCGAGTGATAACTGTTGTTGTACGAGAATTCGGCTAGTGGCAAATGCCTTTCCCAAGCCTTTTCAAAATCGATGACACATGCACGCCACATGTCCTCCAAGGTCTGAATCGTTCGTTCACTTTGCCCGTCAGTCTGAGGGTGATAAGCAGTACTCATGTCAAGACGAGTTCCCATGGCTTCTTGCAAAGAACGCCAAAATCTAGAGGCAAAACGGGGATCGCGATCGGAGATGATCGATAAAGGTACACCATGACGAGATACAACCTCTTTGATGTATAATTGAGCAAGTCTCTCCATTATATCCGTTTCCTTCATCGCTAGAAAGTGTGCAGATTTGGTAAGGCGGTCAACAATAACCCAAATAGTATCGTATTCGCCCACCGTCTTTGGTAGCTTAGTAATGAAATCCATTGTGATCCTTTCCCATTTCCATTGTGGGATTTCCAGCTGCTGAAGTAAACCAGAAGGTCTCTGATGCTCGGCTTTAACCTTCGAGCAAGTCAAACACTTACCAACGTAAGTCGCAACGTCCTTCTTAAGATTCGGCCACCAATACTGTTCTTTAAGGTCGTGGTACATTTTGCCCGCTCCAGGATGAATCGAATATCTCGATTTGTGTGCTTCATCAAGTATAAGGTTTCGTAGATCTCCATAATAAGGTACCCAAATTCTTCCGGCATAACATCGGAGTCCAGACTCCCTAACCTCGAATCGAGAGACAAGTATGTTCAAATGTTCATGAGTTATATTCTCCTTCTTGAGAGCCTCATCTTGGGCTACTCTGATTTGGCTGTTGAGGTTCGAATGGATGGTGACGTTCAGAGCCCTAACACGAAGAGGTGTCGTCCTCTCCTTTCGGCTTAAAGCGTCAGCTATAACATTGGCCTTGCCAGGATGATAATGAAGTTCACAATCGTAGTCGTTGAGCATCTCAATCCATCGACGCTATCTCATATTCAGTTGCTTCTGATCGAACATATGTTGGAGACTCTTGTGATCGGTGAAGATAGTGCTCTTAGTTCCATACAAATAGTGTCTCCACAATTTGAGCGCAAAGACAACGGCTCCAAGTTCAAGATCGTGAGTAGTGTAGTTCCGCTCGTGTATCTTCAATTGGCGGGAGGCATAGGTAATAACTTTTGATCGTTGCATCAGTACACAACCAAAACCACTTTTTGACGCATCGCAATAAACAACAAAGTTGTCACTGCCCTCAGGAAGTGATAGGATTGGTGCGGTGGTTAACTTCTTCTTCAAAGTTTGAAATGCTGATTCGTGTGCGGGTTCCCAAATGAACTTCTTGCCCTTGTGAGTCAGCGCGGTCAAAGGACGCGCAATCAGAGAGAAACCTTCGATAAACCTTCGGTAATAACCGGCGAGACCTAGGAATTGGCGAATATGAGTCAGAGTAGTGGGGGGTCTCCCAATTGCTAATGGCTTCAATCTTGGCGGGATCAACTTTGATACCCTGGTCGCTCACAACATGACCCAGAAATTGAACTTCCTTCAACCAAAATTCACACTTGGAGAATTTGGCGTAAAGTTGCTCTTGTCTCAAGAGTTCAAGTACTAATCGGAGGTGTTGCTCATGTTCTTCTTCGCTCTTTGAGTAGATGAGGATATCATCTATGAAGAAGATGACAAACTTGTCCAAGTAAGGCTTGCAGACACGATTCGTGAGGTCCATGAACACGGCAGGTGCATTTGTCAAACCGAATGGCATCACGAGAAACTCATAATGACCATAACGGGTCCTGAATGCAGTCTTCATCACGTCACTTTCCTTCACCCTCAACTGGTGATAACCGGATCGCAAATCGATCTTTGAGTCGACACTCGATCCTTGTAGTTGATCAAAAAGGTCGTCAATTAGTGGAAGAGGACACCGATTCTTGATTGTCAATTTGTTGAGCTCACGGTAGTCGATACACATACGGAAGGATCCATCCTTCTTCTTCACAAACAACACAGGTGCACCCCAAGGCGAGAAACTTGGTTGGATAAATCCACGGTCAAGTAGTTCTTGTAGTTGACTCTGTAATTCTTGCATCTCGGAAGGTGCGAGTCTATAAGGTGCGCGAGCTACAGGTGCAGCTCCTGGCACTAAATCAATCTGAAACTCTACTGCTCTTTGCGGCGGCAATCCAGGCAATTCCTCTGGGAAGACATCGGAAAATTCGTTCACAATTCGAACGTCATTTACGCTCTTCACCTCAGTTTCTACCGCTTTCACATGTGCTAGGACAGCAAAACGTCCCTTCTTCATAATCTTTTGCGCTTTCACGCAACTAATGAGGTTCAACTTCGAGGTACATCTCTCTCCATAGATGATCAGTGGCTCACCATCTCCTTGCGGTATACGAAGGGCTTTATCTCCACAAATAATATCGACCCTTATCTTGCTCAACCAATCCATACCGACGATCACGTCAAAACTTCCCAGTTTGATAGGTATCAAATCAATTTTGAAATCTGCACCAGCTATGTTGATAATAGCTCCTCGACTAATATGGTTAACTTTTTTAAGTTTTCCATTGGCGACCTCGACAAGCATACTCTCTTTTAACGGGATTAATGACCAATTAATCTTATCGCAAAAATGTCTACATACATAACTTCTATCCGCACCAGTATCAAACAAGACAGAAGCTAAAAGATTGTTGATTTTGAATATACCTGTCACCAAGTCGGGGTTTTCGCGTGCGTCCCTTGCATTAACATTGAAAGCTCTAGCGCGCGGTGGTCCGCCATCTTTTCGCTTATTTGGACATGCATTTCTGAAATGGCCTGTCTGCCCGCATTCGTAACACTTCCTTGGCCCCGTGGGGTTCGGCTTCCCATTCAAAGTGGTGACCTTACAGTCTTTTCCAACAAGCCCAGACCGTTGGCACTTCTCGCAGAAAACATTGCAATACCCAGTGTAGTGTTTGTAACACCTCTTGCATTGAGGTAGGGTTCCCTTATAGTTCGGGTTGGAGTTGGTGTTGTTGTTGGGGTTGGGGTTTCCACCGTTGTTGTTTCCTCTGAAACCCTCATGTCGTTTCGCAGGGTTTTGATCATAGTTCCTTCCCTTGTTGTTGTTGTTGTTGTTGTTGTTGTTGTTGTTGTTTTTGTTGTTGTGGTTATCCCATTTATGCTTCTCACTAGTACCCGCTTCAGATTTAGTTTTCTCCGGTTCATCGATGGTTATTTGATTCATTAAAGTATGCGCCATGCGCATCGCTTCGGGAACATTTGGGGGTTTGGATGAGGTGACGTTTCCCTTAATGCTCTTAGGGAATCCCCAAAAGTACCTTTCCATTCGTTTGAATTCCAGGGTGACCATTGTCGGACACATCAGGGCTAGTTCCAAAAATCTCCTGTTGTAACTATCAAGGTCGTTCCCAACGGTCTTTAACTGCATGAATTCCATTTCCATCTTTTGGATTTCGGTTCTCAGACAATACTCCTCAATCATAGCCGCTTTAAATTCCTCCCATGGCGTAGCATACGCCTCATCGATACCTTTCACTTGAGCTAACGTGTTCCACCACGTTAATGCGCCATCAGATAGCGTGCAAGATGCAAACTTGGTTTTGCTGTCCTCTGAACAGTTGCTAACTCGGAATACTGATTCAAGTTTCTCGAACCATCTGGTGAGACCAACCGGTCCCTCGGTTCCACTGAAGTTATGTGGTTTACAGCTCTAGAATTCCTTGTAAGTACACCTATTTCGAACGGGTGGGATAACCGGTGGTGGTGGCAGTGGAGCTTGGAGGTTTCTTTCTGCTAGGGCTGCGGCTACACGTTTTTGGATCATCTCTTCAATTTGAGCAGCAGTAGGTGTGGATCGACCGTTAGCCATGATGTTCTAAACAAAAATTTTGACACAAGTCAAAATCCAGTAATTAATATATAATAATACAGTATATAGTAACCAACATGGAATCAAAACATCACATGTTATTAAATAACGCATCTAGGTACAAGTACCACAGAATCATCGTACAGTAATGTAAATAGAACATCGTGCAAGAATTAAAAATGCAAGGTTCCATTAATTAATAATAAGTTTCATACATTCGCATAAGTTCTTACAATACATAAATAATACAAGAAGCTACAACTAGATTACATTATGAAATCTAATACAAAAGTCCTACGGTGAAGGTGGGTGAAGGATGTCCATAACCTGAGACATCTGCTCCTCAAGCTCAGCTACCCGAGCTCAGAGGATCTCTACCTCCCTTGTCAATTCCTCGACAGTGGGAGTTGGTGGGGCAGGTGGTGCGGGTGGTGCAGGTGGGGCCGGTGGAGCGGATGGTGCAGACCGCACGAAATGGGGTGCAGATGTCCCGGCTCCAGAAATAGTCAGTACGTAACGGGGAACCTTACGTATCTGTGGGTGAGTGGGTCGGTAGGGTACGGCACAAGCCGCTTACGGGCAGTAACCCTCCGACGCTGACCAAAAGCGTCAGTGAAAGCACGACCTCCATTCACCCCTGGAATGACGGTGCCATCAGGACGGTACCGCTTCTTCGGCGGGGTGGAGGGTGCCTGTATAGGTACGTCATCAAGGTTCTCTTCGTCGGAGTCACAGGAGTCATCTGTAGAGGAGTCATCGGATGAAGGAACATCAAAATCATGTGGTGGTGACACGGGTGGCTGAACTGGTCGTCCATGAGCGGCCATCAACTGTCTGTATCTGAATGGCGAAATCGGCACTAAACATCCATCTGGAGCGCGTCGGCACGGCATGCGCATATGGTTACGGAATGGCCCTTCCCCGAACTCCGCCGGAATCACAACACCACCGATGCGGGGCTGTGACCCCGAGGGTCCGGGAGCAGACAGAGCTGGAATCTCTGTAGGGTCCACGTGTCTTTCAATAGTAGCCACTGGTGCAGGCGGCTGGCTGTTAGTCCCGGAAGATGAAGCGCCGGGGTCACTCGTGCGTATCGGGATCGGTGGATCGACAGCAGCAGCAAGTGGGGTGGCTGACGAGTCTAAACTGCCCAAAACGATAGCAGGTGGTACATCCGACATCTGAACAAGGAAAATAAATTTTCCATGTCAGTAAGTCAAAAAGCAAGCACGTATTAGGCCAACAGTTTAAATCATGTATAACAATAAGTAGCATGGCAATAATAACGAATCGCACAGAAGTAGCATGCAATCGAAAGCAAGTGATATCATACAGTAGTGAAATCATGTAGTAGCATACGGCATATAGCAGTTGAAATGTCCCGTTCTTATTGATTAAAAACGTTCCATATTAATTGATTTCGTTGCGAGGTTTTGACCTCTATATGAGACGTTTTTCAAAGACTGCATTCATTTTTAAAACAAACCATAACCTTTATTTCATAAATAAAGGTTTAAAAAGCTTTACGTAGATTATCAAATAATGATAATCTAAAATATCCTGTTTACACACGACCATTACATAATGGTTCACAATACAAATATGTTACATCGAAGTCAGTTTCTTGAATGCAGTTTTTACACAATATCATACAAACATGGACTCCAAATCTTGTCCTTATTTTAGTATGCAACAGCAGAAGCTCTTAATATTCACCTGAGAATAAACATGCTTTAAACGTCAACAAAAATGTTGGTGAGTTATAGGTTTAACCTATATATATCAAATCGTAACAATAGACCACAAGATTTCATATTTCAATACACATCCCATACACAGAGATAAAAATCATTCATATGGTGAACACCTGGTAACCGACATTAACAAGATGCATATATAAGAATATCCCCATCATTCCGGGACACCCTTCGGATATGATATAAATTTCGAAGTACTAAAGCATCCGGTACTTTGGATGGGGTTTGTTAGGCCCAATAGATCTATCTTTAGGATTCGCGTCAATTAGGGTGTCTGTTCCCTAATTCTTAGATTACCAGACTTAATAAAAAGGGGCATATTCGATTTCGATAATTCAACCATAGAATGTAGTTTCACGTACTTGTGTCTATTTTGTAAATCATTTATAAAACTTGCATGTATTCTCATCCCAAAAATATTAGATTTTAAAAATGGGACTATAACTCACTTTCACAGATTTTTACTTCGTCGGGAAGTAAGACTTGGCCACTGGTTGATTCACGAACCTATAACAATATATACATATATATCAAAGTATGTTCAAAATATATTTACAACACTTTTAATATATTTTGATGTTTTAAGTTTATTAAGTCAGCTGTCCTCGTTAGTAACCTACAACTAGTTGTCCACAGTTAGATGTACAGAAATAAATTGATAAATATTATCTTGAATCAATCCACGACCCAGTGTATACGTATCTCAGTATTGATCACAACTCAAACTATATATATTTTGGAATCAACCTCAACCCTGTATAGCTAACTCCAACATTCACATATAGAGTGTCTATGGTTGTTCCGAAATATATATAGATGTGTCGACATGATAGGTCGAAACATTGTATACGTGTCTATGGTATCTCAAGATTACATAATATACAATACAAGTTGATTAAGTTATGGTTGGAATATATTTGTTACCAATTTTCACGTAGCTAAAATGAGAAAAATTATCCAATCTTGTTTTACCCATAACTTCTTCATTTTAAATCCGTTTTGAGTGAATCAAATTGCTATGGTTTCATATTGAACTCTATTTTATGAATATAAACAGAAAAGTATAGGTTTATAGTCGGAAAAATAAGTTACAAGTCATTTTTGTAAAGGTAGTCATTTCAGTCGAAAGAACGACGTCTAGATGACCATTTTAGAAAACATACTTCCACTTTGAGTTTAATCATAATTTTTGGATATAGTTTCATGTTCATAATAAAAATCATTTTCTTAGAATAACAACTTTAAAATCAAAGTTTATCATAGTTTTTAATTAACTAACCCAAAACAGCCCGCGGTGTTACTACGACGGCGTAAATCCGGTTTTACGGTGTTTTTCGTGTTTCCAGGTTTTAAATCATTAAGTTAGCATATCATATAGATATAGAACATGTGTTTAGTTGATTTTAAAAGTCAAGTTATAAGGATTAACTTTTGTTTGCGAACAAGTTTAGAATTAACTAAACTATGTTCTAGTGATTACAAGTTTAAACCTTCGAATAAGATAGCTTTATATGTATGAATTGAATGATGTTATGAACATCATTACTACCTTAAGTTCCTTGGATAAACCTACTGGAAAAGAGAAAAATGGATCTAGCTTCAATGGATCCTTGGATGGCTCGAAGTTCTTGAAGCAGAATCATGACACGAAAACAAGTTCAAGTAAGATCATCACTTGAAATAAGATTGTTATAGTTATAGAAATTGAACCAAAGTTTGAATATGATTATTACCTTGTATTAGAATGATAACCTACTGTAAGAAACAAAGATTTCTTGAGGTTGGATGATCACCTTACAAGATTGGAAGTGAGCTAGCAAACTTGAAAGTATTCTTGATTTTATGAAACTAGAACTTTTGGAATTTATGAAGAACACTTAGAACTTGAAGATAGAACTTGAGAGAGATTAATTAGATGAAGAAAATTGAAGAATGAAAGTGTTTGTAGGTGTTTTTGGTCGTTGGTGTATGGATTAGATATAAAGGATATGTAATTTTGTTTTCATGTAAATAAGTCATGAATGATTACTCATATTTTTGTAATTTTATGAGATATTTCATGCTAGTTGCCAAATGATGGTTCCCACATGTGTTAGGTGACTCACATGGGCTGCTAAGATCTGATTATTGGAGTGTATATACCAATAGTACATACATCTAAAAGCTGTGTATTGTACGAGTACGAATACGGGTGCATACGAGTAGAATTGTTGATGAAACTGAACGAGAATGTAATTGTAAGCATTTTTGTTAAGTAGAAGTATTTTGATAAGTGTATTGAAGTCTTTCAAAAGTGTATAAATACATATTAAAACACTACATGTATATACATTTTAACTGAGTCGTTAAGTCATCGTTAGTCGTTACATGTAAGTGTTGTTTTGAAACCTTTAGGTTAACGATCTTGTTAAATGTTGTTAACCCAATGTTTATAATATCAAATGAAATTTTAAATTATTATATTATCATGATATTATCATGTATGAATATCTCTTAATATGATATATATATACATTAAATGTCTTTACAACGATAATCGTTACATATATGTCTCGTTTAAAAATCATTAAGTTAGTAGTCTTGTTTTTACATATGTAGTTCATTGTTAATATACTTAATGATATGTTTACTTATCATAGTATCATGTTAACTATATATATATCCATATATATGTCATCATATAGTTTTTACAAGTTTTAACGTTCGTGAATCACCGGTCAACTTGGGTGGTCAATTGTCTATATGAAACATATTTCAATTAATCAAGTCTTAACAAGTTTGATTGCTTAACATGTTGGAAACATTTAATCATGTAAATATCAATCTCAATTAATATATATAAACATGGAAAAGTTCGGGTCACTACAGTACCTACCCGTTAAATAAATTTCGTCCCGAAATTTTAAGCTGTTGAAGGTGTTGACGAATCTTCTGGAAATAGATGCGGGTATTTCTTCTTCATCTGATCTTCACGCTCCCAGGTGAACTCGGGTCCTCTACGAGCATTCCATCGAACCTTAACAATTCGTATCTTGTTTTGCTTAAGTCTTTTAACCTCACGATCCATTATTTCGACGGGTTCTTCGATGAATTGAAGTTTTTCGTTGATTTGGATTTCATCTAACGGAATAGTGAGATCTTCTTTAGCAAAAAATTTCTTTAAATTCGAGACGTGGAAAGTGTTATGTACAGCCGCGAGTTGTTGAGGTAACTCTAGTCGGTAAGCTACTGGTCCGATACGATCAATAATCTTGAATGGTCCAATATACCTTGGATTTAATTTCCCTCATTTACCAAATCGAACAACGCCTTTCCAAGGTGCAACTTTAAGCATGACCATCTCTCCAATTTCAAATTCTATATCTTTTCTTTTAATGTCAGCGTAGCTCTTTTGTCGACTTTGGGCGGTTTTCAACCGTTGTTGAATTTGGATGATCTTCTCGGTAGTTTCTTGTATAATCTCCGGACCCGTAATCTGTCTATCCCCCACTTCACTCCAACAAATCGGAGACCTGCACTTTCTACCATAAAGTGCTTCAAACGGCGCCATCTCAATGCTTGAATGGTAGCTGTTGTTGTAGGAAAATTCTGCTAACGGTAGATGTCGATCCCAACTGTTTCTGAAATCAATAACACATGCTCGTAGCATGTCTTCAAGCGTTTGTATCGTCCTTTCGCTCTGCCCATCAGTTTGTGGATGATAGGCAGTACTCATGTCTAGACGAGTTCCTAATGCTTGCTGTAATGTCTGCCAGAATCTTGAAATAAATCTGCCATCCCTATCAGAGATAATAGAGATTGGTATTCCATGTCTGGAGATGACTTCCTTCAAATACAGTCGTGCTAACTTCTCCATCTTGTCATCTTCTCTTATTGGCAAGAAGTGTGCTGATTTGGTGAGACGGTCAACTATTACCCAAATAGTATCAAAACCACTTGCAGTCCTTGGCAATTTAGTGATGAAATCCATGGTAATGTTTTCCCATTTCCATTTCGGGATTTCGGGTTGTTGAAGTAGACCTGATGGTTTCTGATGCTCAGCTTTGACCTTAGAACACGTCAAACATTCTCCTACGTATTTAGCAACATCGGCTTTCATACCCGGCCACCAAAAATGTTTCTTGAGATCCTTGTACATCTTCCCCGTTCCAGGATGTATTGAGTATCTGGTTTTATGAGCTTCTCTAAGTACCATTTCTCTCATATCTCCAAATTTTGGTACCCAAATCCTTTCAGCCCTATACCGGGTTCCGTCTTCCCGAATATTAAGATGCTTCTCCGATCCTTTGGGTATTTCATCCTTTAAATTTCCCTCTTTTAAAACTCCTTGTTGCGCCTCCTTTATTTGAGTAGTAATGTTATTATGAATCATTATATTCATAGATTTTACTCGAATGGGTTCTCTGTCCTTCCTGCTCAAGGCATCGGCTACCACATTTGCCTTCCCCGGGTGGTAACGAATCTCAAAGTCGTAATCATTCAATAATTCAATCCACCTACGCTGCCTCATATTCAGTTGTTTCTGATTAAATATGTGTTGAAGACTTTTGTGGTCGGTATATATAATACTTTTGACCCCATATAAGTAGTGCCTCCAAGTCTTTAATGCAAAAACAACCGCGCCTAATTCCAAATCACGCGTCGTATAATTTTGTTCGTGAATCTTCAATTGTCTAGACGCATAAGCAATCACCTTCGTTCGTTGCATTAATACACAACCGAGACCTTGCTTTGATGCATCACAATAAATCACAAAATCATCATTCCCTTCAGGCAATGACAATATAGGTGCCGTAGTTAGCTTTTTCTTCAATAACTGAAACGCTTTCTCTTGTTCATCATTCCATTCAAATTTCTTCCCTTTATGCGTTAATGCAGTCAAGGGTTTTGCTATTCTGGAAAAGTCTTGGATGAACCTTCTGTAGTAACCAGCTAGTCCTAAAAACTGGCGTATGTGTTTCGGAGTTTTCGGGGTTTCCCACTTTTCAACAGTTTCTATCTTTGCCGGATCCACCTTAATACCTTCTTTGTTCACTATGTGACCGAAGAATTGAACTTCTTCCAACCAAAATGCACACTTTGAAAACTTAGCGTACAATTCTTCCTTCCTCAATACTTCTAACACCTTTCTCAAATGTTCACCGTGTTCTTGGTCATTCTTTGAGTAAATAAGTATGTCATCAATGAAAACAATGACAAACTTGTCAAGGTATGGTCCACACACTCGGTTCATAAGGTCCATGAACACAGCTGGTGCATTAGTTAAACCAAACGGCATGACCATAAACTCGTAATGACCGTAACGTGTTCTGAAAGCAGTCTTTGGAATATCATCTTCTTTCACCAGCATTTGATGATACCCGGAACGTAAGTCAATCTTTGAATAAACAGACGAGCCTTGTAGTTGATCAAATAAGTCATCGATTCTCGGTAGTGGGTAGCGGTTCTTGATGGTAAGTTTGTTCAACTCTCGGTAGTCGATACACAACCTGAATGTACCATCTTTCTTCTTGACAAACAAAACAGGAGCTCCCCACGGTGATGTGCTTGGTCGAATGAAACCACGCTCTAAAAGTTCTTGTAATTGGCTTTGTAGTTCTTTCATCTCGCTGGGTGCGAGTCTGTAAGGAGCACGAGCTATTGGTGCAGCTCCTGGTACAAGATCTATTTGAAATTCAACGGATCGATGTGGGGGTAATCCCGGTAATTCTTTCGGAAATACATCAGGAAATTCTTTTGCGACGGGAACATCATTGATGCTCTTTTCTTCAGTTTGTACTTTCTCGACGTGTGCTAGAACAGCATAGCAACCTTTTCTTATTAGTTTTTGTGCCTTCAAATTACTAATAAGATGTAGCTTCGTGTTGCCCTTTTCTCCGTACACCATTAAGGGTTTTCCTTTTTCTCGTATAATGCGAATTGCATTTTTGTAACAAACGATCTCCGCTTTCACTTCTTTCAACCAGTCCATACCGATTATCACATCAAAACTCCCTAACTCTACTGGTATCAAATCAATCTTAAATGTTTCGCTAACCAGTTTAATTTCTCGATTCCGACATATATTATCTGCTGAAATTAATTTACCATTTGCTAATTCGAGTAAAAATTTACTATCCAAAGGCGTCAATGGACAACTTAATTTAGCACAAAAATCTCTACTCATATAGCTTCTATCCGCACCCGAATCAAATAAAACGTAAGCAGATTTATTGTCAATAAGAAACGTACCCGTAACAAGCTCCGGGTCTTCCTGTGCCTCTGCCGCATTAATATTGAAAACTCTTCCACGGCCTTGTCCATTCGTGTTCTCCTGGTTCGGGCAATTTCTAATAATGTGGCCCGGTTTTCCACATTTATAACAAACTACATTGGCATAACTTGCTCCGACACTACTTGCTCCGCCATTACTCGTTCCGACACCATTTGTTCCTTTCGTTCTATTAACCCCTGGTCCGTAGACCTCACACTTCGTCGCGCTATGACCATTTCTTTTACACTTGTTGCAAAATTTGGTGCAGAACCCCGAGTGATTCTTTTCACACCTTTGGCATAGCTGCTTCTGATTGTTGTTGTTGTTGCGGTTATTATTGTTGTTGGAATGATTGTTGTAGTTGCTGTTGTTGTTGTTGTTGTTGTTGTTGTTGGGCCGTTTGTTGTAGTTGCGATTGATGTTGCGATTGTTGGGATAATTGTTGCGATTATTGTTGTAATTGCTGTTGTTGTTGTATTGGTGATTCTTATCACCGTTTTCCTCCCACTTTCTTTTGACTTGCTTCACATTGGCCTCTTCAGCAGTCTGTTCTTTAATTCTTTCTTTAATTTGGTTCACGAGTTTGTGAGCCATTCTACATGCCTGTTGTATGGAGGCGGGCTCGTGTGAACTTATATCTTCTTGGATTCTTTCTGGTAATCCTTTCACAAAAGCGTCGATCTTCTCTTCCTCATCTTCGAATGCTCCCGGACACAATAGGCACAATTCTGTGAATCGTCTTTGGTACGTGGTAATATCAAATCCTTGGGTTCGTAACCCTCTAAGTTCTGTCTTGAGCTTATTGACCTCGGTTCTGGGACGGTACTTCTCGTTCATCAAGTGCTTGAATGCTGACCACGGTAGTGCGTACGCATCGTCTTGTCCCACTTGCTCTAGATAGGTATTCCACCATGTTAACGCAGAACCTGTGAAGGTATGCGTAGCGTACTTTACTTTGTCCTCTTCAGTACACTTACTTATGGCAAACACCGATTCGACCTTCTCGGTCCACCGTTTCAATCCGATCGGTCCTTCGGTTCCATCAAATTCCAAAGGTTTGCAGGCAGTGAATTCTTTGTAGGTGCATCCTACACGATTTCCTGTACTGCTAGATCCAAGGTTATTGTTGGTATGTAGCGCAGCCTGTACTGCGGCTATGTTTGAAGCTAGAAAAGTACGGAATTCCTCTTCATTCATATTCACGGTGTGTCGAGTAGTCGGTGCCATTTCCTTCAAAATAGTTAAATGGAACAAGTTAATCATACAGAATATTAAGAGTAGTTAATAGTATTTCGTATCATAATATGAACTCATTTATAAAAGCTTTTTCTTCATATTAGCGTTTTATAAGTTTAAATTCGGGTAGTACCTACCCGTTAAGTTCATACTTAGTAGCTAATATACAATTCAACTACTACAATTCTATATGAAAAACTGATTATAATAATATTTCGCGTTCAAACTTTTATACAATATTTTACAAACTTACAATACCGCTTATTTTACATAAAGCATGAAATATAGCACACAATAACTTTGATACAAGATAGTTGTGAAGATAATTCTAGCTAGTACACAAGTCGTTCAGCAAAGGCAATAAAGACACGTAATTCATACGTCCAGAAACAAGTCATGCATTCTGGTTTTACTAGGACTACTTCCCATCCTTGGTCTTGTGCAACATAACCGTTATGGCCGTTGATAAGACAGCGTGTTGTAACGTCGTCAAAGGGACGAGGGTTACGTAATGTCCAACAGTCCCGTAATAATCTAAAAACCTCATTTCTTACCCCAATTACCGACTCCGTCACTTGTGGAAACGTTTTGTTTAATAGTTGTAGCCCGATGTTCTTGTTCTCACTTTGGTGAGAAGCGAACATTACTAATCCGTAAGCATAACATGCTTCTTTATGTTGCATGTTAGCCGCTTTTTCTAAATCACGAAGTCCAATATTCGGATATATTGAGTCAAAATAATTTCTTAACCCGTTGCGTAAAATAGCATTTGGGTTCCCCGCAATATATGCGTCAAAGTAAACACATCGTAACTTATGGGTTTCCCAATGTGATATCCCTCATCTTTCAAACGAAAGTCTCTTATAAACCAAGACATTCTTGGAACGTTCTTCGAATGTCTTACAAACTGATCTCGCCTTAAATAGTTGTGCCGAGGAATTCTGGCCGACTCTAGACAAGATTTCATCAATCATGTCTCCGGGTAGGTCTCTTAAAATATTGGGTTGTCTATCCATTTTGTGTTTTTAAACTGTAAAATAGACAAGAGTTAGATTCATAAAAAAAATACTTATTAATACAAGCAATTTTTACATATATCATAAAGCATAAGAACACTGTATTACATATATTACACCACACGAATACAACTATCTTATTCCGACTCGCTCGTTTCTTCTTCTTCGGTTTTGGTTCGTTTTGCCAAGTTTCTAGGGATATATGATGTTCCCCTAATACGAGCTGTCGTTGTCCACATTGGTTTAGAAAAACCTGGTGGTTTAGAGGTTCCCGGGTCATTGTTACAACTTAAGGACTTCGGGCGTTGACGATACATATAAAGTTCATCGGGGTTGGAATTAGATTTCTCTATTTTTATGCCCTTTCCCTTATTATTTTCTTTTGCCTTTTTAAATTCAGTTGGGGTAATTTCTATAACATCATCGGAATTCTCGTCGGAATCCGATTCATCGGAGAATTGGTAATCCTCCCAATATTTTGCTTCCTTGGCGGAAACACCATTGACCATAATTAACCTTGGTCGGTTGGTTGAGGATTTTCTTTTACTTAACCATTTTATTATTTCCCCCACCGGTTCTATTTCTTCATCCGGTTCCGATTCTTCTTCCGGTTCCGATTCTTCTTCCGGTTCCGATTCTTCTTCCGGTTCCGACTCTTCTTCCGGTTCCTCTTCGGGAACTTGTGAATCAGTCCACGAATCATTCCAATTTACATTTGACTCTTCATTATTATTAGGTGAGTCAATGGGACTTGTTCTAGAGGTAGACATCTATCACATAATATCAAACGCGTTAAGAGATTAATATATCACATAATATTCACATGTTAAAAATATATAGTTTCCAACAAAATTTGTTAAGCAATCATTTTTCAAGTAAACACGGTCGAAGTCCAGACTCACTAATGCATCCTAACAAACTCGATAAGACACACTAATGAAAAATTCTGGTTCTCTAAGACCAACGCTCGGATACCAACTGAAATGTCCCGTTCTTATTGATTAAAAACGTTCCATATTAATTGATTTCGTTGCGAGGTTTTGACCTCTATATGAGACGTTTTTCAAAGACTGCATTCATTTTTAAAACAAACCATAACCTTTATTTCATAAATAAAGGTTTAAAAAGCTTTACGTAGATTATCAAATAATGATAATCTAAAATATCCTGTTTACACACGACCATTACATAATGGTTTACAATACAAATATGTTACATCGAAATCAGTTTCTTGAATGCAGTTTTTACACAATATCATACAAACATGGACTCCAAATCTTGTCCTTATTTTAGTATGCAACAGCGGAAGCTCTTAATATTCACCTGAGAATAAACATGCTTTAAACGTCAACAAAAATGTTGGTGAGTTATAGGTTTAACCTATATATATCAAATCGTAACAATAGACCACAAGATTTCATATTTCAATACACATCCCATACACAGAGATAAAAATCATTCATATGGTGAACACCTGGTAACCGACATTAACAAGATGCATATATAAGAATATCCCCATCATTCCGGGACACCCTTCGGATATGATATAAATTTCGAAGTACTAAAGCATCCGGTACTTTGGATGGGGTTTGTTAGGCCCAATAGATCTATCTTTAGGATTCACGTCAATTAGGGTGTCTGTTCCCTAATTCTTAGATTACCAGACTTAATAAAAAGGGGCATATTCGATTTCGATAATTCAACCATAGAATGTAGTTTCACGTACTTGTGTCTATTTTGTAAATCATTTATAAAACTTGCATGTATTCTCATCCCAAAAATATTAGATTTTAAAAATGGGACTATAACTCACCTTCACAGATTTTTACTTCGTCGGGAAGTAAGACTTGGCCACTGGTTGATTCACGAACCTATAACAATATATACATATATATCAAAGTATGTTCAAAATATATTTACAACACTTTTAATATATTTTGATGTTTTAAGTTTATTAAGTCAGCTGTCCTCGTTAGTAACCTACAACTAGTTGTCCACAGTTAGATGTACAGAAATAAATTGATAAATATTATCTTGAATCAATCCACGACCCAGTGTATACGTATCTCAGTATTGATCACAACTCAAACTATATATATTTTGGAATCAACCTCAACCCTGTATAGCTAACTCCAACATTCACATATAGAGTGTCTATGGTTGTTCCGAAATATATATAGATGTGTCGACATGATAGGTCGAAACATTGTATACGTGTCTATGGTATCTCAAGATTACATAATATACAATACAAATTGATTAAGTTATGGTTGGAATATATTTGTTACCAATTTTCACGTAGCTAATTGCTATGGTTTCATATTGAACTCTATTTTATGAATCTAAACAAAAAAAGTATAGGTTTATAGTCGGAAAAATAAGTTACAAGTCGTTTTTGTAAAGGTAGTTATTTCAGTCGAAAGAACGACGTCTAGATGACCATTTTAGAAAACATACTTCCACTTTGAGTTTAACCATAATTTTTGGATATAGTTTCATGTTCATAATAAAAATCATTTTCTCAGAATAACAACTTTTAAATCAAAGTTTATCATAGTTTTTAATTAACTAACCCAAAACAGCCCGCGGTGTTACTACGACGGCGTAAATCCGGTTTTACGGTGTTTTTCGTGTTTCCAGGTTTTAAATCATTAAGTTAGCATATCATATAGATATAGAACATGTGTTTAGTTGATTTTAAAAGTCAAGTTAGAAGGATTAACTTTTGTTTGCGAACAAGTTTAGAATTAACTAAACTATGTTCTAGTGATTACAAGTTTAAACCTTCGAATAAGATAGCTTTATATGTATGAATTGAATGATGTTATGAACATCATTACTACCTTAAGTTCCTTGGATAAACCTACTGGAAAAGAGAAAAATGGATCTAGCTTCAATGGATCCTTGGATGGCTCGAAGTTCTTGAAGCAGAATCATGACACGAAAACAAGTTCAAGTAAGATCATCACTTGAAATAAGATTGTTATAGTTATAGAAATTGAACCAAAGTTTGAATATGATTATTACCTTGTATTAGAATGATAACCTACTGTAAGAAACAAAGATTTCTTGAGGTTGGATGATCACCTTACAAGATTGGAAGTGAGCTAGCAAACTTGAAAGTATTCTTGATTTTATGAAACTAGAACTTTTGGAATTTATGAAGAACACTTAGAACTTGAAGATAGAACTTGAGAGAGATCAATTAGATGAAGAAAATTGAAGAATGAAAGTGTTTTTAGGTGTTTTTGGTCGTTGGTGTATGGATTAGATATAAAGGATATGTAATTTTGTTTTCATGTAAATAAGTCATGAATGATTACTCATATTTTTGTAATTTTATGAGATATTTCATGCTAGTTGCCAAATGATGGTTCCCACATGTGTTAGGTGACTCACATGGGCTGCTAAGATCTGATCATTGGAGTGTATATACCAATAGTACATACATCTAAAAGCTGTGTATTGTACGAGTACGAATACGGGTGCATACGAGTAGAATTGTTGATGAAACTGAACGAGAATGTAATTGTAAGCATTTTTGTTAAGTAGAAGTATTTTGATAAGTGTATTGAAGTCTTTCAAAAGTGTATAAATACATATTAAAACACTACATGTATATACATTTTAACTGAGTCGTTAAGTCATCGTTAGTCGTTACATGTAAGTGTTGTTTTGAAACCTTTAGGTTAACGATCTTGTTAAATGTTGTTAACCCAATGTTTATAATATCAAATGAGATTTTAAATTATTATATTATCATGATATTATCATGTATGAATATCTCTTAATATGATATATATATACATTAAATGTCTTTACAACGATAATCGTTACATATATGTCTCGTTTAAAAATCATTAAGTTAGTAGTCTTGTTTTTACATATGTAGTTCATTGTTAATATACTTAATGATATGTTTACTTATCATAGTATCATGTTAACTATATATATATCCATATATATGTCATCATATAGTTTTTACAAGTTTTAACGTTCGTGAATCACCGGTCAACTTGGGTGGTCAATTGTCTATATGAAACATATTTCAATTAATCAATTCTTAACAAGTTTGATTGCTTAACATGTTGGAAACATTTAATCATGTAAATATCAATCTCAATTAATATATATAAACATGGAAAAGTTCGGGTCACTACAGCAGTAACAGTAAGCAGCAGCATGCATTAAGTTCAGCGGAAACAAGTAAACTAGCAAGTTGTAGATTAGTCCTATTAGTGAATCCTAATCGGGTCGGTCTTAGACTCACTAATGCAACCTAATTCCCTACAACCAATGCTCTGATACCAAATGTGATGCCCCGTACAAAACCATCGTGTACGAATCATTAACAACAGGATCATTACAAGGTTAAGTACTATATGCTGTAATAAAAGAAGTTGCATTCACGATAAAAAGGTGACGTCATAACCAACATCAAATGTTTTACACCAACAGTATGCTTCTACGAATAGCAAGCATGAATAAATGTATGTGACCCTTAGGTCGTTACAAAACATAGTTTCAAATGTATTAAAGTTTGAATGCAAGGTAAAGTAGTTCATGCGATGACAACTCTAAGCAGCGGGTGTCTACAGCACGACTAGTACACAGCGGAAGCTAACCTCAAGCACCTGAGAAAAACATGCTTAAAAACGTCAACACAAAGGTTGGTGAGTTATAGTTTAAGTATAACAGTAAGTGAGGTAGGCCACGAGATTTCAGTGCTACAAAAAGCGTTTCAAAATAGTATGATAAAGTATATGTTAACCGTAGGCACTTGGTAACTAACTTAACGTTTATACCCCCTGAAAGTACACTTGGCAAGTGCGTATGTCTATGAAGTATTAAACACTCATTAAATGCTAGCGCTACTAGCCCGAGTGGGGATGTCAAACCCTATGGATCCATATCTAAGATTCGCGTTCACCGGTTCAAAAACCAATGACTAAACGTTACCGAGCTAAAGGGAATGTTTATGCCGTTGTATAACCCACACATATATAAAGTTTAAGTACTCGTGCCTAGTATGTAAAACATAAAATCCGCATGTATTCTCAGTTCCCAAAATAAGTTAAAGTAAAAAGGGAATGCTATAACTCACAATGATAAAGTAGCGGTAAAAGTCGAGTCGGGAAAAGTGTGCAAGTAATCGGTCCGAAAGGTCTAACGAGTCCTCAACCTAAGTCAAATAGTACTAAGTCAGTAAATCATCCGAATAGGTTTAAAAGTATGTAAATAAGGTCTTAAGGGTCATCATCATTCATCATCAAACAAAAGGCGTAAAGTAAATTTTGTTTATGAAAGTAGTTTAAAACAAAGGCTGACTTCAGTCAGTCACCACGGCCTCTACCCTTACTGAATTAAGGTGAGACCAGTGGCCATGGTTCCGTATATGAGTCCTTTAAGTGTGGTAAAATTTACAGAAGCAAACTCGTCTTCGTTTGACCGTGGCGACGGTCTAAGTGCGAGTAGGTCAGAAATTTCTACACAACGTTAAAAGGACATAGTGACGATAGGAGGGCCATGAATCCTAAACCGTAACTCAGATTAAGACGAGTCCTATATGAAAAGTTATCTACTCGAAAAGATCTATTTGAAAATCATAATCACAACAGCCCAGGTCTAGTGGTCTATTACAGAAACCAGAAAACAGTAGGTAGAAGACATAAAGCAGAAAAATAATGGGTTCCGGTGAGTTTGATGCTTGATGCTTATCACGGTTCTCATCCTTGATGCGTATAGCTTCAAGTGTACAACTCTTTGACGTGTTTGCATCATCTTGACCAAGATTTGACCATCATAACCTAAGTGCAAGTCTAAGACATGAAGCACAACTCACTTAAGTGTTGCAAGTGTTTTGATGAACCAAAGTTACATCAAAGTCTTAGATTTAACACATGCATGAAATATAAAAGTAATATTAACTAAGTTTTGACAATTATGACACAAGTGTGAGTCTAATACATGTAGATCAACTCACTTAAGAGTTGTATGAAGTTGATGAACCAAAGTTACATCAAGGTCTTAGATCTAACACTTACATGAACTTTAAAAGTAAAAACAAGTTACAAACTTGAAGTAAACTTATAAAATCAAGATCTTAAGTAGTAGAACATAGTTCTTAGTTAGATCTTGAAGATCCAAGACTCAAAAGCCTAGTTCAAGCATAAGTGTATAAAGTTATAGTTAAAGAAAGCTTATTTATGTGTTCTTGAACTTTCAAGTTAACTTTTAGTTCAAGATTAATGAGATCAAGACTAACTTGTAGTACTTGACCATTTAACTAACAAACATGAAATTAAAGTACATGATATAAAGAGATAAACTAAGTAAATAAGTAAAAGGTTCATGGTTGTTCATACTTTTAAAGATTTAACCAAGGTTTGATCTTTAAGTAAAGTAAACTTTAAGGTTTACTAACATGAATTACAAGTAATGATTTACAACCATGAACTTACAATCTTTTTAAAGTATTATATGTAGAACATAACTAGTAAGTTAAGCTCTTGTGTGTTCTTGAAAATACAAGATAACATGAAGAATCTAACTAGAAAGTTGATTCTTGTAACAAGTAAGTAACCAAACAACAACAACAAAGTAAGTACTTGAACATTAAACAAGATCATGTAACAAAACAACAAACAAAAAAAAATGATGATGATGAGTGTGTTTGGTTCGGTTTTAAGCAAGGGAAAGAAGAGAGAAAAGTTGTTCATATTACTTACAAGATGAGAGAAAATGAGAGAAGATGTTTGAGAGAAAATGTGAAGTAAGTGTGTAAGTGTAAATGAGATAAAACTAGTGAGTGTAAGTAATGAAAAAAAAATGAAAGTAAAACCTCCCTTGTAGACATTGGGAACCGATGGTTTCAAGAGGAGGGGGAGGAGGAAAAAACACACTAGTCACTTGTATGCAAAGGTGTTAAAAGTTGGATACAAGATGTGTTTGCATGGGGATTAAGAGCTAACAAGATTCCAATTGCTTTAACTAACTAGTTACATGTTCTAAATAATACTTACAAGGAAGAGTGGGCTATTTAGTCCACTTAAAAGGTAGGGTGGGCTTATAAGCCCAATATCAAGAGTCCATTACACTAATAAAGCTCAAGTTCAATTAATTAACAAGTAAATCCAATTAAAGCCCAAGTAACTAACTAATCACCATAGTTAATTAAAATGATTAATAAAATCAATCATGAATGTAAATAATACTCTAAAAATATTATTCGTGTAAGTCTCGGGTGTCACAAAGACGTTTCGGGCAATTAAAGTCAAGTACGGGCAATCATGGCAACAAGTAAATGTAATAACGTACATTCGTTTAATCATACGTATTAATAATAATTATTATTAATAAATAAACGTTGGAAAATCCAGGGTCGTTACATGTTCACTCTTCCACTCGTGCTTCTTCCCCTTATGCATTAAAGTAGTCAGAGGTTTCGCTACTAGTGAAAAATCTTGAATGACCTTCTATAATAGCCTGCCAAACCTAGGATATGACGAATCTGAGTAGGAGTCTTCGGAGTTTCCCACTTCTCAATCACCTCATTCTTAGCAGGATCAACTTGAATTCCCTTCTTACCAACAACGTGTCCAAGGAATTGAACTTCTTTCAACCAGAACGCGCACTTAGAGAACTTAGCGTACAGCTCTTCCGTCCTCAACAAATCAAGGACCGACTTCAAATGTTCTTCGTGTTCTTGATCACTCTCGGAATAGATAAGAATATCACCGATGAAAACGATAACGAACTTGTCCAGATAAGGTCTACACACACGATTCATGAGGTCCATGAACACAGCAGGTGCGTTAGTCAATCCGGAAGGCATAACAAGAAATTCGCAGTGACCATAACGGGTACGGAAAGCGGTTTTCAGAATATCAGTTTCTTTAGCCCGCAGTTGGTGATAACCGGAATGAAGATCAATCTTAGAATAAACGGACGAACCTTGAAGTTGATTGAACCGATCATCAATTCTCGGAAGAGGGTAACGGTTCTTAACCGTAAGCTTTTTCAACTCGCGATAATCAATACACCATCGAAACGAACCACCTTTCTTCTTAACGAACAAAACAGGAGCTCCCCAAGGGGACGAACTGGGACGAATGAAATATAGTTGCAACAATGAAGGAAGAAATATATTGAGTAGTCACATCGGTGGCATAGATATATATAAGGTAATTCTCTCAAAGGAGATAACGAGGATCATGGACTTCAAAGTAAATTTTCATTACATTTTCGAAAGGAAGACGTACGAAAGGTGTGATATTTAAACGAGAGTGAACTTCGTTGTACAATGAGCGAGGAAATCTAGGATTCATCCATATTCTTAAATTTATGTGCGGATGAAAAGAACGCGAATCATGGGTTATAAAGAATGGTCGACTCCAGGAGAGATGAATCTCCAAAAATAATTTCGTGTACCTCAAAGTATTGAATCCTAAGATTGATGTTTACGAGGGTGTTACGGTTGACAGCGAATATTGAGAGTAGAAACTCCTCAAACGGTCTGGTGTAATATATATCCATGATACCCACTATAATAACAGTTGGGGTAGAAACCCACCTAGCTCTTTTTCTACAATAGGGTGACCACCGAGTGTACCCCAGAAAATTGATTTATCGGTCCGCGTTTCGGCCATGTCCAACCATAAGAGGGAAAATTTTATGAGCGCACAGACTTTCCAACAAATTTTATAAAACCGGCATCCAAAGTGGTGTAAGAGTTTCTATCAATGAACTTAATGGTAAGTTTCATCCTTAAACGGAGGATGAGAAGAACTGTGATCCAAACACTCTGTAGAGTAATTCGAAAATTTGATAAAATCGATCAAAGGAGTTTTGAAAAAACTTTAAATGTTTGATGTGACAACATAAACGGAACGAAGTTCTTAGTAAATTTAGAAGCATGTACAACGTGTACCATTTTATATAAAACAAATTGACTTAGTCAAACAGCTCAATAAATGAGTGGTCTTAAAATAATTTTGGAGGTATAATTTAGTATATACTAGCCAAAATAGGTAAGGGTAAATTTATTCATTTGAATCCATACATACATTCATGATTTTATAAATTGTATACATGACAAAATATTTTATTACTTCTATTCGCCCATAAATCTCGTGAGAACCGCCCAATTAAACAAATGTGTAAAACTCCCGATGATAAACTGAGTATCTGTATTTCAGAGGTTACAAGTTGAAGTAAGATCGTGGAAGATCGAGTAAAGGACTTGAATCGTCGTGCGACATTTGACCGACAAATGTTACGAGGTCATGAAACCAATGAGTTAAATGTTGTTTTGACTATTATCGGGACATAAGTCATTGGGCCAAAACTGTTCCTGAGCGAAGCTGTTGCTAACAAGCAAGTTATGAAGGATAGAGCAAGAGATTGATAATCTGGTTAAAACAAGCTTCTCGTATATCAACCAATAATATAATGAATATTTTCACTACCCATGTAATACATCGGAATTTCTAAATGAGTAGTGTAAAAATTTTCTTTGACTCGCTTTCTATTCCTCATGTCACAATATTGGGACTTCTTTATGAATTAACGTAATATAATCACGTTGGACTGATGCCATTATATTTCTCTAATTCATAGTTCCATTCCAATAGCACTACATGAGGTCAGGACACGCGATCAACCTCGAATTTCCACACAATTTCCCTGAAACGATTTCTTAAACAATGTGCTAAGGATAGCACAAGAGACAAAAACATCAAAAGTAATGAATATGAGTAACTATGACATAAAAATGTCTTTAAAGTATCCAGAATCTTTAAATGTCAAGAATGACGTTTTCGGTTCTCAACCCAAAGCACAAAGGCACAATGTCACAAAGGCACGTAATATAACCAGAATGTTATATACCTAAACATAATAGCTGACATTGGAATGCCGAGCCCTTAGAAGTCAAGAATGACATCCCGCGTAATATAACTCAAACATCAAACACATAACCATAATATATGACATAGGAATGTTGAGAATTTCAGAAGTCAAGAATGACATCTCTCGGTTTCTTATCTGAGGTGTTCTTGTAAAGATAAACTCGCATGAGTCGGAGAATACGTTTAAATCGGAATGGGAATTCCTCCCGAATTCAGAACATAACAGAGATGTATGTATGATAACAATATACATACCAATACAATACAAATAATCACATATAATAATATATTATAGGCCGGGCTGTAGACTAGACTCACTAATGCACCCTATTGACTCGGGTAACGACATTAATGCAGCCTAATTCTCTACAACCAAAGCTCTGATACCAACTTTAACGACCCGTCAAAGTACACTTGATGATCATCGTTAACTTGGTCCCACAGCTTGATCATAACTCTATATGAATTTGATAAATAACCTTGCATTCTTTATTTAAAAATGATTTTCTATAAAGGAAACCTACCAAAATATGTAAGTTTAAAAAAAACCATACATAATTACTTAACCAAAAGTTGACCAAAACAAAGTCAACAAACACCCGCAATTTAATGTATCAAAATAGAATGCAAGTTAATGTTTAACAAAAGCTGCCATCATAAATATGCAGACTCTCTAAGCACAGCGGAAGCAATCAATCATGAACCTGAGAATAAAACATGCGAGTAACTGTCAACAAAAATGTTGAGTGAATTATAGGTTTAATATTGCAAACAATATTTAATTTAAACCATAAAATTTTGTGTTTGAAAACATAAAAACTCCTTTTTGGACCACAAAATTGTATGCTCGAAAACATATCAAAACATTATTCCATTTTCCGTGAGTCACCTGGTAACCACTTAACCATTTATTTACCCTTGCTAAACACAATATATATACACTAAACAAGTATATCTTCAACTAATTACGAAGTACTAAACATTCCGATTATAAATTGCTAGCGCGACTAGCTCAAAATGGGATTGTCAAACCCGATAGATCTATCCATAGGATTCGCGTTCACCAGTAGAAACCAGTGATTACAATTACCAGATTAGGGAATATTTTTGTTCGACTCATAATGAATAATTTAAACCAACTTCCACTTGTCCAAAATATAAAATAAATTGCATGTATTCTTATCCCAAAAGATTTAAAATAGAAAAATGGGACTATAACTCACCTTAAAGTAAATGAAGTAACCACACAAAAATGCGAACAACAAACGAAGTAAAGTGATCAGGAATGATCACAACTGTAATGACCCGTCCTAATCCATCTGGACGAATACATAACCTTTGGTTACATTGCGAGGTACTTGACCTCTATATGATACATTTTACAAACATTGTATTCGTTTTTAAAATACAAACTTTCATTACATCGACAGTTGACGACATGCATACCATTTCATAATATATCCACCTATAATTGACTTAGTAATAATCTTGATGAACTCAATGACTCGAATGTAACGTCTTTTGAAATATGTCATGAACGACTCCAAGTAATATCTCTAAAATGAGTAAATGCACAGCGGAAGATTTCTTTCATACCTGAGAATAAACATGCTTTCAAGTGTCAACCAAAAGGTTGGTGAGTTCATAGGTTTATCATAAAATAATAAAATTCATCATTTTGATAGACCACAAGATTGAAATGTTGCATGGTACAAATGGGCCTGAATCCTATACCCACCTGTAATGTACATGCAATATCTTTTAAATACAGTACACCTTTCTTGTGTACGAAATCATCTTTCATAAATCTTAGTAACCGTACACATATCTCGTGCACAAAAATAACATACACATAACATGTGTATAAAATTATTCTCTCGATACATAACATTCACTTTTCATTGCTTTCATAGCTTGGATTGGTAACCGACCTTAACATATAATGCGCATAATAATATCCCCAAAAACAGAACATCTCGTCTGTATAATAATCATATAAACTTCGAAGTACTAAACACCACGCCCACTAGCTCTTCTGTCTAGTAAACATTCTGGGTGGGGGTGTTAAACCCGGTAGCTACCTTTAGGATTCGCGTCAATTAGGCGTGCACTAATTCTCAAAATTAGTGATGTTCCCTAATTCTTAGGTTACCAAGCAATAATAATCAGGGGAAAAATATTCATATCAATTGTGGCAATTATCGCGTCCACATAATTCAATGGTGGCAATTATCACGTCCACATAATTCATTCGAGGAATGTTTTGCTTGTGTCTATCTCGTCAAACATTTATAAAATCATTTCATGTATTCGCAGTTTAAAATGTATTTAAAAAGCATTTAATAAAGCAGTTGTAAAAGTAGCGCATGTATTCTCAGTCCCAAAAATGTAAAGAGTAAAAAGGAATCAAATGAACTCACTCTACAATATTTTGTAGTAAAAATATTCATACATCGAAACTGAACAATGCAGGGTTGGCCTCGGATTCACGAACCTATATCAATTGTATTTCTATTAAAACATATAATAGAAATACCATATTTTTATTTATTAATATAAATTATTTATATATATATTGTAGTTATATAAGATTTATGCTAAATTCCATTTAAAACATATATTTTATGTTATATCTTAAATCATATGCTATATATATTTATTTTGTATATGTCTTTAAAGTGATTAGTATTGTTATATTAATATTTATATATATCTAGTATTTTATTAAATATACCTAATTTGTTGTATGTAAGTTTTTATATAAGAAATGTTAATATAGTTTATATATTGTTATATGGAATATTAATATGATTGTAGTTATATATAATAAGTATGTTCTATGTATATAATATTTATTTGTTTAAAAACGATAGTTTTGATATTAATGATTTACTAATAATAATAATAATAATAATACAACTTTATTGATATTATTAATACTAATAATAATAATAAGGATATTGTTAACAATGATACTTATGTTAATGATAATAATACTAGTAATAATAAAAATTCTAATACTCTATAATAAATAATAATAACAATGATGCTAAGTGTAAACATAACAACAATAATAATAATCATAATAACAATATTAGTAATCATAATAATAATGATAATAATAATAATAATAATAATAATAATAATAATAATAATAATAATAATAATAATAATAATAATAATAATACTAACAATAATAATAATTATTATTATTTTGAAATTGGAATTACCTTCTAAAAACGTGTTCAAAAGATATTAGGCTGATGCAGGGTTCGATCCCGTGACCTACTGAAAACCCCTAAACACTCCTAACAATCCTGCTGATTATGTTATCCTGATAATTTCGTAGACCCAATTTTATTTAACCCTAAACACCCTGTTCCCTCTTTCTTCTTCTTCTTCAACCTCTCAAACTTAAACTCAGCAGGGATTATTATCAACCATGATCACAAAACAAAAAAAAATTATTTAAGTTTAAGAATTTATAAATGACTGGAAGGGCTCGATTGACCAACTGGTTTACAAAATCGTGAAAGGGGAAAAAAAATTCCATAGCAGCTTCGCTGTAACAGAAAAGAAAAAAAAAATTTGATTTTGATAATGGTATGTTTTGAGACCCTAATGTCTTCATGAAACATCTTAGGAATGATCATTAGAATACATTAAAATCATTATTTAGACTTGAACTCTAACAAATAATTCGAATTTGATTCATGAACAAACTGTTGACTTTTAAAACCAAAAGTTTGACTCTTAAATTCGGAATCGTTAATAGAAATTAGATGCTGAAACTTTCCAGATAGTTTCAACAATGAATTTCTAAGATAATTACATTAATCGATTTTTAAAACTGTTAAAAATTTGACTAATCAAATAAAATGTACCCAACAGAGTAGACGTGGTGTTATTTCTGTTTTCTGATTAAATTTAACTAAATAAAAACTGAAACTGGTAATCGTGTTTGACAATTGGTAATGTGAAGTTGATGTGTATTACCTAACAACTATAAAGCATCGAGTTTTATGGTAGATAAAGGTCGACAAGGAGATATCAAGCAGGTACCAAAAACAAATAAAAAATTAAAAGGAGATTAGGACTGCTAACAGATTTTGTTATTGTACTGTGATGGTATTCGATTTTTGTGATCCAGACAAGAGATTAAATTAGATAAAGTGTGAATGTTACAGTTAACGGATCCTGTGATTTCTTTACAAGTTTATAATATATTTTTTTATATATAATTATTATTAATGATTAATAAGTATATTAATAATAATAATACCAATTAATAATAATTAAATTAATACTGATTAATAAAAAAATAAACACTAAAAATAATAATAATAATACTAATATTATAAAGGATAAAATAGTAGATTGTATTATTTTCTAATAATTCACAATTACAATAATGATAATAATAATAATTTATAATAACAATAATTCTTATTGAAAATGGTAATAATAATATTTAATAATATTACTAATATTAACCATATAACTAAAATTATAACTTTGCTACTAGTTATAATAATAATAATATTAACAAATCAGATGTAAAAATTTTAGTATTATAATTTTAGTAATCTTAACATTAATATTAATAAAAATAATGAATGTAATAATAATCATGTAATAATTATACTTAAATTTGTAATTACATTTAATATATTTATAACAACTTAATTATTTTGTTTATTATTTTACCTTTTTAATTCCAATTGATTAATGTGTATTTGATTACTCAAATATAATATACATACTCTTATGTTTACATTTATTTATATATATATATATATATATATATATATATATATATATATATATATATATATATATATATATTTACATATTTATTTACACACAATCGTTCGTGAATCATCGGGCATAGTCGAAGGGTAAATGTTATCCATGTAAACAGTTCAAAAATTCTGAGACTCACATTACAGACTTTGCTTATCGTGTCGAAATCATATAAAGATTAAGTTTAAATTTGGTCGGAAATTTCCGGGTCGTCACAGTACCTACCCGTTAAAGAAATTTCGTCCCGAAATTTGATCATGGTCGTCATAGCTAACATTAAAAAATGTTTTCATGACGAATTTGAGCTGATAAATAGAGTTTTATTACTGTTGAGTAATATGGATAAGATAATTCGATTACTCGAAAAGTACGAGTGAAGCTATCACTAAATAGTGAAATGAGAAAGACATGTTTCATCATAACTTTTGACAAGTCATGGTTGAATTCCGAAATTCAAGGAATTTAAAGAAAATCTTCGAAATCTATATAAGATTTGATTCTTTGGTAATTCAGGAGATTAGGATCTCTCTAATTAAATGCGGAGATCTGCTTTGATTTCTTTATCAGGTATTTCACTATAAATTAACTTCTTCCGTCCCATTACTTTTACCATTCCTATACTCAATTCCCAAATTCAAAAGATTGTGAAAATCCTTAATCCAGTTATGATCTTTGTCCTCATCCTGACTATCGCAACAATCATTCTCCTTTTTCAATTTCCACCGGAGGAATCTGTTTTCTTCTACATCGCCCTTGGGGTGATACTATTCTTAATTATACCGTGTCTTTATATTGCTATTCGTATTAATATCCACAGTTTGTAATCTCCGTGTTGTTATTGGGCTTTATACTTTCTCTTATAATTTGGAGCTCTTTGCCTTTTTATTCTCTTCTCGACCTCTAGTAAAGCGAGTAACGGTCCAGAATTCATAAGTATGGAGTTTCGAGTGAACTTAGTGTTCTAAATAAGAAAGAACATAATAGCACGATTTGATTTGTCAAATTACCAGAATCACTGAGAATAGAACTATCAAGAATATACTTTCTTGATATGTTCAAAATTTAAGCAGAATGAAAGAGTTATGTAACATGGCACATGATGACATTATGATCTATGAATCATCACATCCCATTAGAAACTCAGCATGACTTACTGTAATATAATCACGTTGATCAAGTGTCATTATATTATACTAACTCATGCATCAATTTCCAACACTACTTCAAAAACATTCATAGTTTAAACTCGAAAGTTTACAGAATATAGAAACTAACAGTTTCTTATATGACGTAACACTGATAGCACGAAGAGATTAATGATTTTAGGTGAGAATAGTTAGGAAAATATCTTCAGAAATATGGAGGATATTTATAATGAAAGATACGATGATATCTTAAAATTTCATAATCAAATTGTGATGAAGAAATTCATTCACGATGATTTAGAGCGATTAAGGAGCAAGATATTCGCTAAAGATTTCATCAGAATCAGAATCATCAGGATTTTTTTATGTATAAGTTTAGTCCTTGTGATTTGTCCACAGCCTCCTTCATGGTTTGCTCAATTCATTTTCCAGTTCTAACTTTTCTGAGCTTTTCCAACATACTATTCTTTATCATCAAACTTTCAATGGTTAAGGTCATTTACAGTTGTCTATAGTTTCTGCTGCTTCATTCAGCTTTTTCAGCATTTAAAGTATTGATTCGTAGACTGGGTGCTTTTGAGAAATTCAGAATTGAAGATCATAATTCTAAGAGACAAATGTTATATGTATACATTTGACTGTTGATGTAGAAACACTACGAGATTCGAAATACTGATTGCTGATTTTCAGTAATTGGTATGACAATTCTCATTACAAGATGCGGATGAGTATATGATAGGGTTGCAACGAATATAAAGATTTTTCTGAAAATCGAAGATCAACACAGATGTTGGTAAGTTTACTGCTAATGTGGTGGAATGTTAATGGTTCTTTGGTAACGATGACGAAGGGTGAACTTATATATCAAAGTTATAATAGAGTTTATTCGAATGAAAAGTCGAAATTGGTTTGCTGAAGCTATGACAAAATTGACTACTTTGGAAAGGGATTGCAAAGTTATTTTCGGTAATAACAACGCCAAAGGAGCTAGCACGGATATGTGTTAAATGTTTACTCAGGTTCCAAGAGTTTTTCAGGTGCATAACTATATGCATTAATATTTTCTTCCGTAGTTGAAGTGCGGTTGGTTCAACCTATCGATTGAGGTATTTTCAAGAATCATGAAAGGTTTGAACGCAGATTGTAATCGTCAAAAAACAAATGAGGTTTAAGATGAAATCAAGTGGCAAACTTGAAGAATTGTTTAGTTTCATATGTTATAATCAATATTTTAATTCATTTTAATTGTCCAATATTGGAAGTCCACAGTCGATAGTCCACAGTTAACAGTCCAATAATTCATATATAGTTTAATATATAATATTCGAATTAATTAATACGTATCGAGACCCGTGTACATGTCTCAGACTCGATCATAACTTAAAGTATATATATTATTATAGAATAAACCTCAACCCTATATAGCTAACTCCATCATTACTGCATATAGAGTGTCTATGGTTATTCCAAATAATATATATAGATGCGTCGATATGATATGTCAAAACCTTGTATACGTGTCCCGATATTTAAATACGTAAATAACAGTATTTAAATGACGATAAATAAAGTACGTAAAATAAATAACAGAAATTAAATGACGATAAATAAAATTGCGAGAATATAAATTGCGATAATTAAATTGCAATAAATAGAATGTAATCAGTTAGCTAGGAACAGTTAGCTAGGAATAGTTAGCGTGGATTCTTAACAAAATTTCTCATAGTTAATTTGTTTGTTTCTAACAAATTTTATTTTGTCCAATGTTTCCTTCATTATGCCACTTGTTGGATTCTGGTAAATCAAAATCCAAATATGAAATTGGATGAAAATGGTTATTCTGCAATGAACGGATACGTATATCGGTGGTTGTAAGTAGGATAGTAATTGATTGTTGAGTCAGATTCGAAGAATGTACAGTGTAACTTATTAATGTGAAATCTAAATATTCCTCGGGTATTACCTACCCGTTAAAATATTTTCACTGTTAACAGTTTGTACAAAAGAATTCTTAATTACAATCTTTATGAAAACATATATACATATATATTTTCTTCAGATGCAATCATGGATTTAATGAGTTAATATGATATTAATCTCATTTGATTCATCGTTAGAACTTAGAATACATAATCTCTAAAATATTAGAGATTACATAATCGCCATCAAGAACAAAGATATTGATGTAGAACGATACTTAGAACGAAGTTTATGCTCGAGGTATAGATTGTGATGTTGAGGCGTGGATTGTTGATGGTACTGGTGCTGTTATTGATGGTACTGTTGGTGCCGGTGATATTGCTGAAACTGGTAAATTTTGCACCATCTTCTCCAAATTGATTACTCGAGCGTGAAGTTCGTTGACTTCTTCTATTATTCCGGGATGATTGTTGGTCGGAACGAGCGGATGAATAAGGTTTAGAATTTTAGATAGGATATAATCGTGGCGAGATATTCAGGAAATGAGGGTGAAAATAGTGTTTCGGATAGGTTCGCCGGTAAGTGCTTCAGGTTCTTCGCCAAGAGGGCAATTTGGTTGGTGGAAAGGATCGCCTTCTTCGCATCTTCATTGATTAAGTAACGACAAACCCATCAGATGAATTGGGGATGGCTGATTAGTTGATTCATTCTGGTGACGCTGCTTTCGGAGCTTAGGTGAACATCCATGTCGGAATCCGAGGGACTTGAACTAGTGGCGAGTTTCATTTCGTACGATTGAGTAAAGGGTTTTTCAATATAAAATGATTTTCAGATATCGAATGATATTCTAATTACATAGAATACCTATACATAGTACAAAAGATCCCGTAGATTACGGAGGGAATTACGGGAACGTGTCAGATAAACTCTACAGTAATAGAATTTGTCTATACACTATTCATGCAATCAATGCAGTAAGATGTGTCTAGACTAAGAATGATAAGCAGGTAATTTCCTAAGGATGATAAGAAGATAATTTCCGACTAGAAATGATAAGCAAAACTTTTGACATGCAGACACGGTCGAAGTCCAGACTCACTAATGCATCTAAACAACTATCAGTTAGACACACTAATGCATGACCTGGTTCGCTAAGACCACCGCTCTGATACCACCTGTAATGACCCGTCCTAATCCATCAGGACGAATACATTACCTTTGGTTACATCGCGAGGTACTTAACCTCTATATGATACATTTTACAAACATTGCATTTGTTTTTAAAAGACAAACTTTCATTACATCGACAGTTGACGGCATGCATACCATTTCATAATATATCCAACTATAATTGACTTAGTAATAATCTTGATGAACTCAATGACTCGAATGCAACGTCTTTTGAAATATGTCATGAACGACTCCAAGTAATATCTCTAAAATGAGTAAATGCACAACGGAAGATTTCTTTCATACCTGAGAATAAACATGCTTTCAAGTGTCAACCAAAAGGTTTGTGAGTTCATAGGTTTATCATAAAATAATAAAATTCATCATTTTGATAGACCACAAGATTTAAATGCTGCATGGTACAAATGGGCCTGAATCATATACCCACCTGTAATGTACATGTGATATCTTTAAAATACAGTACACCTTTCTCGTGTACGAAATCATCTTTCATAAATCTTAGTAACCGTACGCATATCTCGTGCACAAAAATAACATACACATAACCTGTGTATAAAATCATTCTCTCGATACATAACATTCACTTTTCATTGCTTTCATAGCTTAGCTTGGCAACCGACCTTAACATATAATGCGCATAATAATATCCCCAAAACAGAACATCTCATCTGTATAATAATCATATAAACTTCGAAGTACTAAACACCACGCCCACTAGCCCTTCCGTCTAGTGAACATTCTGGGTGGGGGTGTTAAACCCGGTAGCTACCTTTAGGATTCGCGTCAATTAGGCGTGCACTAATTCTCAAAATTAGTGATGTTCCCTAATTCTTAGGTTACCAAGCAATAATAATCAGGGGAAAAATATTCATATCAATTGTGGCAATTATCACGTCCACATAATTCAATGGTGGCAATTATCACGTCCACATAATTCATTCGAGGAATGTTTTAATTGTGTCTATCTCGTCAAACATTTATAAAATCATTTCATGTATTCGCAGTTCAAAATGTATTTCAAAAGCATTTAATAAAGCAGTTGTAAAAGTGGCGCATGTATTCTCAGTCCCAAAAATGTAAAGAGTAAAAGGGAATCAAATGGAACTCACTCTACAATATTTTGTAGTAAAAATATTCATACGTCGAAACTGAACAATGCAGGGTTGGCCTCGAATTCACGAACCTATATCAATTGTATTTCTATTAAAACATATAATAGAAATACCATATTTTCATTTATTAATATAAATTAATTATATATACATTGTAGTTATATAAGATTTATGCTAAATTCCATTTAAAACATATATTTTATGTTATATCTTAAATCATATGTTATATATATTTATTTTGTATATGTCTTTAAAGTGATTAGTATTGTTATATTAATATTTATATATATCTAGTATTTTATTAGAAATACCTAGTTTGTTGTAAGTAAGTTTTTATATAAGAAATGTTAATATAGTTTATATATAGTTATATGGAATATTAATATGATTGTAGTTATATATAATAAGTATGTTCTATGTATATAATATTTATTTGTTTAAAAACGATAGTTTTAATATTAATGATTTACTAATAATAATAATAATAATAATAATAATAATAATAATAATAATAATAATAATAATAATAATAATAATAATAATAAGGATATTGTTAACAATGATACTTATGTTAATGATAATAATACTAGTAATAATAAAAATTCTAATACTTTATAATAAATACTAATAACAATGATGCTAAGTGTAAACATAACAACAACAATAATAATAATAATAATAATAACAATATTAATAATCATAATAATAATGATAATAATAATAATACTAACAATAATAATTATTATTATTATTTTGAAATTGGAATTACCTTCTAAAAACGTGTTCAAAAAATATTAGGCTGATGCAGGGTTCGATCTCGTGACCCACTGAAAACCCCTAAACACTCCTAACAATCCTGCTGATTTTGTTATCCTGATAATTTCGTAGACCCAATTTTATTTAACCCTAAACACCATGTTCCCTCTTTCTTCTTCTACTTCTTCTTCAACCTCTCAAACTTAAACTCAGCAGGGATTATTATCAACCATGATCACAAAACAAGAAAAAAAATTATTTAAGTTTTAGAATTTATAAACGACTGGAAGGGCTCGATTGACCAATTAGTTTACAAAATCGTGAAAGGGTAAAAAAAATTCCATAGCAGCTTCGCTGTAACAGAAAAGAAAAAAAAATTTGATTTTTATAATGGTACGTTTTGAGACCCTAATGTCTTCATGAAATATCTTAGGAATGATCATTAGAATACATTAAAATCATTATTTAGACTTGAACTCTAATAAATAATTCGAATATGATTCATGAACAAACTGTTGACTTTTAAAACCAAAAGTTTGACTCTTAAATTCGGAATCGTTAATAGAAATTAGATGCTGAAACTTTCCAGATAGTTTCAACAATGAATTTCTAAGATAATTACATTAATCGATTTTTAAAACTGTTAAAAATTAGACTAATCAAATAAAATGTACCCAACAGAGTAGACGTGGTGTTATTTCTGTTTTCTGTTTAAATTTAACTAAATAAAAACTGTAACTGGTAATCGTGTTTGACAATTGGTAATGTGAAGTTGATTTGTATTACCTAACAACTATAAAGCATCGAGTTTTATGGCAGATAAAGGTCGACAAGGAGATATCAAGCAGGTACCAAAAACAAATAAAAAATTAAAAGGAGATTAGGACTGCTAACAGATTTTGTTATTGTACTGTGATGGTCTTCGATTTTTGTGATCCAGACAAGAGATTAAATTAGATAAAGTGTGAATGTTACAGTTAACGGATCATGTGATTTCTTTACAAGTTTATAATATAACTTTTTATATAATTATTATTAATGATTAATAAGTATATTAATAATAATAATACCAATTAATAATAATTAAATTAATACTGATTAATAAAAATAGAAACACTAAAAATAATAATAATACTAATATTATAAAGGATAAAATAATAGATTGTATTATTTTATAATAATTCACAATTACAATAATGATAATAATAATAATAATTTATAATAATAATAATTCTTATTGAAAATAGTAATATTAATATTTAATAATATTACTAATATTAATCATATAACTAAAATTATAACTTTGCTACTAGTTATAATAATAATAATATTCACAAATCAGATGTAAAAATTTTAGTATTATAATTTTAGTAATCTTAACATTAATATTAATAAAAATAATGAATGTAATAATAATCATGTAATAATTATACTTAAATTTGTAATTACATTGAATATATTTATAACAACTTAATTATTTTGTTTATTATTTTACCTTTTTAATTCCAATTGATTAATGTGTATTTGATTACTCAAATATAATATACATACTCTTATGTTTACATTTATATATATATATATATATATATATATATATATATATATATATATATATTTACATATTTATTTACACACAATCGTTCGTGAATCATCGGGCATAGTCGAAGGGTAAATGTTATCCATGTAAACAGTTCAAAAATTCTGAGACTCACATTACAGACTTTGCTTATCGTGTCGAAATCATATAAAAATTAAGTTTAAATTTGGTCAGAAATTTCCGGGTCGTCACAACAACGCCGACCTACAAATAAAGCAGGTCGATATAAATAACTAACTTAGGTCAAGTCTTAGTATGATAGCTATAGTACTTGTTGCAAGTAGACATAGAACAATACTCAACATGCTTCGGTTTGATCAGAACAGCGTAAGGACACGTACTTTCTATTTTTAGAAAGTTTCTATTTTTAGCAGATTTCCATTTTTGGAAAGTTTCTATTTTAGGAAAGTTTCCAAATTTAGAAAGTTTCCATATTTAGAAAGTTTCTATTTTTAGAAAGTTTTTAAGTTAGGAAAGTTTCCTTAATTAGAAAGTCAACAAAAGTCAACTAAAAGTCAAAGTCAATCAAAAGTCAACTCAAAAGTCAATCTTGGTCAAACATAGTCAACATTAATTTTAAAAGTATAAGTTATAATAATAATAATAATATATGTTATAGTGTTATTTAAAGTCATATATGTATAATTATGTCATAACATAAGTTTAATTAAATTAAATTAAATTGAATTAATAAAGTCAACATAAGTTTAAATGATATAATTAATATAACATAAGTATTTAATTGATTAATTAAATATTAGTCATAACATAAGTATTATTAATTAATAATAGATTTTTAATCATATCATAAGTATTATTAATTAATAATGAATTATTAATCATATCATAAGTTTCTAATTATAATTATTAAATCATAAGTATTTAATAATTAAATTATAATGAAATAATAACTAAGCCTTATAATAATTAAATAATTATTTAATCCTTATTATAAGTCTTATTATAATAATCTCATAATATAAGTTTAATACTTATCATAAGTATTTTTCATTAATAATGAAAGTACCATTAATCATAAGTTTAATTAAAAGTTTAATTAAATCATAAGTAATTAATAAATATATATCATAAGTCTTAAATTAAATTAATTACTTTTTATATCATAAGTAATTTAATAATAATGAACATCATTATTTATATCATAAGTCTTAATAAATAACCATAAGTTTTAATTAAAAGTTCGTCGGGTCATAACTTGAGCCCCGGGTGTCGGTTTTCGGCTAGTCTTATATATATCTCCGCCTAACCAAACTACCCGACACATTTGTGCACTCAAGAACACCCCAAGAACAGCAACCGAGTCATGACCAACAGCCCTTATTCAACTGGGAGCTTTAATCCGTTCAAAAACATGATTTAGTCATAACGGGTGATCCGTGGCTCGGATTTCGATGACCCGAACATGAAAGTTTATCCAATCATCAATCCTAACACACTAGTACACCCTAAAGACTCCAAAAGTGGTCACAAAGTCGGACCAAACCTGGTACAATTCATTTTTATATTTTGATTCATGAAAACACCATTTTAATCATATCTTAAGTTCCGGGAATCGAAATAACATGAATTCGGAGTCTAAAATCAATGTCTTGATGAGAGGAACACATCTAGACACTTTAATTTAACAAAAACACCAGTTAATTTTACTGAAACGGTCAATTATTCTGCTGTCCACAATCAATCAAATCGAAAACATGTAATAACGAGCGATTCTATACATATAATCAATAATCCAACAACATACAAGCACTATACTATCATATTAAACATCAAAAAAAGAAAAATTTAATGAAAATGAAAAGGTTAGGGAGGGTTTATGTAGTGATCCGAACTTTTCCATGTTTATATATATTAATTGAGATTGATATTTATATGATTAAATATTTCCAACATGTTAAGCAATCAAACTTGTTAAGACTTGATTAATTGAAATATGTTTCATATAGACAATTGACCACCCAAGTTGACCGGCGATTCACGAACGTTAAAACTTGTAAAAATGACATGACGATATATATATGGATATACATATGGTTAACATGAGATTATGATAAGTAAGTATCTCCATAAGTATATTAACAATGAGTTATATACATATAAACAAGACTACTAACTTAAGAATTTTGAAATGAGACATATATGTAACGATTATCGTTGTAACGACATTTAAATGTATATATATCATATTAAGATATATTAATATATCATAATATCATGATAATATAATAATTTAACATCTCATTAGATATAATAAACAATGGGTTAACAACATTAATTGAGATTGTTAACTTAAAGGTTTCAAAACAACACTTACATGTAACGACTAACGATGACTTAAATACTCAGTTAAAATGTATATACAAGTAGTGTATTTAGATGTATTAAAATACTTTTGGAAGACTTCAAGACATATATCAAAACACTCATACTTAACGAAAATGGTTACAGTTACTTTCCCATTCTTTTCTTTCATCAAGAATTCTAGTCGTATTCTTACCCGAATTATACACAGCTTCAAAACGTACTTACTATGGGTATATACCAATAGGAACTAGCATGGGATTCCACTCTTGATTATGTCATGTATGACTAATCAATTTTAACTTCTACCATGAGCTAGTCAACTAACTAGAACTCCTTTTAACCCCACTCACCACTCACCAATTATCACTCATCATTCACTCCATTTCACTTCCAATTCTCTTTCTAATTCTCTCTCAACACACATACACTATTATGAACGTATTTTTCCAGTAGTTAATCATCATCTTCATCAAAAATCACTTCAAGAATCAAGCTATAATCATCATAGGAAGAACACTTAAAGAACACTTCAAAAATCCCTTCAAGTTTACTAATTTACTTCCAAGCTTTCTAATCCATTCCAAGTAATCATCTAAGATCAAGAAACCTTTGTTATATACAGTAGGTTATCTTTCTTATTCAAGGTAATATTCATATTCAAACGTTGGTTCAATTTCTATAACTATAAACTATCTTAATTCGAGTAAAAATCTTACTTGAACTTGTTTTTGTGTCATGATCCTACTTCAAGAACTTTCAAGCCATCCAAGATCCTTTGAAGCAAGATTATTTCTTGTCACTTCCAGTAGGTTTACCTACTAAAATTGAGGTAGTAATGATGTTCATAACATCATTCAATTCATATATATAAAACTATCTTATTCGAAGGTTTAAACTCGTAATCACTAGAACATAGTTTAGTTAATTCTAAACTTGTTCGCAAACAAAAGTTAATCCTTCTAACTTGACTTTTAAAATCAACTAAACACATGTTCTATATCTATATGATATGCTAACATAATGATTTAAAACCTGGAAACACGAAAAACACCGTAAATCCGGATTTACGCCGTCGTAGTAACACCGCGGGCTGTTTTGGGTTAGTTAATTAAAAACTATGATAAACTTTGATTTAAAAGTTGTTATTCTGAGAAAATGATTTTTATTATGAACATGAAACTATATTCAAAAATTATGGTTAAACTCAAAGTGGAAGTATGTTTTCTAAAATGGTCATCTAGACGTCGTTCTTTCGACTGAAATGACTACCTTTACAAAAATGACTTGTAACTTATTTTTCCGACTATAAACCTATACTTTTTCTGTTTAGATTCATAAAATAGAGTTCAATATGAAACCATAGCAATTTGATTCACTCAAAACGGATTTAAAATGAAGAAGTTATGGGTAAAACAAGATTGGATAATTTTTCTCATTTTAGCTACGTGAAAATTGGTAACAAATCTATTCCAACCATAACTTAATCAACTTGTATTGTATATTATGTAATCTTGAGATACCATAGACACGTATACAATGTTTTGACCTATCATGTCGACACATCTATATATATTTCGGAACAACCATAGACACTCTATATGTGAATGTTGGAGTTAACTATACAGGGTTGAGGTTGATTCCAAAATATATATAGTTTGAGTTGTGATCAATACTGAGATATGTATACACTGGGTCGTGGATTGATTCAAGACAATATTTATCGATTTATTTCTGTACATCTAACTGTGGACAACTAGTTGTAGGTTACTAACGAGGACAGCTGACTTAATAAACTTAAAACATCAAAATATATTAAAAGTGTTGTAAATATATTTTGAACATACTTTAATATACATGTATATATTGTTATAGGTTCGTGAATCAACAGTGGCCAAGTCTTACTTCTCGACGTAGTAAAAATCTGTGAAAGTGAGTTATAGTCCCACTTTTAAAATCTAATATTTTTGGGATGAGAATACATGCAGGTTTTATAAATGATTTACAAAATAGACACGAGTACGTGAAACTACATTCTATGGTTGAATTATCGAAATCAAATATGCCCCTTTTTATTAAGTCTGGTAATCTAAGAATTAGGGAACAGACACCCTAATTAACGCGAATCCTAAAGATAGATCTATCGGGCCCAACAAGCCCCATCCAAAGTACCGGATGCTTTAGTACTTCGAAATTTATATCATATCCGAAGGGTGTCCCGGAATGATGGGGATATTCTTATATATGCATCTTGTTAATGTCGGTTACCAGGTGTTCACCATATGAATGATTTTTATCTCTATGTATGGGATGTATATTGAAATATGAAATCTTGTGGTCTATTGTTACAATTTGATATATATAGGTTAAACCTATAACTCACCAACATTTTTGTTGACGTTTAAAGCATGTTTATTCTCAGGTGAATACTAAGAGCTTCCGCTGTTGCATACTAAAATAAGGATAAGATTTGGAGTCCATGCTTGTATGATATTGTGTAAAAACTGCATTCAAGAAACTTATTTTGTTGTAACATATTTGTATTGTAAACCATTATGTAATTGTCGGGTGTAAACAGGATATTTTAGATTATCATTATTTGATAATCTACGTAAAGCTTTTTAAAACCTTTATCTATGAAATAAAGGTTATGGTTTGTTTTAAAAATGAATGCAGTCTTTGAAAAACGTCTCATATAGAGGTCAAAACCTCGCAACGAAATCAATTAATATGGAACGTTTTTAATCAATAAGAACGGGACATTTCAGTTGGTATCCGAGCGTTGGTCTTAGAGAACCAGAATTTTGCATTAGTGTGTCTTATCGAGTTTGTTAGGATGCATTAGTGAGTCTGGACTTCGACCGTGTTTACTTGAAAAATGATTGCTTAACAAATTTTGTTGGAAACTATATATTTTTAACATGTGAATATTATGTGATATATTAATCTCTTAACGCGTTTGATATTATGTGATAGATGTCTACCTCTAGAACAAGTCCCATTGACTCACCTAATAATAATGAAGAGTCAAATGTAAATTGGAATGATTCGTGGACTGATTCACAAATTCCCGAAGAGGAACCGGAAGAAGAGTCGGAACCAGAAGAAGAATCAGAATCGGAAGAAGAATCGGAACCGGATGAAGAAACAAAACCGGTGGGGGAAATAATAAAACGGTTAAGTAAAAGAAAATCCTCAACCAACCGACCAAGGTTAATTATGGTCAATGGTGTTTCCGCCAAGGAAGCAAAATATTGGGAGGATTACCAATTCTCCGATGAATCGGATTCTGACGAGAATTCCGATGATGTTATAGAAATTACCCCAACTGAATTTAAAAAGGCAAAAGAAAATAATAAGGGAAAGGGCATAAAAATAGAGAAATCTAATTCCAACCCCGATGAACTTTATATGTATCGTCAATCCCCGAAGTCCTTAAGTTGTAACAATGACCCGGGAACCTCTAAACCACCAGGTTTTTCTAAACCAATGTGTAAAACGACGGCTCGTATTAGGGGAACATCATATATCCCTAGAAACTTGGCAAAACGAACCAAAACCGAAGAAGAAGAAACAAGCGAGTCGGAATAAGATAGTTGTATTCGTGTGGTGTAATATATGTAATATAGTGTGCTTATGCTTTATGATATATGTAAAAATTGCTTGTATTAATAAGTATTTTTTTTATGAATCTAACTCTTGTCTATTTTACAGTATAAAAACACAAAATGGATAGACAACCCAATATTTTAAGAGACCTACCCGGAGACATGATTGATGAAATCTTGTCCAGAGTCAGTCAGAATTCTTCGGCACAACTATTTAAGGCGAGATCAGTTTGTAAGACATTCGAAGAACGTTCCAAGAATGCCTTGGTTTATAAAAGGCTTTCGTTCGAAAGATGGGGGATATCACATTGGGAAATCCATAAGTTACGATGTGTTTACTTTGACGCATATATTGCGGGGAACCCAAATGCTATTTTACGCAATGGGTTAAGAAATTATTTTGACTCAATATATCCGAATATTGGACTTCGTGATTTAGAAAAAGCGGCTAACATGCAACAAAAAGAAGCATGTTATGCTTATGGATTAGTAATGTTCGCTTCTCACCAAAGTGAGAACAAGAACATCGGGCTACAACTATTAAACAAAACGTTCCCACAAGTGACGGAGTCGGTAATTGGGGTAAGAAATGAGGTTTTTAGATTGTTACGGGACTGTTGAACATTACGTAACCCTCGTCCCTTTGACGATATTACAACACGCTGTATTATCAATGGCCATAACGGTTATGTTCCACAAGACCAAGGATGGGAAGTAGTCCTAGTAAAACCAGAATGCATGACTTGTTTCTGGACGTATGAATTACGTGTCTTTATTGCCTTTGCTGAACGACTTGTGTACTAGCTAGAATTATCTTCACAACTATCTTGTATCAAAGTTATTGTGTGCTATATTTCATGCTTTATGTAAAATAAGCGGTATTGTAAGTTTGTAAAATATTGTATAAAAGTTTGAACGCGAAATATTATTATAATCAGTTTTTCATATAGAATTGTAGTAGTTGAATTGTATATTAGCTACTAAGTATGAACTTAACGGGTAGGTACTACCCGAATTTAAACTTATAAAACGCTATATGAAGAAAAAGCTTTTATAAATGAGTTCATATTATGCTACGAAATACTATTAACTATTCTTAATATTCTGTATGATTAACTTGTTCCATTTGACTATTTTGAAGGAAATGGCACCGACTACTCGACACACCGTGAATATGAATGAAGAGGAATTCCGTACTTTTCAAGCTTCAAACATAGCCGCAGTACAGGCTGCGCTACATACCAACAATAACCTTGGATCTAGCAGTACAGGAAATCGTGTAGGATGCACCTACAAAGAATTCACTGCCTGCAAACCTTTGGAATTTGATGGAACCGAAGGACCGATCGGATTGAAACGGTGGACCGAGAAGGTCGAATCGATGTTTGCCATAAGTAAGTGTACTGAAGAGGACAAAGTAAAGTACGCTACGCATACCTTCACAGGTTCTGCGTTAACATGGTGGAATACCTATCTACAGCAAGTGGGACAAGACGATGCGTACGCACTACCGTGGTCAGCATTCAAGCACTTGATGAACGAGAAGTACCGTCCCAGAACCGAGGTCAATAAGCTCAAGACAGAACTTAGAGGGTTACGAACCCAAGGATTTGATATTACCACGTACGAAAGACGATTCACAGAATTGTGCCTATTGTGTCCGGGAGCATTCGAAGATGAGGAAGAGAAGATCGACGCGTTTGTGAAAGGATTACCGGAAAGAATCCAAGAAGATATAAGTTCACACGAGCCCGCCTCCATACAACAGGCATGTAGAATGGCTCACAAACTAGTGAACCAGATTGAAGAAATAATTAAAGAACAGACTGCTGAAGAGGCCAATGTGAAGCAAGTCAAAAGAAAGTGGGAGGAAAACGGTGATAAGAATCACCAATACAACAACAACAGCAATTACAACAATAATCGCAACAATTATCCCAACAATCGCAACATCAATCGCAACTACAACAAACGGTCCAACAACAACAACAACAACAACAAGAGCAACTACAACAATCATCCCAACAACAATAATAACCGCAACAACAACAACAATCAGAAGCAGCTATGCCAAAGGTGTGAAAAGTATCACTCGGGGTTCTGCACCAAATTTTGCAACAAGTGTAAAAGAAATGGTCATAGCGCGGCGAAGTGTGAGGTCTACGGACCAGGGGTTAATAGAACGAAAGGAACAAATGGTGTCGAAACGAGTAATGGCGGAGCAAGTAGTGTCGGAGCAAGTTATGCCAATGTAGTTTGTTATAAATGTGGAAAACCGGGCCACATTATTAGAAATTGCCCAAACCAGGAGAACACGAATGGACAAGGCCGCGGAAGAGTTTTCAATATTAATGCGACAGAGGCACAGGAAGACCCGGAGCTTGTTACAGGTACGTTTCTTATTGACAATAAATCTGCTTACGTTTTATTTGATTCGGGTGCGGATAGAAGCTATATGAGTAGAGATTTTTGTGCTAAATTAAGTTGTCCATTGACGCCTTTGGATAGTAAATTTTTACTCGAATTAGCAAATGGTAAATTAATTTCAGCAGATAATATATGTCGGAATCGAGAAATTAAACTGGTTAGCGAAACATTTAAGATTGATTTGATACCAGTAGAGTTAGGGAGTTTTGATGTGATAATCGGTATGGACTGGTTGAAAGAAGTGAAAGCAGAGATCGTTTGTTACAAAAATGCAATTCGCATTATACGAGAAAAAGGAAAACCCTTAATGGTGTACGGAGAAAAGGGCAACACGAAGCTACATCTTATTAGTAATTTGAAGGCACAAAAACTAATAAGAAAAGGTTGCTATGCTGTTCTAGCACACGTCGAGAAAGTACAAACTGAAGAAAAGAGCATCAATGATGTTCCCGTCGCAAAAGAATTTCCCGATGTATTTCCAAAAGAATTACCGGGATTACCCCCACATCGATCCGTAGAATTTCAAATAGATCTTGTACCAGGAGCTGCACCAATAGCTCGTGCTCCTTACAGACTCGCACCCAGCGAGATGAAAGAACTGCAAAGCCAATTACAAGAACTTTTAGAGCATGGTTTCATTCGACCAAGCACATCACCGTGGGGAGCTCCTGTTTTGTTTGTCAAGAAGAAAGATGGTACATTCAGGTTGTGTATCGACTACCGAGAGTTGAAAAAACTTACCATCAAGAACCGCTACCCACTACCGAGAATCGACGACTTATTTGATCAACTACAAGGCTCGTCTGTTTATTCAAAGATTGACTTACGTTCTGGGTATCATCAAATGCGGGTGAAAGAAGATGATATTCCAAAGACTTCTTTCAGAACACGTTACGGTCATTACGAGTTTATGGTCATGCCATTTGGTTTAACTAATGCACCAGCTGTATTCATGGACCTTATGAACCGAGTGTGTGGACCATACCTTGACAAGTTTGTCATTGTTTTCATTGATGACATACTTATTTACTCAAAGAATGACCAAGAACAAGGTGAACATTTGAGAAAGGTGTTAGAAGTATTGAGGAAGGAAGAATTGTACGCTAAGTTTTCAAAGTGTGCATTTTGGTTGGAAGAAGTTCAATTCCTCGGTCACATAGTGAACAAAGAAGGTATTAAGGTGGATCCGGCAAAGATAGAAACTGTTGAAAAGTGGGAAACCCCAAAAACTCCAAAACACATACGCCAGTTTTTCGGACTAGCTGGTTACTACAGAAGGTTCATCCAAGACTTTTCCAGAATAGCAAAACCCTTGACTGCATTAACGCATAAAGGGAAGAAATTTGAATGGAATGATGAACAAGAGAAAGCGTTTCAGTTATTGAAGAAAAAGCTAACTACGGCACCAATATTGTCATTGCCTGAAGGGAATGATGATTTTGTGATTTATTGTGACGCATCAAAGCATGGTCTCGGTTGTGTATTAATGCAACGAACGAAGGTGATTGCTTATGCGTCTAGACAATTGAAGATTCACGAACAAAATTATACGACGCATGATTTGGAATTAGGCGCGGTTGTTTTTGCATTAAAGACTTGGAGGCACTACTTATATGGGGTCAAAAGTATTATATATACCGACCACAAAAGTCTTCAACACATATTTAATCAGAAACAACTGAATATGAGGCAGCGTAGGTGGATTGAATTATTGAATGATTACGACTTTGAGATTCGTTACCACCCGGGGAAGGCAAATGTGGTAGCCGATGCCTTGAGCAGGAAGGACAGAGAACCCATTCGAGTAAAATCTATGAATATAATGATTCATAATAATCTTACTACTCAAATAAAGGAGGCGCAACAAGGTGTTTTAAAAGAGGGAAATTTAAAGGATGAAATACCCAAAGGATCGGAGAAGCATCTTAATATTCGGGAAGACGGAATCCGGTATAGGGCTGAAAGGATTTGGGTACCAAAATTTAGAGATATGAGAGAAATGGTACTTAGAGAAGCTCATAAAACCAGATACTCAATACATCCTGGAACGGGGAAGATGTACAAGGATCTCAAGAAACATTTTTGGTGGCCGGGTATGAAAGCCGATGTTGCTAAATACGTAGGAGAATGTTTGACGTGTTCTAAGGTCAAAGCTGAGCATCAGAAACCATCAGGTCTACTTCAACAACCCGAAATCCCAGAATGGAAATGGGAAAACATTACCATGGATTTCATCACTAAATTGCCAAGGACTACAAGTGGTTTTGATACTATTTGGGTAATAGTTAATCGTCTCACCAAATCAGCACACTTCCTGCCAATAAGAGAAGATGACAAGATGGAGAAGTTAGCACGACTGTATTTGAAGGAAGTCGTCTCCAGACATGGAATACCAATCTCTATTATCTCTGATAGGGATGGCAGATTTATTTCAAGATTCTGGCAGACATTACAGCAAGCATTAGGAACTCGTCTAGACATGAGTACTGCTTATCATCCACAAACTGATGGGCAGAGTGAAAGGACGATACAAACGCTTGAAGACATGCTACGAGCATGTGTTATTGATTTCGGAAACAGTTGGGATCCACATCTACCGTTAGCAGAATTTTCCTACAACAACAGCTACCATTCAAGCATTGAGATGGCGCCGTTTGAAGCACTTTATGGTAGAAAGTGCAGGTCTCCGATTTGTTGGAGTGAAGTGGGGGATAGACAGATTACGGGTCCGGAGATTATACAAGAAACTACCTAGAAGATCATCCGAATTCAACAACGGTTGAAAACCGCCCAAAGTCGACAAAAGAGCTACGCTGACATTAAAAGAAAAGATATAGAATTTGAAATTGGAGAGATGGTCATGCTTAAAGTTGCACCTTGGAAAGGCGTTGTTCGATTTGGTAAACGAGGGAAATTAAATCCAAGGTATATTGGACCACTCAAGATTATTGATCGTGTCGGACCAGTAGCTTACCGACTTGAGTTACCTCAACAACTCGCGGCTGTACATAACACTTTCCACGTCTCGAATTTGAAGAAATGTTTTGCTAAAGAAGATCTCACTATTCCGTTAGATGAAATCCAAATCAACGAAAAACTTCAATTCATCGAAGAACCCGTCGAAATAATGGATCGTGAGGTTAAAAGACTTAAGCAAAACAAGATACCAATTGTTAAGGTTCGATGGAATGCTCGTAGAGGACCCGAGTTCACCTGGGAGCATGAAGATCAGATGAAGAAGAAATACCCGCATCTATTTCCAGAAGATTCGTCAACACCTTCAACAGCTTAAAATTTCGGGACGAAATTTATTTAACGGGTAGGTACTGTAGTGACCCGAACTTTTCCATGTTTATATATATTAATTAAGATTGATATTTATATGATTAAATATTTCCAACATGTTAAGCAATCAAACTTGTTAAGACTTGATTAATTGAAATATGTTTCATATAGACAATTGACCACCCAAGTTGACCGGCGATTCACGAACGTTAAAACTTGTAAAAATGACATGACGATATATATATGGATATACATATGGTTAACATGAGATTATGATAAGTAATTATCTCCATAAGTATATTAACAATGAGTTATATACATATAAACAAGACTACTAACTTAAGGATTTCGAAACGAGACATATATGTAACGATTATCGTTGTAACGACATTTAAATGTATATATATCATATTAAGATATATTAATATATCATAATATCATGATAATATAATAATTTAACATCTCATTAGATATAATAAACAATGGGTTAACAACATTAATTGAGATTGTTAACTTAAAGGTTTCAAAACAACACTTACATGTAACGACTAACGATGACTTAACAACTCAGTTAAAATGTATATACATGTAGTGTATTTAGATGTATTAAAATACTTTTGGAAGACTTCAAGACATATATCAAAACACTCATACTTAACGAAAATGGTTACAGTTACTTTCCCATTCTTTTCTTTCATCAAGAATTCTAGTCGTATTCTTACCCGTATTATACACAGCTTCAAAACGTACTTACTATGGGTATATACCAATAGGAACTAGCATGGGATTCCACTCTTGATTATGTCATGTATGACTAATCAATTTTAACTTCTACCATGAGCTAGTCAACTAACTAGAACTCCTTTTAACCCCACTCACCACTCACCAATTACCACTCATCATTCACTCCATTTCACTTCCAATTCTCTTTCTAATTCTCTCTCAACACACACACACTATTATGAACGTATTTTTCCAGTAGTTAATCATCATCTTCATCAAAAATCACTTCAAGAATCAAGCTATAATCATCATAGGAAGAACACTTAAAGAACACTTCAAAAATCCCTTCAAGTTTACTAATTTACTTCCAAGCTTTCTAATCCATTCCAAGTAATCATCTAAGATCAAGAAACCTTTGTTATATACAGTAGGTTATCTTTCTTATTCAAGGTAATATTCATATTCAAACGTTGGTTCAATTTCTATAACTATAAACTATCTTAATTCGAGTAAAAAATCTTACTTGAACTTGTTTTTGTGTCATGATCCTACTTCAAGAACTTTCAAGCCATCCAAGATCCTTTGAAGCTAGATCATTTCTTGTCACTTCCAGTAGGTTTACCTACTAAACTTGAGGTAGTAATTATGTTCATAACATCATTCGATTCATATATATAAAACTATCTTATTCGAAGGTTTAAACTCGTAATTACTAGAACATAGTTTAGTTAATTCTAAACTTGTTCGCAAACAAAAGTTAATCCTTCTAACTTGACTTTTAAAATCAACTAAACACATGTTCTATATCTATATGATATGCTAACTTAATGATTTAAAACCTGGAAACACGAAAAACAACGTAAAACCGGATTTACGCCGTCGTAGTAACACCGCGGGCTGTTTTGGGTTAGTTAATTAAAAACTATGATAAACTTTGATTTAAAAGTTGTTATTCTGAGAAAATGATTTTTATTATGAACATGAAACTATATCCAAAAATTATGGTTAAACTCAAAGTGGAAGTATGTTTTCTAAAATGGTCATCTAGACGTCGTTCTTTCGACTGAAATGACTACCTTTACAAAAACGACTTGTAACTTATTTTCCCGACTATAAACCTATACTTTTTCTGTTTAGATTCATAAAATAGAGTTCAATATGAAACCATAGCAATTTGATTCACTCAAAACGGATTTAAAATGAGGAAGTTATGGGTAAGACAAGATTGGATAATTTTTCTTATTTTAGCTACATGAAAATTGGTAACAAATCTATTCCAACCATAACTTAATCAACTTGTATTGTATATTATGTAATCTTGAGATACCATAGACACGTATACAATGTTTTGACCTATCATGTCGACACATCTATATATATTTCGGAACAACCATAGACACTCTATATGTGAATGTTGGAGTTAACTATACAGGGTTGAGGTTGATTCCAAAATATATATAGTTTGAGTTGTGATCAATATTGAGATACGTATACACTGGGTCGTGGATTGATTCAAGATAATATTTATCGATTTATTTCTGTACATCTAACTGTGGACAACTAGTTGTAGGTTACTAACGAGGACAGCTGACTTAATAAACTTAAAACATCAAAATATATTAAAAGTGTTGTAAATATATTTTGAACATACTTTAATATACATGTATACATTGTTATAGGTTCGTGAATCAACAGTGGCCAAGTCTTACTTTTCGACGAAGTAAAAATCTGTGAAAGTGAGTTATAGTCCCACTTTTAAAATCTAATATTTTTGGGATGAGAATACATGCAGGTTTTATAAATGATTTACAAAATAGACACAAGTACGTGAAACTACATTCTATGGTTGAATTATCGAAATCGAATATGCCCTTTTTTATTAAGTCTGGTAATCTAAGAATTAGGGAACAGACACCCTAATTGACGCGAATCCTAAAGATAGATCTATCGGGCCCAACAAGCCCCATCCAAAGTACCGGATGCTTTAGTACTTCAAAATTTATATCATATCCGAAGGGTGTCCCGGAATGATGGGGATATTTGTGATGATCGCTCCAAATCCATATAGACGAACACGTCATTCATCGATTTCATTGCGAGGTATTTGACCTCTATATGATACGTTTTGTAAACATTGCATTCTTTTGAAAAGGCACACCATAAATGAATATTTAAATCAAAGGTTTTCGACATCTGATGATTTCTACATATAGAAAATCACCATAAATAATAGTTTATAATAGTACTTCTGTTGACAATGCAGTCAAAATAAGATACATGGTGATGATTTGGTGAATGCAACGTTTCCTTGAAAAATATGTCATGTAAGACTCCATGCACATAGCTTGTCTAACATATAATCAAACAGCGGAAGACTCCTAGGGAACCTGAGAATAAACATGCTAACAAGTGTCAACACAAAGGTTGGTGAGTTCATAGTTTTAATGTTTTGCATAATCTGTACATAAAGATGGATCACAAGATTTCAGTTGTTTCATCCAGAAACGTTTATCAAAATATTCTACAAGATTGAGCACCCTGGTAACTAAACTTTAACCTTATAATAAGTACCCCTGTTTTAACATACATGCAACCAACATGTACAATACACGCAAACCAACGTGTACTAAACTCAAATAGCATATGTCTGTTTTATAGTTCAGGCTAGGGTTTCTATACCTGGAACAGACGGGGATGTCAAGCCCTATGGATCCATATACTACTACTCGCGCCCACAAGTTCTTATAACTGGTAGTTACTAGTTATCAAAGCTAAGGGATTTTCGGTTTAAACTCAGTGTAGAATTTAGTATGTACTTGTATCCATTGCGTTTAAAATAAAGTGCATGTATTCTCAGCCCAAAAATATATATTGCAAAAGCAATTAAAAAGGGAGCAAATGAAACTCACACATATAAATATTGTATATCGGTTAATAAAGCATTTGCATGTATTCTCAGCCCAAAAATGTAGAGAGTAAAAGGGATCTTATGAAACTCACCTTAGCAGCATATAAAGTTGTTCACCAAAATGTGATCGAAACTCGGATTACCAGATAACCGTAGATCTCAATGTACCAATATTGAGATTTAATATTGTAAGAAATTACGTAGACGCAACAGAGATGATAAACACTAGGTTTGATTCACAAATATACCCCCGAATATTACCCATAACCTCTTTGACAATAACCCATAATTTTCTTAGCTCTAGCTTGCTCGAAAACCCATTTCGAAATCATTTGGACATCCCTCCGTCGTGATATTATATATATATTTTATTTTTGTATCGTAAAAATAATAATACTAATACTATTAATAATAAGATTAATAATAATAATCTTAATATTAATAATAATAATTATTATTATTATTATTATTATAATTATAATAATTATAAATAATAAATTAAATAAATAACATAAGTAATACGGAGTAATATAAATGTGAGAAAACTGAACCAGAATCGTGCAATTTATAGAACTTTTTCTGAAAAAGCACCCCATGCGATCGCATAGGATTTGTGCTTCAAGGCCATGCGATTGCATGGCCCTCTGATCCAGCTCACAAACTTTTATTTTCTTGTTTGTCGACATATTATTTAAATATATATAATATATTTAATTTATATAATTAATTATATATTATATTAAATTCATGTGCATAGTTGACCTGTAATTTTCATTCCGATGACTCGTACGTTTTTACTCAACTTATGTCCCGGTTTCAGTTTCTCAAATGCATTTTCGTACACTTAGAAAACTTGCATTTTACGTTTCGTGACACGTACCTTTGTCAAAATATAGCCTTAAATTATCCATAAACTATATCATTCAAAGTATATCTTAATCTTTCGAGTGTTTTGGTCATTTACTTCTATAAATCATTGTCTCGTTATTTATTAATATAATAGTATTTATCAAACGTTTCATAACCAAGTTAATATCTATTCTCAATATTTTTAAACACGTTTTAAAATATACGTCGCAAGTTATTCATACAATTAATATTCTAACTTATCATATATATTCAAATAAATATTTAAACCAATAAGTTTAATGTACGGTATTAAACAATTAATACATTGTTACGTTTTCAAGTTATAGTATATATATATATATATATATATATATATATATATATATATATATATATATATATATATCTATATACATATAATTGTTCGTGAATTGTCAAGAACAACCGAAAGGTATTTGAATATATGAAAGTAGTTCAAAAATTTTGAGATTCAGTTTACAGACTTTGCTTATCGTGTCGGAAATTAATCATACAAAGATTAAGTTTAAATTTGGTCAGAAATTTCCGGGTCATCACAGTACCTACCCGTTAAAGAAATTTCGTCCCGAAATTTGAGTGAGGTCGTCATGACTAACAATAAAAATGTTTTCATGCCGTATATGAGTCGATAAATAGAGTTTTATCACTGTTTGAATAATATGGATAAAACAATCCAATTACTCGAAGCGTATGAGAGAAGTTATCATAATAGAGTGAAATAGAGATTCGTCTTATCTTTTGACGTAGTAACGATTGGTTTCCGAAATTTAAGGAATAGAAAATCTTCATAATAAGATTTGATTCTTCGAAATTTAAGGAAATTATGATTTCCTTTGATAAAATGCGTAATCTGCCTCGATTGTTATGTCTGATATTTCGCTATAAATTAACTACTTCCGTTTCATTATTTTCACCACTCTTATAATCTTCTTCCTTATTTCATACTTACAAAAGATTTGTGAAAATGCTTCATCCAGTTCTGATTCTTGATATTTTCTTGGCTATCATATCATTCATTCTTCTTTTTCATCTGCCACCAGAGGAGGTTATTTTCTTCTACTATTACCTTGGGGTTATATTGTTTTTCATTCTCCCGTGTCTTTATATTTCTATACGCATTGATATACACGGTTTGTAATTTCGGGGTTGTTTTCGGGCTTTATATTTTCCATTATATTTCGGAGCTTCATGCTTTCGTTTTTTCTTCTCGACTTTAAGTCAAGCGAATAATGGTCCAGAACTCGTAGGTATGAATTTCGGAATGAACATAATTAATATTCTAAGAAAGAAACGGTAATGGCACAATCTGACTTGTCAAATTACCAGAATACCTCGAAAAAACCGAATCATCAAGAAAAATATTTTCTTGATATGTTTAGAGGTTAAATAGAATAAAAGAGTTATGTAACATGGTTCATGATGAGGGTATGATATGTGAACCTTTGTCACGTTCCATTATAAACTCAACATGACTTACTGTAATATAATCACGTTGATCAAGTGTCATTATATTATACTAACTCATGCTTCAGTTCCCAACATTACTTCAAAACATCTATTTTTTCGAATTTTTCATATTTTAGAAACTAAAATAGTTTCTTTTATGATGTAACACAGATAGCGCGAAGAGGTAATGATTTCAGATAAGAATGGTTTCGAAAAATATCTTCAGAAATATGGAGGATATTTATAATGGGAGATACGATGATATCTTAGAATATTTAAGATAAGATGATGATGAAGAATATTGTCCGCAAAGGTTTCAGAGTAAGGAGCAAGGTATTCGCTAATGATTTCAGCAGACTCTGAATCATTTGCATTCTTTGAAGGTAGATTTAGTCTTTGTGATTTGTCCACAGCCTCCTTCATGGTCTGCTCAATCCGTTTTTCAATTCCAAACCTTCTCTTTCTCTCAGCTTTACCACCATACTATTCTTTATCATCAAACTTTTGACTGTTAAGGTCGTTTATAGTTTTTGCTGCTTCATCAACATTTTTCCAAAATTCGGAGAACTAGTTTCGTAGTTTGGGGTGTTTTTCGGAAACTTCACATTCGAAGTATGTAAGTCCAGGAGGTAGACGTTATATGTACACATATAACTGTTGGCGTAGACGTGCTACAAGATTTTAAAATACTGATTGCTAATTCCCGATAGTTGGTATGGCAATTGCCATTACAAGATGTGGATGAGTACATGATACGGTTTCAATGAGTATAAGGATTTTTCGGAAGGTCAAAGATCAATGAAGTTGTTGGTAAATTTACTGCTAATGTGGTGGAACATGAAAGATTCCCCGATAACAAAAACGTATATGCCAAAGTTACAAGTCTGAAAGGTCGTTGTTGACTGGTTGAACGGTTGATAATACTGGATACTTTGAAAAGAAATTGCAAGGTTATTTTCAGTAATAACAATGCTAAAGGATCTTTCACATTTTTGAATTCAAAGTATAGCTTTGAAAAATGTAGAGATCTAAGAATGATTTCACCGGTTCAGAGTTATGACTTGGATTATGATCCGTCAATATCAGAATATGTAATTGAATTTGTATGAAAACGGTTGTATATCATTGTGAGCATTGTTAATAATTTTTTAATCAAAGTTGAAGAATGTATAGTATAACATATTAATTGTGAACTTATATATTTCCCGGGAATTACCTACCCGTTAAAGATTTCACAAGTAATATTTTGTACAAAAGAATTTTTATTACCGTTTTTACGAAAATATATGTATGTATATTTTCTTCAGATGTAATACAGATTTGATGAGTTAATATCATATTAAGCTCATTTGATTTTTGACTTGAATTAGAAATGAATAATCTCTAAAACATTAAAGATTTAATAATCTTTACGGAGTATTTCACTAATATAATCAATACTCAGTTTTATTGATATTTTCTCAGTGAATCATGTTGGTGCTCATGGAACTCTTGCTAACTTCACAAGGTACGAATGATGTTTTCTAGAAAGTTTCGAATACATCGAAGATGAAAGTATAAAATCAACCATATAATTGAATAATATACTTAGTTTATTATGAAATGGAATTCATTGAGTTGGAAACAGAGATTGTAGTTAACGATGGTTAAGTCATTAACGAAGGATGTACATCATAGCATATTAGTAATATGAATTAACCGAGTAGTACCTACCAGTTAAGATTCACACGTAATAACTTGGTACAAAAAGATTTATTTTGATTTCAAAATTCATATATATTAAATATACATAAAATTTCTTCAGGGGAAATGAGTTAATACTTCATCGGTTATTGTTGCTGGTATTTCTTGGTAACTACGGTGCGTATGACGTTGATGCTCGTGGGACAGATTGTGAAGTTGAGGTTTGCGATGCGGATGTTGTTGGTGGTGGTAATGGTACTCTTGGTGTTGTTGTCGGTGGTACTGTTGATGCCGGTGATTCTGCTGGTGCTTGTAACCTTTGCACCATATTCTCCAAAGCCACTACCCGAGCACGAAGCTCGTTGACTTCTTCTACTACACTGGGATGATTGGCGGTTTGGACGAGCGGATGAATAAGATCCAGAATTTGAGAGAGTATATGATCATGACGAGATATTCTGGAGATGAGAGAGAAAATGGTATTACGAACAGGTTCGCCGGTAAGCGCTTCAGGTTCTTCGCCAAGAGGGCAGTCTGGTGGATGGAAGGGATCGCCTTCTTCGTGTCTCCAATAATTAAGTAGGCTACGAACCCATCCCCAATTCATCCAGAATAGGTGATGGCTGATTGGTTGATCCATTCCGGTTACACTGTCTTCGGAATTCAGTTGAATATCCATATCGGAATAGCTGTCGGAGTTTAAGGAATTTGAACTTGATACGTGATCCATCTTGTATAATTAGAGGGATGATTTTTGATATGAAATAGATTATAGAATTTAGTTTGGTATTCTTCAATACATAATTTACATATGTATATATAATACCAAATTCCATAAATCACGGAGAAATTTTTGGAAGATGTCAGGAAAAGTTTACAGTAACAGATACGCTAAGATATGAATTTTGTGTATACACTATTCATGCAATCAATGCAGTAAAACGTGTCTAGACTAGGAATGATAAGCAGGTAATTTCCGACAAAAAAATGATAAGCAAAACTTTTGACATGCAGACACGGTCGAAGTCCAGACTTACTAATGCATCCTAACAACTATCAGTTAGACACACTCATGCAAGCCTGGTTCGCTAGGACCAATGCTCTGATACCAACTGTGACGATCGCTCCAAATCCATATAGACGAACACGTCATTCATCGATTTCATTGCGAGGTATTTGACCTCTATATGATACGTTTTGTAAACATTGCATTCTTTTGAAAAGGCACACCATAAATGAATATTTAAATCAAAGGTTTTCGATATCTGATGATTTCTACATATAGAAAATCACCATAAATAATAGTTTACAATAGTACTTCCGTTGACAATGCAGTCAAAATAAGATACATGGTGATGATTTGGTGAATGCAACGTTTCCTTGAAAAATATGCCATGTAAGACTCCATGCACATAGCTTGTCTAACATATAATCAAACAGCGGAAGACTCCTAGGGAACCTGAGAATAAACATGCTAACAAGTGTCAACACAAAGGTTGGTGAGTTCATAGTTTTAATGTTTTGCATAATCTGTACATAAAGATGGATCACAAGATTTCAGTTGTTTCATCCAGAAACGTTTATCAAAATATTCTACAAGATTGAGCACCCTGGTAACTAAACTTTAACGTTATAATAAGTACCCCTGTTTTAACATACATGCAACCAACATGTACAATACACGCAAACCAACGTGTACTAAACTCAAATAGCATACGTCTGTTTTATAGTTCAGGCTAGGGTTTCTATACCTGGAACAGACGGGGATGTCAAGCCCTATGGATCCATATACTACTACTCGCGCCCACCAGTTCTTATAACTGGTAGTTACTAGTTACCAAAGCTAAGGGATTTTAGGTTCAAACTCAGTGTAGAATTTAGTATGTACTTGTATCCATTGCGTTTAAAATAAAGTGCATGTATTCTCAGCCCAAAAATATATATTGCAAAAGCAATTAAAAAGGGAGCAAATGAAACTCACACATATAAATATTGTATATCGGTTAATAAAGCATTTGCATGTATTCTCAGCCCAAAATGTAGAGAGTAAAAGGGATCTTATGAAACTCACCTTAGCAGCATATAAAGTTGTTCACCAAAATGTGATCGAAACTCGGATTACCAGATAACCGTAGATCTCAATGTACCAATATTGAGATTTAATATTGTAAGAAATTACGTAGACGCAACAGAGATGATAAACACTAGGTTTGATTCACAAATATACCCCCGAATATTACCCATAACCTCTTTGACAATAACCCATAATTTCCTTAGCTCTAGCTTGCTCGAAAACCCGTTTCGAAATCATTTGGACATCCCTCCGTCGTGATATTATATATATATTTTATTTTTGTATTGTAAAAATAATAATACTAATACTATTAATAATAAGATTAATAATAATAATCTTAATATTAATAATAATAATAATTATTATTATTATTATTATTATAATTATAATAATTATAAATAATAAATTAAATAAATAACATAAGTAATACGGAGTAATATAAATGTGAGAAAACTGAACCAGAATCGTGCAATTTATAGAACTTTTTCTGAAAAAGCACCCCATGCGATCGCATGGGATTTGTGCTTCAAGGCCATGCGATTGCATGGCCCTCTGATCCAGCTCACAAACTTTTGTTTTCTTGTTTGTCGACATATTATTTAAATATATATAATATATGAAATTTATATAATTAATTATATATTATATTAAATTCATGTGCATAGTTGACCTGTAATTTTCGTTCCGATGACTCGTACGTTTTTACTCAACTTATGTCCCGGTTTCAGTTTCTCAAATGCATTTTCGTACACTTAGAAAACTTGCATTTTACGTTTCGTGACACGTACCTTTGTCAAAATATAGCCTTAAATTATCCATAAACTATATCACTCAAAGTATATCTTAATCTTTCGAGTGTTTTGGTCATTTACTTCTATAAATCATTGTCTCGTTATTTATTAATATAATAGTATTTATCAAACATTTCATAACCAAGTTAATATCTATTCTCAATATTTTTAAACACGTTTTAAAATATACGTCGCAAGTTATTCATACAATTAATATTCTAACTTATCATATATATTCAAATAAATATTTAAACCAATAAGTTTAATGTACGGTATTAAACAATTAATACATTGTTACGTTTTCAAGTTATAGTATATATATATATATATATGTATCTATATACATATAATTGTTCGTGAATTGTCAAGAACAACCGAAAGGTATTTGAAAATATGAAAGTAGTTCAAAAATTTTGAGATTCAGTTTACAGACTTTGCTTATCGTGTCAGAAATTAATCATAAAAAATTTAAGTTTAAATTTGGTCAGAAATTTCCGGGTCATCACAATATTCTTATATATGCATCTTGTTAATGTCGGTTACCAGGTGTTCACCATATGAATGATTTTTATCTCTATGTATGGGATGTATATTGAAATATGAAATCTTGTGGTCTATTGTTACAATTTGATATATATAGGTTAAACCTATAACTCACCAACATTTTTGTTGACGTTTAAAGCATGTTTATTCTCAGGTGAATACTAAGAGCTTCCGCTGTTGCATACTAAAATAAGGACAAGATTTGGAGTCCATGCTTGTATGATATTGTGTAAAAATTGCATTCAAGAAACTTATTTTGTTGTAACATATTTGTATTGTAAACCATTATGTAATGGTCGTGTGTAAACAGGATATTTTAGATTATCATTATTTGATAATCTACGTAAAGCTTTTTAAAACCTTTATCTATGAAATAAAGGTTATGGTTTGTTTTAAAAATGAATGCAGTCTTTGAAAAACGTCTCATATAGAGGTCAAAACCTCGCAACGAAATCAATTAATATGGAACGTTTTTAATCAATAAGAACGGGACATTTCAGTTTATACCCCAATCAAAAATCAAGAAGAAAGATGTTGAAGATCGCGAGATGTAGAACCCGTATATGCAATTGATCTTTAGAGATGATGAATAATTGATATGTTGATGAAGAAAACTGAAAATGATGATGATTGGGCTATAAAATTCGTTCAAGGTGAGAGGAGAGGGGAGGGAGGGGAGTTGCTAGGGTTAGAAATGAACTAAGATGTGATTTTGTTCCAAAAATCACAAGTTTTTCAAAAATGACACATATCCCCCCTCCTAGGAAATTTTGGCTGATCCACATGAGAGGCTGGGTCCCTCATGGCCCACCTTGACCCAATGAATGAAAGCTTGTGGCCCGAAAGCCCGAACGAAACCCGAAACGCGAAAACATCGCTACACGATTAAATATTTGGAGAGATAACGCACACGTGACAAATAAAATATATAAACACTATATATATTCATATGACATCAAAATATCATATTTAAAATAATTTGGATTTAAAAATCCCAAAAGTTTGACCGTTGGTTAGAAAACCAAAAAGATTCGCCGGATAGAAATCCTCGACACGTAGAAACGTGCAATTTAAAATATGAATACAAATATTCATTTAACACATAATAATTAATATATTATTACAAAAATAATAATATAGGTCATAGAAATGACGTGGCACGAATAACAGTTAACGGTCGTTAAATAATTAACGGTAAAAGATAACGGAAAAAGTAGGGTCGTTACAATGTGCGTGTCGGATTCTCTTTTAGAGAATTATTGTTTGTGCCTATGTGCGATATAGGTGGTTCTTGCTCGATGGTGTTGGCATTGTGTACGCGGACGTATGGTGATGGTTAGTGGTATACGTTAGGATTCACTATAGTGTAGCAGTGCGCGATGTTACACTACTCGTTGTGATTGAGGCCAAAAGAGCATGTGTGGATGGTTAGTGTATTCCGTTAGGATTCACTATGGTGTAGCAGTGCGCTATGTTACACTACTCGTTATATGAGGCCAAAAGAGCGTGTGTGATTGGTGGGTTTTGGCCGGTGACTCGGTCCGCTAACTTCATCATGGGAGTAGTGTTATATCGATATGGTATAACGTTATCGGGAAATGCGAGTACCGATGGGGAATGGGAGTATCATTCCTGTATTGAGATTTGGGAGGTGGATCACGTGTGGATGCGGATTCACGATGATATATGTAGTTCGGTCATCTTATTGTGGAAGTGAGACTCGTGTAGTTTGGATTCACAATGACACGTGTGGATGCGGTCATTATATTGAGGAAGTGAGTCTCGTGTAGTTCGGATTCACAATGACACGTGTGGATGCGGTCATTCTTTTGGGATAGTGACTCTCGTGTGGTTCGGATTCACTAAGGCGAGTGTAGTTCGGCCAATCCCAATTGTTGTACGGTGGAGGTAGTTTAGTCGCGTGTGGTGCGGATTCACTAAGGCGTGTGTAGTTTTCGGCCAGCCTTCATGTTGTTGGATGTGTGAACTATTGGTTGTTTTATACGCCAATGGTGGGGTCGTAAGGACCATGTTATGTGAACTATTGGTTGTTTTATACACCGATGGTGGGGTCGTAAGGACCATGTTGTGTGAACTGTTGGTTGTTTTATACACCGATGGTGGGGTCGTAAGGACCATGTTGTGTGAACTATTGGTTGTTTTATACGCCGATGGTGGGGTCGTGAGGACCATGTTATGTGATTAGTGATGCGATAGCCGCGTTTCGCTCACATGTTGTTACGGGTGTGACAATAGTCGATTTTGTACATCTTGGGATTAGCGTTGCCATAGTCGTTTGGTCGCTATCGGTCTTAGCCGTTGCTTATGCTGTTACGATAGTTGCGTATTGGTCGTATTACGCACTATAAGGGATGTTAAGAGGTAAGGGTAATCCGTAAGGAATCGTTTGTTTGGACTTCATCGTTTCGGGTTGTTGACCTTAGGTTGAGACTTGGTTACTTTTAGCATTGTACTTGGTAAGGGTACGCTAAGGGATTGATATCTCGATAAGAGATTGGTTGAGTTTTTCTCGATGTGAGGGATTGAGCAAGATTTTGGTGCTCGGATTTGTGGATTTGATAAATCACGGATGACAATTTAGTTGTTAAGGGTGATTTATTGAGAAAAATTGCCTAGGAAAGTCGGATTGGGACACATATTGAGGACCGTTGAGTGTGGTCCGTTAGTTTAAGTGGCGCAGATCGCGAGGACGCGATCATGTTTAAGTGGGGGTGAGTTGTAAGACCCTTTTTCTGTTTCAGTCCTTTTCAGTTGATTGGGACGCTGTCCAGATTGGAGGATGCCGTCCAGCAATGAAGGGTTGGACGCCGTCCAAGTTTTGGGACGCCGTCCAACAGAACTGACGGGCCAGCTGTGATAAATTGAGTTAATAAGGGGTATTTTGGTATTTTCACTTGAGGGTCGGTTTATGAGCTACAAAACTGATCCATGGGCTATCTTATCCTCATTTCACCTCTTTTCACTCACACACTTGTATCTAGAGAGAGAGGAAGGGTTTAGAGAGAGAGCTTGATTTGGAGAAGAAGGAGTCGGATTCTCACCAAGGCTCGGGTTTTAAAGTTGTTCATCTCGCTTCTAGCTACGTTGTGGTAGTATTGGTAAGTTCAAACTCTGAATTTCATTTGCTAGATTTGATATTCAATGTTAGGGTTTGAGCTTGATTAGTTGCGAAACCCTTTTAGATGATGAAGTGGGTTTATGGTGACTAGTTATTCTTGTCACTTGGTGGGTTTTGGGTTGGTTGACGTTTTGGCCATGATTAGGCTTTGATGATAGGTATAATCACTAGTGTTAGTGATTATGGAAGTGTTGAAACCCATTTAGGGGTATCTGGTTGACTAATTTTGAAATGGGTCAAAATTAGGGTTTGGCGTCAATTTGGGTCGTTACAATTTAAACTTGATCTTTATAAGATTCTGACACTATAAGCAAAGTCTATTAAACCGAGTCCCAAAAATGTTTGAACTATTTTTCATGAATGCATTTGACCATTGACCATTTCCAACGATTCACGAACAATTAGTTACAAATAAATATATATAGATACATAAATAAGTATGTATATATATATATATATATATATATATATATATATATATATATATATATATATATATATAAACAAAGGTATATATATAATAATTTGAAATAATAAAATATAAATGAATCATTAGAATTAAAATATAAAAATAATAAATAAAATAATTAAGTTCTATTAGGATAAATATTTACATAAATATATATATGATATAAATCTATATATGAATATATATATGATTTCTATTTATAACTATTATATTGAAAAATATATAAATATTAAATATTCAATAAATATTATCATATCAAATATAATATAATTATTACATAATTAATAAATTAAACGTAATTACAAGTTGAATTATAGTTGTTATATTATTATTACCTTCGTTATTATTACTAATATCAATATCAATATTAGTACTATAAATATTAATAAAGATTATAATAGGAAATTTGATACATTGATTTGTTATAGTATCATTAATATTAATGTTATTGTTATCATTGTTAATATCATTAATAATATAATAGTGAAATGATAATTTTAGTTATTGTGATTAATATCAGTATTATCAATATTATTAAAATTATAAATCATTATTATTATCATTATTATAGTTATTAGAAAATAACACAATTTAATTATTATATCATTAAGAATATTATTAATATCATTTTATGATTAGTAAAAATATTATTATACTTGTATTATTATTAGTTAAAATATTAAGGGTATTATTATTATTCTATTTATTAAAAGATTAACTATAATCTATAAATATAAATATATAAATATAAATATAAAAGGAATACAAATAAATATATAAATGCAGATGTATAAATACTGAAATATATATTTATACTGATACGCATATACAGATTTAATATATAAATATAAAACATATATATAAATAAAAATGGATATATATATATATATATATATATATATATATATATATATATATATATATATATATATATAGTATACAGTTAAATATATTTATATATAAATACGATTATAATCCGTATACAAATACAAAACAAATACAGAAAATTAGGATTCAGTTGCACATCGTTGTCCAGCTGATTGTGAATTGATTTTTTGACTTCAAATTAGTACCAATCAAGAATTCCAATCACAGATACAACCAATTCTGTTAGGAACCGTACGCCTTTTCTATTTTTTTATTATTTTTTTCTGTTCATGATTTGGAACCTGTCGATCAAATTGGCTATGTAATAAAAAAATTATTCGATAAATTTGATTAACACCTTTTGTTCTTTTATTATCTTTATCAATTAAAACCCTCACAATCTTTATCAAATTGAAATTTTTAAAGAAAAACTCAGGAAACCCGTCAGTCCCCTGTTCTTGGTTCAATTCTTCAAAACCCAGAAAATGAATTGATATAAAAAAATCTGTTAATGCAGTTTCATTAGAAATTATGTACTCAATCTATCTGTAAAGTTACAGCTTCTAATTTTTTCAATCTCATTCGAATTTTGAAGTCAAACTCTGATTTTTAAAAGTCAAATCTGATGTTCATCACAAAATTCGTAAAAGTGTTGAAGTTTCTGTTGTAAAGACCCGTCCTAATCCATAAGGACGAATACAGTAACATATGATTACATCGCGAGGTATTTGACCTCTATATGATACATTTTACAAACATTGCATTCATATTTAAAAGACAACCTTTCATCACATTGAAAGTTGACAGGTATGCATACCATTTCATAATATCTAACTATAAATGATCTAATCTGTCATTTACTTAATCATAATCTTTACTGAACTCAATGACTTGAATGCAACGTCTTTTGAAATATGCCATGAATGACTCCAAGTAATATCTTTAAATTGAGCAAATGCACAGCGGAAGATTTCTTTCAATCCTGAGAATAAACATGCTTTAAAGTGTCAACCAAAAGGTTGGTGAGTTCAATAGTTTATCATAATCGATCATTTCCATAATTTTAATAGACCACAAGATTTTCATTTCCATTTCTCATAAATATACGTCCCATACATAGAGACAAAAATCATTCATATGGATTGAACACCTGGTAATCGACCTTGACAAGATGCATATAGAATATCCCCATCATTCTGGGACTCCCTTCGGACATGATAAAATCGAAGTACTAAAGCAGTTCAAATTCTCTGACTGGGGCTTGTTAGTGCCCATAGATCTATCTTTAGGATTCACGTTAATTAGGGTGTCTGTTCCCTAATTCTTAGATTACCAGACTAAAAAGGGGCATATTCGATTTCGATAATTCAACCATAGAATGTAGTTCGATTACTTGTGTCTATTTCGTAAAACAGTTATAAAAGCAGCGCATGTATTCTCAGTCCCAAAAATATATATTGCAAAAGCATTTAAAAAGGGAGCAAATGAAACTCACAATACTGTATTTCATAGTAAAAATACATATGACGGCATTGAACAACTGTAGGTGATGTGCGTAGAGGTGTATATGAAATAGTTATATTTTTTATTACGAAATACGTTACAAAATACACAAGTTTTAATTATTTATTTACAGATGGGATATACCTAAACCTTGCTACAACACTATAGGCAGTGTACCTAATCGTAGAGTAGTATAGTTTTTAGTAAGTCCGGTTCGTTCCACAGGGAGATGGCTTATTTCACACTATATTTTAATTAACTATATTTGTACAAAATATATATAATTATATATGATAATATATAAAAAGGGGGTTTACCGTTTAATGACCGGTTTGTTGATTTTATATTTTAAGTCATAATTAAAACATAATGCAAAATATAAATGACGATAATTAAAGGTACGATGAAATATAAAATAAAATAATTATGCTTATTTAAACTTCCGTAACCATGATGTTTGACGTTTTGATTTTAATTTATTACCCTGGGTTAATTGTCCTTTGTCCTGGATTATTCGATAAGTCCATCTGGTTTTGTCCATAATAGTCCATCGGTCATAATTATAAAGTGCGAGGGTCTTCGCCAAATTAACCTTATACCCGAAGTCAAATATTCCAACTAATTGGGGATCCAAACTGTAACAAGGTCTTAATACTTTGTTTAATGAATACACCAGGTTATCAACTGTGTGTAATCCAAGGTTTTAATACTTTGTTAACAATTACACCAATTACCCTTGAATGTAATCCACCCCTGTTTTAATGAGTCCATTGACTATTAATCCATCCCCGTGTCCGGTCAAATGAACAATAATTCGTACTTATAAATATCCCGCTCATCGTGTCCGATTAAGCGTATGTGGTTATATATAGATACGTCAAATCATAACCTTTATATTAAATTAGCGAGGTATCGTTAATTAAATATAAAGCCCATTAATAGCGCATAGTCTAATTTCCACAAGTGTCGTTCTTTTGTCCAAACCCCAATTATGGTACAAAGCCCAATAACCCCATCTTTAATATTTAGCCTAACATCATGATTACTTTGACTTAAATAAGCATAATAATAACTTAGTTACGAGACATTAATTTAAAAAGGAGAACATAGCTTACATTGATTATTTATCGCGTAGTGTTACACGGAGAGAACTTCGACTTCAAAACCCGTAATTAACCGTTACATTAACTAAACTAACTAATATAAAACTAAACTAATTTATATTATATATATAAATATTATATTTATATATATTACAGAGATAGAGAGTTTGATATGGTGCAAAGAACTCGGCAGATTTCGTGGCCTTTTATAGGCATTTTCTGAAATGACTGCTCCGAGATCGCGAAGCATTTGTGCCTTCCAGCTCCGAGATCACGAAGTGACGCACTCCAGCTCACCAACTTTTGGCCATTTGCTTGCCGACGTTTTTATTATATAATATAATATATATATATAATTATTTATATATTATATTATATTCTTGTGCATAGTTGACTTGTAATTTTTGGTCCGTTGCGTCGGGCGTTGATAGTTGGTTCATGTCTCGGTTCCGGATTTTCGAACGCCTTTTTGTACAATTTAATATCTTGTACTTTGCGTTTCACAACTTGTACTCTTGTCATTTTTAGACGTTTCTTATCAATAAATTGAACCATTTGAATTGTATCTTGTACATTTGAGTTTTTTGAACGTTTTTGTCTTCGAATCTTCGTTTTCGCCTTTTGTCTTCGCACTTATTTAATATAAACGAATATTACTTGAAAATAGAACAATTGCAACTGAAAATTTTACATATTGGAAGGATATTGCTACTAAATATATGTTCATTTGGAGCACTATCAAATATCCCCACACTTGAACGTTGCTTGTCCTCAAGCAATACATAACTTGAAATTAAATCACACGAATCACTTCTTTATTCTTCACACTTTATACATCAGTGATTTTGATACGGTGGTATAAACATTGATAGTACCGATGTGGTTTACAGTCCCACATGACTATAAAAATTTAGATCCTTAAGGAAATTGAATCTTTATGAAAATATTTGATCTTTTGAAAATTCATTCTAGCTTTTACCCTAGATAATTTTTCTGATTTGACCCACCATCGGTGTTGCAAAATATATTTGTGGATCAATATTTTGGCTAAAAACTTTTAGGTTCGTGTAATCCACTGCTATCCCTGTATCGGAAAGCACACATCCAGTTTACTTGTTCCGTATATTACCTTTCGGCAAACTACCGTCCGGTTGTAAAGGAAAGCGATGAACAAGAAATTGTTAAGGCAATGTCTAATGACATGCATTTGTTCATGGTCTAAAACGTGTCGGATGCAATTACTATCCTTTGTAGGAGCAATAGTAAAGATCACCCTATAATTTTTCGGTCTGGCACAAGGTCCTGTCTCCGACCATTCTATGCAACCACCGTTCTTACGGTTGACGCCCGATTTGGTTCAGGTGACCTAATGAATTCCAGGTGAATTCCTAGGATTTTACGTTCAATGAACGCATTGAAAATAGGGTTTTCAGAAAACAAATCGGTTTTATTTTTTATCAAAATATTTTCTCGTTCAAGCTCGAGTTTAGATATCATCGAATTCCATGAGTTTGTAATTCTTAATCTTTAAGGTCAATCTCAAGGATTGAGTAATATCAGACTTAAAAGCTGATTTTTAATCTTTAAGGAGATTATCCTTTCTGGGGGTCTGATTCATTAGTCTTATCAAGCTAATTTGCACGGCGCCCTCCCCATTTTACGAGACATATCCTCTCATGGATAGGATAAGTCTGACCACATGGCGACCCTGTTTGATGCTGAGGTCCGTGGATTTCCTGCTGATTTTAGAGATGACTTTTCTAGATTTTTCGTCAACCTACAGTTGGTCTGGACGACAACTTCTTGACCTAAATCAAGAAGCGCGTGTCTTTTTCGGAAGACTTTACTTCCTTTTAATGATGGAATTGATTCATCGTGTAGATCCATCTCTTCTTTTCTTTCATCGGGTAAAACAGTTAATTTAGTCCAAAACAAAAGCACCTGCAATAAACTTTACAGAAACATGTGATAGATAGTTTTTAATTGAATAACTTGGTACATTCTCCCCACACTTGGCTTTTTTCATGCGTCTTTTTATATCTTAATAAATAAATTCAAGCGTTTTAGTTGTTTCTCAATTTATGTCCTTTTCTAGGTAACGATAATTTCGGTATTAACACCTAGTTTTCATCGTTCATAAATATGTATAAACATGATTTTGAATTCATTTAGTTGAAAATTTTTAAAATTTTCACGAAATTTAGAAAATAAACCAAGTATAAACCCGAGAGAATTTATAACCCTTCCCCACACTTGAGATCATGCAATGCCCTCATTTGCATGAAATCAGACTATAATTATAAATTCATGAGGGTGATTAGTGTAAAAAAGTAGTTAAAGATACCATAGAATTGCAGGATGATAGATGGTGCACCTCATCGTTCATTCTTTCTTGTTTTATCACACATGTATTTCTTCAAAAATGGTTGCTTTTCTGAACTGTTTGCTAATATTTGAAAATGCGTCTTTTACCCTTACTTATTATGCATGTTTATTAACGAGTTATGCACTAACACGAACCCCTAATTTAACGTTAAGTGGGGTTAGACTTCCCCACACTTAGCTGACAACATGTGAAGTCGGTAGAATAAGTTCCGCGAATTAGAATAGTGAGCCAGTTATTTACATCTCGGGTGGTGTATGATACATCAATGGGTTTAAAGTTTAGATCCACCCGATCGTCACTACTTAATTCTTTTTTAAGTGTAGCTTTTAGTAAATGGATATGTCTCTTTTCTGGTTCTTGGTCAAATGGATCGATATACACCGACATACATACTATAGGGTGGAAAATTCCTAACATTTCCTTCCGTTTATTCTCGGGATCACAGTTTTCACCTCTATTACCCAATTGGGTGAAATTTGAGGTGTTAATATCTATTACATCTCGTAGTTCATCTTCGGTAGACGACTCGTCTATTGAGAATATTGGGTTGGAAGGTTGTGGAATGGTGAATTTCGGGATCGAAGCAATTTCTTCTTCTTTAACGGTACTTATCGGTCCCACCATTTTGGTCTCGGGGGTAAAATTTTCAACGTTATCGTTTTCCCAAGAGTACCAATTTGTCACCCTTACTTCTTCTTCATTCAGTGATAGATCGATGATTTTGTCGGTAGAGGCTAATGTGTCGATATGTTGTGAAATTGGTAAAACTGAATAAAAAGTATCATCGGAATAGTTGGTGATTTAGGAGCTCTCGAATTCATTAAAATTCGATGATATGAGATTTTCTTGCACAATACTCCTCAGATCAACAGGTGTGTAATCTGATAGAGTTTCAGCTTGCCGATTTACAAACTCTCTCATTTGTTCATTTTGAGCATCGAGTTCTTCGAGTTTGATTTTCATATTGCCTAAAAGATTTTCAAACGCATAATTTTCCTCATCTTCTGGTTGTTGAGTTTGGAAATATTCTTGGGAATAATCCCAATTTGAATTGTATTTCTCATAATCGTTCCATTCAGGTTCCGTGGGTGTGTAATTTTCCATAGGAACGTAATAATAACATTCCCATGTTGAATGGTAATCTCCACAGATTTCACAACCAGTTATTGTTTCGTCATTCGTTATCCAAGATTGACCGAACGAATTGTCATCAACACCCGTTTGAGAGTATTGATTTCGTATGTCATAAAGAGTTTCCAAAATATTCTCGAAATTTTCCATAATGCGCTTATTACCAAATTTTAGCTACAATGTGGTGCATTTACTGATTATCCTATTAGTTATAAAATAAAAAATTATATAAGTTATCAAATTAATAGACTTTTCTGATTTTGCCCACGTTTTGAATAGCCAATGGATGCAGCAGGGAGCCAGAACCCTTTAAATCGGACGCTCACAACTCAGCCACTAACAAATCCAACTATTACTACTAACCAGAAAATTTTGGATGTCTATCAATTTAACCGCTTAAAATAATTTTTCGTTTGGAATTTTAGAGAAGAAATAGAAAATCTATGTCCTAAAAACTAGCGTGTCGAGAAATAAGAAAGAAAAAGATTACGCGTTGAAAAACATCGAAAAATAAAAATAAGAAAATAGCGCGTCGTAACTTAAAAGGTACTAAAATTTATAAACAGCGTCGCAAAATTCTAGAGCACCTAAATCTTAGTCTAAAGAAAAAGCACTTAAGAGATTTTACGGCAAAGCCTAAAAAAATCTAGAAATATAAAATAAGCTACGGCAAAATATTAGAACTTAAAACTAGATACGAACGATAAAAATACAAATATTACGATTACACGAAATAAAAGGATACAAAATATAAAAAGAAAACTTAAAGTTATAAAAATACAATTTTTTTAAAAAAATATTATTTTTATATTATTATTATAAAAATATTAATCTATATAATTAATAATAACTTAAAACTAAATATTACAAAAGTAAATTAAAATACAAACTAAATATTAATATTAATAAATACAAACCATAAATAATAATAATAATAATAATAATAATAATAATAAATATAAATATAAACCCTAAATTCGCATTAAATGCACTGGTTAACCTGTCAGGAACAGCTACGCGATCGCGTAGAACTAAAGGGTAAATCTCCGAGATCGCGGAGGGATGCAGGTTCAGAATTTGCAGGTTTAATTTCGTTTTTTTTTTTATATTTTATATTGTTTTTCTAAATATATATAAATATATTTATACAAAAATGAATTAAAAATATAGCGTTTCGCCGATTCCCCGGCAGCGGCGCCAAAAACTTGATGTGCGTAGAGGTGTATACGAAATAGTTATATTTTTATTACGAAATACGTTACAAAATACACAAGTTTTAATTATTTATTTACAGATGGGATATACCTAAACCTTGCTACAACACTATAGGCAGTGTACCTAATCGTAGAGTAGTATAGTTTTTAGTAAGTTCGGTTCGTTCCACAGAGAGATGGCTTATTTCACACTATATTTTAATTAACTATATTTGTATAAAATATATATAATTATATATGATAATATATAAAAAGGGGGTTTACCGTTTATGACCGGTTTGTTGATTTTATATTTTAAGTCACAATTAAAACCTAATACAAAATATAAATGACGATAATTAAAGGTACGATGAAATATAAAATAAAATAATTATGCTTATTTAAACTTCCGTAACCATGATGTTTGACGTTTTGATTTTAATTTATTACCCTGGGTTAATTGTCCTTTGTCCTGGATTATTCGATAAGTCCATCTGGTTTTGTCCATAATAGTCCATCGGTCATAATTATAAAGTGCGAGGGTCTTCGCCAAATTAACCTTATACCCGAAGTTAAATATTCCAACTAATTGGGGATCCAAACTGTAACAAGGTCTTAATACTTTGTTTAACGAATACACCAGGTTATCGACTGTGTGTAATCCAAGGTTTTAATACTTTGTTACCAATTACACCAATTACCCTTGAATGTAATCCACCCCTGTTTTAATGAGTCCATTGACTATTAATCCATCCCCGTGTCCGGTCAAATGAACAATAATTCGTACTTATAAATATCCCGCCCATCGTGTCCAATTAAGCGTATGTGGTTATATATAGATACGTAAAATCATAACCTTTATATTAAATTAACGAGGTATCGTTAATTAAATATAAAGCCCATTAATAGCGCATAGTCTAATTTCCACAAGTGTCGTTCTTTTGTCCAAACCCCAATTATGGTACAAAGCCCAATAACCCCATCTTTAATATTTAGCCTAACATCATGATTACTTCGACTTAAATAAGCATAATAATAACTTAGTTACGAGACATTAATTTAAAAAGGAGAACATAGCTTACATTGATTATTTATCGCATAGTGTTACACGGAGAGAACTTCGACTTCAAAACCCGTAATTAACCGTTACATTAACTAAACTAACTAATATAAAACTAAACTAATTTATATTATATATATAAATATTATATATATATATATATATATATATATATATATATATATATATATATATTACAGAGATAGAGAGTTTGATATGGTGCAAAGAACTCGGTAGATTTCGTGGCCTTTTATAGGCATTTTCTGAAATGACTGCTCCGAGATCGCGAAGCATTTGTGCCTTCCAGCTCCGAGATCGCGAAGTGACGCACTCCAGCTCACCAACTTTTGGCCATTTGCTTGCCGACGTTTTTATTATATAATATAATATATATATAATTTTATATAATTATTTATATATTATATTATATTCTTGTGCATAGTTGACTTGTAATTTTTGGCCCGTTGCGTCGGGCGTTGATAGTTGGTTCATGTCTCGGTTCCGGATTTTCGAACGCCTTTTCGTACAATTTAATATCTTGTACTTTGCGTTTCATAACTTGTAGTCTTGTCATTTTTAGACGTTTCTTATCAATAAATTGAACCATTTGAATTGTATCTTGTACATTTGAGCTTTTTGGATGTTTTTGTCTTCGAATCTTTGTTTTTGCCTTTTGTCTTCCCACTTATTTAATATAAACGAATATTACTTGAAAATAGAACAATTGCAACTGAAAACTTTACATATTGGAAGGATATTGCTACTAAATATATGTTCATTTGGAGCACTATCAGTAGGGTTGGCCTCAGATTCACGAACCTATATTAATTATATATATTTATATGTTGGTCAATAACTATCTAACAATTTAGGTCAGGTCATAGTGTATCACAATCCTAATGCTCGAGATTATCATGCAAAAGTCAACAGAAGTCAATCTGACTAAAAATGACTTCCAAAAAATTATATATCACAAATATAGTCGTTTTATATATTTAAATATATTTATCAGATTTTATTAGAGTAATTAATAAAAGTCATTTGTTAATAAGAATTTATATTTAAAATTTATATATGATAAAAATATACTTTTATATATCTTAAATAATAAAATTTATAAAGTTCACTTAATATAAAGGTATGTATTATTAATATAATTACATTACGTGTGGTAAAAATATATTTGCATTGCATTACATAGTTATTTGATAAAAATATTAATAATGATAATAAGTAAAAGTTGTATTATTTTGTATTAATAATATTAATTATTTTAGTAATAGTAATAATAACAATATTTATATTTACTAATAATAATATTAATTTTGATAATAAATAAGAATCTTTTGTAGTAATAATAATATTATTACTGATAATGGTAAAAATATTATAGTCATGTTAATGATAATAATATTGTTGTCATCAATAATACTAATAAAATGATAATGAAAATATAAGTTTTCAAGATTTAAAATATTATTTTCTAACAACCATTATAACAATAACAATTTTTAATGATAATACATATATTGATAATTATAATGATAATGATAATAATAATAATAATAATAATAATAATAATAATAATAATAATAATAATAATAATAATAATAATACTAATAATAATAATAATATTGATTATTAAATAAAAATAATAATAACGATAATAACGATAATAACGACGATAACGATAACGATAACGATAACGATAATCATTTTAAGAATAATACTTTAAAATTATAGATAATTCAATTGACGATATCTTTTAATCCGTTCATCAAAACCATTCGATATCTAAATGAAAAGTTTATATTTTTTTCGCCAGCTTTCGAACGACATGCATATCATATACCTTATCTCAATCGTATATGTATCAAATTCATAATTTATCATAAGTTATCTAATGACAAAATTAAACATACAAGCATGTATAATCCTAAATACTCGAGCACTAGTCAGGGATACACAAATAATATATAAAAGTCACGTATCAATATTGAGATTCAATATTGCAGGAAAGTACGTAGACGCAACGGAGATGATAAACACTAGATTGACCTCATGAGCATACCCCCGAACATTACCCATAACCTCCATAGCTATAACCCATAATTTCCTTAGCCCTATCCTACTTGAAAAATCCGTTTTGAGATCGCTCGCGTATGCCCTCGTCGTAGTATTTTATATATAGTACTAATAATAACACTCCTAAATATACTAATAAGATTAATATTAATAATCTTAATATTAATAATAATAATAATAATAATAATTAATAATATATATGTATGTATGTAAGTTATACGAGTGAGAAATGAAAATTAATCAAAATAACACAGATTTCGCTCGATTTAAAGGATATTTCCCCACCTACCCCCTCATGCGTTCGCATGAGGGTGGTGTGTAGAAGTCATGCGATTGCATGAGGCACAAAACCAACTCACATCAAATTTAGTACTATGCCGACACATTAGATGTAATGTATAAATATATATATTATTTAATATATAATATATTTAATCTTTATAATTAATTAAATATTATATTATATTCACGTGCATAGTTGATTTATAATTTTAGCACCGATGAATTATACGTTGACGCTCGACTTACGTGCCGGTTCTGGTTTTTCGAACGTCATTTCGTACACTTAGAAAACTAGCCCTTTACATTTCATGACTCGTACCCTTATCAAAATATAGACTAAAATCGTTGGCAGTTATATTACTCAAAGTGTAACTTATACATTTGGTTGTTCTGGTCATTTGCTTCTATAAACCGATGTCTCGTATTATATATATAATAGTCTTATTTTAACTCAAACGTTTTATAACTATATTAATATTAAGTTTTATTACATTGTAAAAATATATATATATTTTCATTTCAAAATATAAATTTGAAATATTTAATTAACAATAATATATAGTTTTTCAAAACTAATAATATTTCAAAGTCCGTTTTATATAATTTAAATTCGTTTAAATAATAGAAATTATTATATCAATTAATGTTTTTAATAATATGAAAACCAAATAATTAATTTATTAAGGGACATGAGGCAATCAAAGTAAAACACGCTTTTGAAATTTAAACAGGAATCTTTACTAACTTTTGACTAACTCTTGTAAATGACACTTTTGTAAATCACTTTACCAAATATTCCGAATACCTTTAAAAGGAGAAGGTTTCCTAATTCAAAGTGGACCTTTCAACAAAGACACGTAAATCATATCACAATGAATCTTGATGACTCAACCATTTGATATTATCTTAATATCTCGTCGATAAATATATTAAACTTATATCGAAACAAATGCGCTAATGTAAAGTATTATTCATTCACTACTTTATTAACGTTTCCAAGTCGTAAATAGATCTCATAACTTATATTCATATCAACTAAACCGTTAAATGTTTTATTAATATATCTCAATTTAATAATCATACATGTATATATCTATTTACACATAATGGTTCGTGAATCGTCAAGAGCAGTCGAAAGGTAATTGATTATATGAACACAGTTCAAAATTTTTGAGATTTCAACATTACAGACTTTGCTTATCGTGTCATAAATATATAAGGATAAAGTTTAAATTTGTTCGAAAATTTTCGGGTTGTCACAGTACTTACCCGTTAAAGAAATTTCGTCCCCGAAATTTGACCGAGGTCGTCCTGACTAACAGTAAGAATGTTTTTATGACGAATATAAGCTGATACATAGAATTTTATCATGATTAAGAAATACAGATAAAATAATTCAATTTCTCGAAGTGTATGAGTGAAGCTATCATAAAAGAGTGAAATGAGGAAATAGAGATTTGCCTTATCTTTTGACGTCATCACGGTTGATCTCCGGAGTAAAGAAATTCTTTGTAATCTATATAGGATTTGATTCTTCGCGATTAAGGAAATTATGATCCTCTTTGATTTAATGCGATAATCCATCTCGATTTCTATGTCGGATATTTCACTATAAATCTACCTCCTTCGTTTTTTACAACTCACACCTTCTATTCTTTCTCCCTCAACTCATATTTTAAAGCATTCGTCAATATGCTCCATCCCGTTCTGATCCTTGATATACTCTTAACTTTCATATCTGTCATTCTTCTTTTTCATCTACCACCGGAGGATTTTATTTACTTTTACTATTACCTTGGGGTTATAGTGTTTTTAATTCTCTCGTGCCTTTACGTGGCAATACGTATTGATATGCACGGTTTGTAATTTATGTGTTGTTATTGAGCTTTATATTTTCCTTTATATTCAAGAGTTCCATACTTTTGTCTCCTCTTTCCGACTTCAAGTCAAGCGAATAATGGTCCGGAATTCGTAGGTATGAATTTCGAAATGAACATAGTTGATGTTCTAAGAAAGGAACGGTAATAGCACGATCTTGATTTGTCAAATTACCAGAATACCTTGGAAAAGACCGAATCACCAAGAAAGATATTTTCTTGATATGTTTAGAGGTTAAGTAGAATACAAGAGTCGTGTAACATGTCACATGATGACGTTATGATCTGTGAATTATCACGTTCCATTTAGAAACTCAACATGACTTACTGTAATATAATCACGTTGATCAAGTGTCATTATATTATACTAACTCATGCTTCAGCTCTCAACACCACTTCAAAACATTCATAATTTTTTTTAAACTCGAAAGTTTCAGAATTTAGAAACTAAAATAGTTTCTTTTATGATGTAATACATATAACGCGAAGAGGTGAATGATTTCGGATAAGAATAATTATGGAAATATCTTCAGAAATATGGAGGATATTTATAATGAAAGATACGATGATATCTTAGAATTTCTAATATCAGAGGATGATGAAGAATATTGTTCACAGAGGTTTAAAATCAGGAGCAAGGTGTTTGTTAATGACTTCAGCAGATACTGAATCATTTGGATTCTTTGAAGGCAGGTTTAGTCTTTGTGATTTGTCCACAGCCTCCTTCATACTTTGCTCAATCCGTTTTCCATTTCCAAACCTTCTCTTTTTCTGAGCTTTGCCAACACACTATTCTTTATCATCAAACTTTTTACTGTTAAGGTCGTTTATAGTTTTTGCTGCTTCATCAGCATTTCGAGAACTATTCTGCAGTTTGGGGTGTTTTTCAGAAACTTCACATTCGAACAATGTAAGTCCGTTATATGTACACATATAACTGTTGGCGTAGACATGCTGCGAGCTTTCAAAATACTGATTGCTAATTCCCAATGATTGGTATGGCAATTCTCGTTACAAGATGCAGATGAACAAATGATGGGGTTTTGATAAATATAATGATTTTTCGGAAAAATCAAAGATCAGTGGAGTAAGTTTATTGCTGTTGTGGTGGAACATAAACGGTTCCCCGGTAATGATGGCGAAAGGATAACGTATATATCGAGGTTATAATAAGATGTTTCAACTGAAAAGTCGAAGTTGACTTGCTAGAGTTGTGACAAAACTGGCTACTTTGAAAAGGAATCGTAAAGTTATTTTTGCTAATAAATGCCAAAGAATCTGACACGGATACGTGTTTAAATTTTTACTTTGGTTTCAAGAGTTTTTCAGGTACATAACTGTGGGTAACATGTGGTTGGATCATCATCTCGATTGTTCATTATTTGAAGTGTCCAAAGGAAGTTCAAAGGGTTTGAACACCGATTGTAATCGTTAATATACACATGATGTTCTAGCACAGTTTTGAAGTCAAAGTATAGCTTTGAAAGATGTAAGGATTTAAGAGTGATGATTTTGGTTATCTCTCGAGTTGAATTCTGAGATTTCAAAATCAGAATATGTAATTGAATTTGAATGAGTATGGTTGTTTTAATTTCTATGAAAGAATGTATATTGTTATGAAAATAGTGATTATAGCTGGTGATTGCTGAATCAAATTCGAAGATTGAAACATATTAAATTGTGAATTTATCTATCTCTCGGGCATTACCTACCCGTTAAAAAAATTTCACAATTAATATTTTGTACAAAAGAATTTTATTACAGTCTTTATGAAAATATATATGTGTATATTTTCTTCAGATGTAACATAGATTTAATGAGTTAATATTAGATTAAACTCATTTGATTTACGGTTGAAATTAGAATTGAATAGTCCATAAAACTTTAGAAATTTCGTAATCTTCGTAGATTATCACTTCAACGTAAATGAAATTATGAATCAATACTTCATTATTCATTTTCATTGAAATTTACTCAGTGAATGATGTTGGTGTTCGTGGAATTCTTGTGAACTTCGCAAGGTACGAATGATGTTATTTGTAAAGTTTCGAGTACATCGCTGATGAAAGTGTAAAATCAAACATATATTTGAATAATACACTTGATTTATTATGAATTGGAATTTATTGAATTGAGACAGAGATTGTAGTTAACAATGGTTAAGTTGCGGACGAGGGACGTACATCATTGCATATTAATAATACGAATCAACCGAGTAGTTAAGATTCACACATAATAGCTTAGTACGGAAAAATTTATTATGGTTTCAAAATTTGTATATATAAGATATACATATAAATTCTTCAGAGGAATGGGTTAATACTTCATAACTCGTTGATACAATATACGTGCTGTTGATTAGTGATGATGTCCACGATGATTCTTGAACTGGCGGAGTTTGTGATGTTATAGGTGCTGCTAATTCTGACGATGTTGACGGCACTGACTGTGCTGATGACACTAACGGTACTGTTGATACTGCTGGTAAAACAAGTCTAGCTTGTAAATCACGCATCATTCTTGTCAGGGTTTCTATTCTTTCTTCTATCATTTCGGTTCATTCATCTAAATGGTTAGGGCTAGCATAGATAATCTCTAAGACTTTGGAGATTACATAATTGCCGCGGAATGTTTCTTCAATGAAGTTATGAATCAATACTTCATTGGTCCTTGTTGTTGGTACTCCTTGTTATCTACAATGCGTATGACGTTGATGCGCGAGGTACAGATTGTGATGTTGAGGTGTAGGATGCGGATGTTGTTGTTGGTGGTGGTGATGGTACTATTGGTGTTGATGATGGTGGTACTGTTTATGCTACTGGTGCTGCTGCTGGTGTTTGTAATCTTTGCACCATATTCTCCAAAGCTACTACCCGAGTGCGAAGTTCGTTGACTTCTTCTATTACACCAGGGTGATTGTTGGTTCGGATGAGCGGATAAATAAAATCTAGAATTTGATGTAGTATATAATCGTGACGAGATACTCTGAAAATGAGAGAGAAAATGGTGTCTCGGACAGGTTCGCTGGTAAGTGCTTCAGGTTCTTCACCAAAAGGACAATGTGGTGGATAGAAGGGATCACCTTCTTCTTGTCTCCAATGATTGAGGAGGCTACGAACCCATCTCCAATTCATCCAGAATAGATTATGGCTGATTGGTTGATCCATTCCAGTCACACTGCTTTTGGAGCTTGAGTGGGATTCCATTTCGGAATCTGAGGTACTTGAACTAATGATGAATTCCATTTCGTACAGTTGAATAAAGAATTTTTCGTTATGAAATGATTTTCTGGCTATCGGGTGGTATTCTAATTACATAGAATATCTATATATATAGAGCAAAAGATTTCGTAGATTACGGATAAATTTACGAAATATGTCAGACAAAGTTTACAGTAACAGATACGCTAAGATATGAATTAGCAGATACGCTAAGATATGAATTTTATCTATACACTATTTATGCAATCAATGCAATAAGATGTGTCTAGACTAATAATGATAAGCAGGAAATTTTCCGACAAAAATGTTAAGCAAAACTTTCGACATGCGGACACGGTCGAAGTCCAGACTCACTAATGCATCCTAACGACTATCAGTTAGACACACTAATGTAGACCTGGTTCGCTAAGACCACCGCTCTGATATCACATGTAAAGACTCGTCCTAATCCATAAGGACGAATACAATAACATATGATTACATCGCGAGGTATTTAACCTCTATATGATATATTTTACAAACATTGCATTCATTTTTAAAAGACAACCTTTCATCACATTGAAAGTTGACAGGTATGCATACCATTTCATAATATCCAACTATAAATGATCTAATCTGTTATTTACTTAATCATAATCTTTACTGAACTCAACGACTTGAATGCAACGTCTTTTGAAATATGCCACGAATGACTCCAAGTAATATCTTTAAATTGAGCAAATGCATAGCGGAAGATTTCTTTCAATCCTGAGAATAAACATGCTTTAAAGTGTCAACCAAAAGGTTGGTGAGTTCATTAGTTTATCATAATCGATCATTTCCATAATTTTAATAGACCACAAGATTTTCATTTCCATTTCTCATAAATATACGTTCCATACATAGAGACAAAAATCATTCATATGGATTGAACTCCTAGTAATCGACCTTAACAAGATGCATATAGAATATCCCCATCATTCCGGGACTCCCTTCGAACATGATAAAATCGAAGTACTAAAGCAGTTCAAATTCTCTGACTAGGACTTGTTAGTGCCCATAGATCTATCTATAGGATTCGCGTTAATTAGGGTGTCTGTTCCCTAATTCTTAGATTACCAGACTAAAAAGGGGCATATTCGATTTCGATAATTCAACCATAGAATGTAGTTCGATTACTTGTGTCTATTTCGTAAAACAATTATAAAAGCAGCGCATGTATTCTCAGTCCCAAAAATATATATTGTAAAAGCATTTAAAAAGGGAGCAAATGAAACTCACAATACTGTATTTCATAGTAAAAATACATATGACGGCATTGAACAACTGTAGGGTTAGCCTCGGATTCACGAACCTATATTAATTATATATATTTATATGTTGGTCAATAACTGTCTAACAATTTAGGTCAGGTCATAGTGTATCACAATCCTAATGCTCGAGATTATCATGCAAAAGTCAACAGAAGTCAATCTGACTAAAAATGACTTCCAAAAAATTATATATCACAAATATAGTCATTTTATATATTTAAATATATTTATCAGATTTTATTAGAGTAATTAATAAAAGTCATTTGTTAATAAGAATTTATATTTAAAATTTATATATGATAAAAATATACTTTTATATATCTTAAGTAATAAAATTTATAAAGTTCACTTAATATAAAGGTATGTATTATTAATGTAATTACATTACGGGTGGTGAAAATATATTTGCATTGCATTACATAGTTATTTGATAAAAATATTAATAATGATAATAAGTAAAAGTTGTATTATTTTGTATTAATAATATTAATTATTTTAGTAATAGTAATAATAACAATATTTATATTTACTAATAATAATATTAATTTTGATAATAAATAATAATCTTTTATAGTAATAATTATATTATTACTGATAATGGTAAAAATATTAGTCATGTTAATGATAATAATATTGTTGTCATCAATAATACTAATAAAATGATAATGAAAATATAGGTTTTCAAGATTTAAAATATTATTTTCTAACAACCATTATAACAATAATAATTTTTAATGATAATACATATATTGATAATGATAATGATAATGATAATGATAATAATAATAATAATAATACTAATAATAATAATATTATTGATAATAATAACGATAATAACGACGATAACGATAACGATAACGATAACGATAACGATAACGATAACGATAATGATAACGATAACGATAATGATAACGATAATGATAACGATAACGATAATCATTTTAACAATAATACTTTAAAATTATAGATAATTCAATTGTCGCTATCTTTTAATCCGTTCATCAAAACCATTCGATATCTAAATGAAAAGTTTATATTTTTTCTCCAGCTTTCCAATGACATGCATATCATATACCTTATCTCAATCGCATATGTATCAAATTCATAATTTATCATAAGTTATCTAACGACAAAATTAAACATACAAGCACGTATAATCCTAAATACTCGAGCACTAGTCAGGGATACACTAATAATATATAAAAGTTAAGTTATGAGTGCTTACATATCAATATTGAGATTCAATATTGCAGGAAAGTACGTAGACGCAGCGGAGATGATAAACACTAGATTGACCTCACGAGCATACCCCCGAACATTACCCATAACCTCCACAGCTATAACCCATAATTTCCTTAGCCCTATCCTACTTGAAAAATCCGTTTTGAGATCGCTCGCGTATGCCCTCGTCGTAGTATTTTATGTATAATACTAATAATAACACTCCTAAACATACTAATAAGATTAATATTAATAATCTTAATATTATTAATAATAATAATTAATAATATATATATGTATGTAAGTTATACGAGTGAGAAATGAAAATGAATCAAAAGAACACAGATTTCGCTCGATTTAAAGGATCTTTCCCCACCTACCCCCTCATGCGATCGCATGAGGGTGGTGTGTAGAAGTCATGCGATTGCATGAGGCACAAAACCAACTCACATCCAATTTAGTACTCTGCCGACACATTAGATGTAATGTATAAATATATATATTATTTAATATATAATATATTTAATCTTTAGAATTAATTAAATATTATATTATATTCACGTGCATAGTTAATTTATAATTTTAGCACCGATGAATTATACGTTGACGCTCGACTTACGTGCCGGTTCCAGTTTTTCGAACGTCCTTTCGTACGCTTAGAAAACTAGCCCTTTACATTTCATGACTCGTACCCTTATCAAAATATAGATTAAAATCGTTGGCAGTTATATTACTCAAAGTGTAACTTATACATTTGGTTGTTCTGGTCATTTGCTTCTATAAACCGATGTCTCGTATTATATATAGAATAGTCTTATTTTAACTCAAACGTTTTATAACTATATTAATATTAAGTTTTATTACATTGTAAAAATATATATATTTTTTCATTTCAATATATAAATTTGAAATATTTATTTAACAATAATATATAGTTTTTCAAAACTAATAATATTTCAAAGTTCTTTTTATATAATTTAAATTCGTTTAAATAATAGAAATTGTTATATCAATTAATGTTTTTAATAATATGAAAACCAAATAATTAATTTATTAAGTGACACGAGGCAATCAAAGTAAAACACGCTTTTGAAATTTAAACAGGAATCTTTACTAACTTTTGACTAACTCTTGTAAATGACACTTTTGTAAATCACTTTACCAAATATTCCGAATACCGTTAAAAGGAAAATGTTTCCTAATTCAAAGTGGACCTCTCAACAAATACACGCAAATCATATCACAATGAATCTTGATGACTCAACCATTTGATATTATCTTAATATCTCGTCGATAAATATATTAAACTTATATCGAAACAAATGCGCTCATGTAAAGTATTATTCATTCACTACTTTATTAACGTTTTCAAGTCGTAAATAGATCTCATAACTTATATTCATATCAACTAAACCGTTAAATGTTTTATTAATATATCTCAATTTAATAATCATACATGTGTATATATATATATATATATATATATATATATATATATATATATATATATATATATTTACACATAATTGTTCGTGAATCGTCAAGAGCAGTCGAAAGGTAATTGATTTTATGAACACAGTTCAAAAATTTTGAGATTTCAACATTACAGACTTTGCTTATCGTGTCGAAAATATATAAGGATAAAGTTTAAATTTGTTCGGAAATTTCCGGATTGTCACATCTGTTACAATTGAGAATTTAGAAAGTTTCTAAGGAAGAATTAGAACCTATTTCGTGTTAAAAGTTTTATCTAAAACGATCTCTAAATCATAATCAAGGTTTGAGTTGCAAGTCGTGTTCTTCATGTCTTTTTTTTTATTTTGTTGTTTCTGTTAATACAAATCAACTCAATAGATCGTTTCTATTTCAATGGAATAACCTAAAGCATTATACTAATTAGTGGTTATATTTGGATTTGGTGTCTGATCGATTTGGAATTAGAATGAAGAAGGAGATGAAATAATTAATACGCGATATATATTTTTGGGTTATGATTAAATCTGAAAAGTGACGAGCAGAGTGATGGTTTGTAGTGGTGACAGGTTTTCGAGAGGTCATGGGTTCGAGTCTAGTACAAGACATTTTTAAAAAAAACCGATTTCTTGAAGGTAGTTTCTTTATCTATTATTATTATCTATTATTATTATTGTTATGTTATTATTAGAAATTATTATTATTATTATGATTGATATTACAGTTATTAGTATTATTATTACTAGTATAATAGTTATCAATTAATATTAATAATAAAAATTACAATTATGATTACTATTATTATTATTGTCAAGTTAAGTATTATTATTACTATTATATTATACTACAAATTAATATTAGTTTCCTAAATATTAGCATTGTATCATTTCTAGTACTATTACTGTTAATAGCAACAAAAGTATTATTAATATGATTACCATCATTAGTAATGTTAATATTAAAGATTATTATCATTTTTACCAAAAATTGTTATTTTGATATTATTACAACTATATAATATTTATTATTATTATCATTTTTACTACAAATATCAGTAATATTATTATGATTCTTACTATAATTACTATTATTATAAGTAATATTACATATGGATAAATTATATTAACAATTTCTATATAAATATTCATATATATAACCAATTAGGCATTGTTAATATATATATATATATATATATATATATATATATATATATATATATATATATATATATATATATATATATATATATATATATATATATATATATATATATATATATATAACTAAACAAATGATACTCATTTTCAAATATATATACAAATTAAATATATAATATATAAAGTTATAATATATGAAATTGTCCGGTTACGAATATATGTTTTAATATATATATGAATGATATAGGTTCGTGAATCCGAGGCCAACCCTGCATTGTTCAATGTCGTCATATGTATTTTTACTACAAAATACAGTATCGTGAGTTTCATTTGCTCCCTTTTTAAATGCTATTGCAATATATATTTTTGGGACATAAAATACATGCGCTGCTTTTATAAATGTTTTACGAAATAGACACAAGTAATCGAAACTACATTCTATGGTTGGATTATCGAATTGAATATGCCCCTTTTTAGCTTGGTAGCCTAAGAATTAGGGAAATGGCCCCTAATTGACGCGAATCCTAAAGATAGATCTATGAACCTTGACACGTCCCATTCGGGTTACGAATGCTTTAGTACTTCGATTATCATGTCCGATGAGAGTCCCGGAATGATGGGGATATTCTATATGCATCCTGTTAGTTCGGTTATCAAGCGTTCACCATATGAATGATTTTTTTATCTCTATGCAGTTTGCGAAATGCCTGATATGAGATGATGTTTGTGAGAAATGAAATAAAATATATATATATATATATATATATATATATATATATATATATATATATATATATATATATATTGTGGTCTATTAAATTAATGGAAATGATTGTTTATGATAAACTAATGAACTCACCAACCTTTTGGTTGACACTTGAAAGCATGTTTATTTTCAGGTATTAAAGAAATCTTCCGCTGTGCATTTGCTCATTTTAAAGATATTACTTGGAGTCATTCATGGCATATTTCAAAAGACGTTGCATTCGAGTCGTTGAGTTCATCAAGATTGATAATAAGTCATACATAGTTTGGATATATTATGAGATAGCATGCATGCCTGTCAACTTTCGTTGTAATGAAAGTTTGTCTTTTAAAAACGAATGCAATGTTTGTAAAATGTATCATATAGAGATCAAATACCTCGCAATGTTACCAAATGTAATGTATTCATCCTTATGGATTAGGACGAGTCGTTTCAAATCCGTACCTCCTAACCCAATTACAAGTGGACTAAGTCCCTCAATTACACTAAATATTCAACACTAACTTTATAGGATTAGTTATCCCCTATGTGGTGTTGTGGATCTTGAAATGTGTGAACCTATTCATCATTCTAATCTTGCACCTCCTGTTTTGGATCATAATGTTTTTGTAGCTGTGCCTAAGCCATCGAAGCCTCAAAAGAGAAAACATAAAATGGGAAAATTTAAGGAAGATTTGAAGTTAGGAGATGAAGTTGTAGTGGGTTCTATGGTATCTAATAAAACGGGTACTTCAGAAGCTAAGGAGCGGGTTCTTTGGTTGCTACTAAAAATTGCCTTTTTCCAAACTTGATAAATTAGGGGGTGATTCCACCTTGTGAGGGTACACATATTAGTAGTAATTCTGTAAACGTTGTTACGCATCAATTTGCTTCTCGTAGTGGCAAATGTATACATATTGACAAAATCAAGGGGATGACATCACGTCCGGATAAAAGAAATAGTAAGGGTTCCTCTTAGTTGTCTTCGGTTTTCAGTTTTCACGTGTTATAGGCTTGTTGTGGTTGTTCTTTTTAGTGGTTATGTCAGGTATGTTTGATGCTTGTGTGGTTGTGTTTGTTGTTTGTGTCTGTTATAGTTTAGGCTCAGGTTGAGTTAGCTAGATTTTAGGTTGGTTTTGATTGTTTACTCTTTTTGAACTTTAACGGTTGTCGATTGTTGCATTGATTTATAGAATCATTTATTTATTGATGAAGACATTCTAATTTTAATAGTAATTATTATTAATATAAAAAAAATTTGCCTTTAAAAAAAAAAAAAAAAACCCTTTAAAGATATATTGATAGATACATCCAGGAATAATCATGATTCATGTTGAAAAGATAATCATGATTCATGTTGAAAAGATAATAATTACTTACAAATAAAGGTTTTTGAAAATAAAAGGAAAAAGTGTACTTTTAACAAATTTGCTCAATTTTAATCGTCACATAACAAACTCATCCCCACAACAAAAAGACCGACCCCCACCAAAAAATTAAAATAAAAAAAACTTCCTAAATCCCCTTCTTCGTCTTCCTTCTCACCCAAAAACACACAGGAAGATAAATCAATTTTATCTTAATTAAACCTTGTTTTAACACACAGTTAATACTCTTTTTCTCTATTCACGTGCATAAACGTTTTAAAGTCCCCTACTTTATTAGAAAAAGACCATAATTTTATACGAAACAATAGCTAAATCGGACTATAAAAACAAAGAAAACAGGGGCGGCTAATTAGGGTTTTCATTAATTTTCAACGTTAATGTGGTTTTAGCTATTTTTTTCGGTTATTTTTGTTAATTTTAGAATATCTATGTGTTAATTTTGCCAGTTTGTGCTGGTACTAAACTGATAGAACAAGAACAATAACAAACCCTAGGTTTTTTCTGTTTGGCTATTGTGATGTTTTGAGCATTAGGGTTTAATAATTGTGTAATGGGACTGAAGTATTGTTAATAAATAAATGGGTGCTTTTTAAATTGTGGGTTTTGATGATATAATAAGTTTGTTTTGGTTTATTGGATGTGTTGATTGAACTTATTAATAAGATGAGGGTCTTGTGAGTATGTTCAATCCTTTTGTTTTTGGGTGTTGTTGAAGTTTATGATCATCATAAATACTACAATGCACATTGGGTTGTTTTTGTATAATGTTTAGTACCAATTATGGAAAAAACAGAGCCTACATTCGTACCCGAATGGTTAAAGAATGGTGCAAGCTCAACAACTATATCTCATCAATCTTCATTGCATACTGGTACTTCTTGTATTCCTATATGTCTTTTTGCACAATCTCGATATTACATTATTAATTTGCTTGTATATTTAGGTTCAGTACTTATAAGATTAAACGGGTATGTTCACCCCTGTTAGTGAGCCGTTTGGTTTGGTTGGTTTAGTTGGATTAGGGCTCGTTGTTGGATTCTTTTGTATCGGTTGTACTGTTTGATCTTTGGATCCGTTCTAATGTTATCGTTATTTTTGCCAAAAATAAATAAATAATAATACTTATAAGATGTTATTTTGTTGCTGTAGATGATCAAGGTGTATCTAAAACTTTGAGAAATAAGTCATATGATAAAGATTTAGGACGTACCACTACTTCATCGTACTTTCGTCGCTCTTCTAGTAATGGTGTAAGTTCAAGGTCTTATAGTAGTTTTGGACGGAACCGTGATAGGGATAGTGTAAGGCGCCGGGATTATAAGTATTCTGATCCGTTAGCTAGTAGTTTGCCGAGTAGGTTTGAGGCGGGCGGATTAAGGCGTTCACAATCGAATCTTTCTGTTAAATGTGGTGAATCATGGCCACAGAAAGAAAAAAAAGATCATAATAGTTACGGAAAGATTTCATTGGAGAGTGATTTTCCGTCTCTGAAATTAGAAAACGGTCTGCCGCCTCCGAAAAATGGTGACGTGACGTCTTCCGGTTTGAGTTGTGTTGTTCAGAGTTTATCGATCGGTGGTGATGTGTGGACCTCGGCTCTTGCAGAGGTGCCTGTGACGGTTAGGGGTCACGGAAACAACGTTTCGGTTCAACAGACGGTTCAACCTGGTTCGATATCTGGAACTAGTACTGTGATAACGGGTCGGAATATGGCTGAAACTTTGGTTCAAGGTCCTCCTCGTGCTCAGACTGCTCCCCAGGTACTTCAAAGGGATTGTTTCGATTGACTTTTGGAACAGATTATCTTAATTCTTGCGACTTTAGGACACCCTAGTGTGGGTCGGTTGTTAATATCTGTTTCTGTTTTGTTGGTAGTTATCTGTTGGAACTCAAAGGCTTGAAGAGCTTGCAGTGAAGCAATCCAGGCAGTTAATTCCCATGACTCCTACGATGCCTAAAGCCTCGGTAATAGTTATTTGACCTGCGTTGAGATCTCTAAAATACCCGTTACTTTTTTCATTGATTGTTGTCAATATATGTAGTCTGCCTTTTTTAGCATAGTTTTTTTTCTAGAACGGCAAACTCACGCACTCTGGATAATTTTTACACGAATAATGTCCTAAACGGGACTCGAACCCATGACCTCAAGGTCAGAGGGGCTCCTTGATACCGCCGAGCCAAATGCCCTTTGGTTCTTTTTTTAGCATAGCAACCCTTTATGTTGCTTATTTGCTTGTTCTACGCCAAGTGAATAAGTATGTTTGTTGAAAGAACTACAAAATCTGTTACTGTACAACATTTCAACCATACAAATACAAATAGCATTATATCTCTAGTTGTGTAGCTCAAGTTTTTTGTGCATAGTGTCCAATTCTTTAACTAGTAATGTTTTTTTCTCAACGCAAGTTATACCATACAAATACTAGTGCACTCCCGGATATACATCTTTAAATCTTAGTATCCAGACTTTTATCTTATGATATGATCCGTATGAAATTGTTATCTAAAGGTTGTTTCTTTTTTATTATACAAGTGAATCTCTCTTCTATACTTATCGTAAACTTTTAATCTATATCTGGTTGTCAATATTGTCTGATTTTATAAGATTATTATGTTATTGCTCTACTCTACAGAACTCTTGTGAAGGACCTTGAATTGGATTTGGTTTATAACAGAAGATTAGTTTGCGCGTTTGACTTGTTTGATATAACCTTTGGATATACATTCATTTTTTTAATTATATTCCAGCCTATGCATATTTCATATGTAGATATAAGTATTTGTTTCTCATTTGCAAGATCAGCTATTTGTAGAGTCGTAATTTGTCTAATTTTCTCTAACCTTTTTTCTAGGCCTCGAGCTTGTCTGATAAGCCGAAGCTTAAGTTTGGGCAATTGCAGCATCAAAGTTCTTTACCTAGACTTGTCTCTGTGAAATCTGATGTCAGCAAGGCATCATCATCATCATCCCCATCATCATTATCACCACACACTGTTGGAAAACTCCAAATTCTCAAGCCATCACGAAATGGTTCTAGCATTCCTACTGTTAATGAGACCTCTTGCTCAAGCCCGACAGCTGGCAGTAATGTACCAAATAGCCCAATTGCTGTCGTTGGATCTGCTTCGTTCAGAAACAACGATGTTGCAACCATTGTTGTTGAGCGCAAACCTTGTGTAGAGAAGAAACCATCCCTTCAAGCTAAAAGCCGGCATGACTTTTTTAACCTTATGAGGAAGAAATCTTTAGTTGACAACTCATCGGTTACTGGTTCATCTGAGTTGACCAACGGTCCAGCTGGTGGGACCGAGGATGGTCCAATGGAAGCGTTGGATATGCCTTGTGGGGCCCAATTTTCTGATGAAAATAAGGATGATTCGAGCTGCAATGGTGAGACTCAGAGATATAGTAATAACGGTAAGGATAATTCAAGTGTTGACGTTATTATGTACTCGGAGGAAGAAGAGGCTAGATTCTTGCGATCGTTGGGTTGGGAGGAAACTGCTGAAGAAGAAGAAGGGCTTACAGAAGAAGAGATAAATTCTTTTTACAGGGATGTAAGTAAGGTAAAATATATCCTTTTATTTTAAGGCAAGTAAGGTAAAATATTAGGAATGTAGTGGTTGATAAAAGGGTAGGTAGGTAATTTTAATGTTGAAGAAATTGACCATGAGTTTTGTGTTTTTGATCAATGCAGTACATGAATTCAAATACGGCTTTGAATTTTTTCAAAGGAACAAAGCTGGAGTCTTTGATGCCCCACAACTTGCAGATGGAAAAAAATGGAGGCATTTTACATGAGACTACTACTAAGGTGGAATCTTGAGCTAGTACATTGGTACATCAAGTTTGGGACTTGATGGTTATGAAATCTCAAAAAGATTGAAATTTTTTTTGTGGTCTCTTGTTTGGGCGATTTCTTATAGGGGTTTGAGATAAAAAGAGAGTAGGATTTAGGTTTTTTGGTTCTTTGCATGCTGTTCGATTGGGAAATTGATTTGGTTGTGCAAAGAAATTTGGTATTTTTTTTACTTTTAAAATCAACATAGCAGCTTATGGTTTTGGGCATAAAACCAAGAAATTTACTTATATATGTTTCTCTCCATGCCTTTTTTTTTTTTTTTTTCAACCAATGATAATTGGATTGATTGAAACGACTAAAGATACGGTCATTTCATAATCTTACATGATGATTACATCCACAATGGGCAAACTTATGATCAATCATTTCAAGAGAGTTTTTCATGACAATGTAAAAGTCTATAATGATTATTTGGAATAAAGGTTGACCTAATTAATGCGCTTGATTGGTTCTGTGATAAATGTGAGATAATGATACGCATACATTTTACATGCGCATCACACGTGCTGCCAAAAGACTTCTAGAGCTAATGATGATGCATGTGAAATACGCTAAGGGGGCGTTTAGTTCGTGGATTTCAATTTCCAGGATTTGAAATCCTACAGGATTTGAAATCCCACAGGATTTGAAATCCTATCTTCTGTTTGGTTCGAGGTTTTCAAATCTCAAATTTGTAACGCGATCCCGAACGGGAACGCGATCGCAAAACAAGAGGATAAACAAGAGGACGCTGCCAAAGGATACCACAATACCTGTGACAGAGGAGTGGTGAAGGCGGCCGACAAACCTTACTAGGGACCACAATCACTTTTACAACTTTATGGATATGGATGTACAAAGCGGGAAAGGCAATGTACTTTTTGTCGAGACGTGCCAATAAGTGACAAAATCTTTCAACTATAAATAAGGTATCAAATCATCATTACGGAGGATCGACTTCCAAGGAAATTAACTTGTCATATAAGAAGTGATACCTGCGCCACCCGATATACAACCACTGAACCCGCGCGACCTGTCTAATAGCATTACAAGCTTCACTCTCTCGGTCACAGGTAACGTTTTTAGAACATAAATCCCAACACCTCCCTTGAGCCATCAACTGGCTACCCCGACGATGGTGGGTCGACTTTTAATCACTCATTTCGAGATCATCATCTCGTAATGAGGTTTTTTTACGGTACTCCGGACCGGAGAGTTAAACTCAAAAGACCCTTAAATCCCCTTAATTTGTTATCAAGTATGGATTGGACCCGAATCGTACATTTTATGCTTGATCATGAGATTTCGAAAGGGTGTAACGCTCATTTATAACACTTATCCCGAAGAAAACCGATCTGATAAGTCTCAATGATTACCGCCCCATTAGCTTGATTAGTTGTTACTATAAAATCCTTGCAAAAATCCTTCAATACATATTCGGAAGGTGGTTCCAAGTCTCATCGGGAATGAAAAAAGTGTCTTTCTCAAGGGTAGATATATTTTAGATGGTGCCCTCATTGTTAACGAGTCCATAGACTATCTAAACAAAAAAAAGGAGGAAGAGCATCGTATTCAAAGCGGACTTTGAAAAAGCGTTTGATAGCGTAAGTTGCGATTTTGTTAGGAATCATGGAAAGAATGGGGTGCGGGTGTAGATGGAGAAATTGAATTTTGGCTTGTCTTAAATCCGCTTCAATATCTATACTTGTTATAGGTTCTCCTACTAATGAGTTTTCTCTTGAAAGGGGAGTTAGACAAGGTGATCCGTTATCGCCCTTTCTTTTTATTAAGGGTGAGCATGGGGCGGTTAGGGGCGGTTAATGACAACACCCACCCCATAACCGAAACTTTGGTTAATTAAGATTCTTAATCGTTCGGTTCGGTTAAAAACGGTTTGGTTAATTCGGTTAATATGGTTAATTTGTAGATATAAAGTGGTTAATTCGGTTAACCATTCGCAACAAAGAAAAATTAATGAGTTTGGACAACAAATAACGATATATACACTTTTAATTTTAATGACACTAAGTAACGAAATATATCGTTTAAAGAGGTATACCCCAAACAAACTAAATGTTCAAGTAGATGAAAAACGCCAAACATTCAAGTTAAATTCAACCAAATTATGATTTAAATACTGTTGTATTTTGTATGTATACATCTCTTATGGTATAATATATCATTACGACGTAACATATCAAACATTAATGATGTTGTCAACATACTCTAATGAATCATAAATTGGGTTGTCACATTCTTTAAGGTCAGCCGATGAGAGGTAAAAATTTTCTATTTAATCCTCGGATATAACGACTTACGAAGTGGTACAATTTATAACAATATATAACTCAGATTCTTCTTACAATTTTAGTATTAGACTATTATTCAAAATTTTATTTTATATACGGAGTATACATTTTTTATATATAATTTTATGAAACAAACTTATATTAGTAGTGCACTATTAATATATATATATATATATATATATATATATATATATATATATATATATATATATATATATATATATATGGTGCGGTGCGGTTAAAATGGGGTGGATAATCTATACTTCCATAACCGACCCATAAAATTCAGTTAATTAAAAAACATTAACTATAACCGCGGTTATACATTCGGTTCGGTTTTAACAGTTAAAACGGTTATGGTTCGGTTAATTCGGTTTTTTGCTCAGCTCTACTTTTTATCATCGCGGCTGAGGGTTTAAACATTCTAACTAAATCTACGATTGCTTGTGGGCTTTATAAGGGAGTGGAAGTTGGTGATAATAATTATATGGTATCCCACTTTCAATACGTGGATGATACCATATTTCTAGGTGAATGGAGTAGGCAAAACACTTGTAATCTTATGAAACTCCTAAAATGTTTTGAAAAGTTTTCGGGTATAAAGGTTAATTTTCATATGTGACACCATACATTCTTTATTTTTTAAATACACAGTGGAAGTAATCGACATGGTTAATTAATAAACACGACCATTTAGGTTATTATAACATTACAGAAATTCAAGTGTCACTTAAACGTAGTTTATAAATTTCATGATTTGACTTCATGACAACATAACACCTGCGCATCTGATATTGCTCAATAACATCATATATATCTATCGCAATATCATTAAAAACGCTCTAGAATCAAGGATGATGAAGGTGTTCTACAAATAATAAACCAAGATGCGCAAGTTTATATCGGAAGAATGATTTACAAAGAATTTTGATGATTTATGACATTGGTTGATCCCGATACGAGTTAGGGTCAAGATAGCACTCTAAAATGATAAAACAAAGCTTCCAAGGTGTTAGGCTTCGTCCGAATGAAGTAATATTGAAAAGAAAACGAAACAGTCAAAATCAGTACTTGAGGACGCCGTCCAGGGATTGAAGACGCCGTCCTGGCTTTTGATCTGGGACGCCGTCTAGGGGGTTCGAGACGCCGTCTTGACCTTTAATTCGGGACGCCGTCCTGCATTTTGGGACGACGTCCCGTAGTAGGTGTGGCCGACTTTTTGGCTTTTTACCTAATTTCTCCACTTTAAAACTTCAGTTTTTGAGGGACTGTTTAATCAGAATACGAACCAGGGAGTTTAGAGGCGATTTTCAGGAGCAAATTGGAGAACTCCAACCTCTTTAAAGAGGCTCAACATCAAGGCATCATCCATCAAAACCTTTTTCATCCAAGAACTCTTGTTCTTGTAGGTTATTTACTTGTTCTCAGCAATGATTTCAGTTTATAATTTGATTGTATTGTTGTCTGTTACCATGATTGTTGGCTAGTTTCTATAATGTTTGTCTAGATTAATAACCAAGGTATTGGATGTAATCTTATTGATTGAATGTATTATGCGTGATAGATTGAAGCTTGAATTAAGAACCATGCTTATTGTTGTTAAAATCATTTGTATCTAGTTAATTGATATGTTGTTGATAAAGAGAACTCTTGTTGATGTATCATATTGATTTACAATCAACTTGTCTTAGATTGATTGTTTGCTAAACCGGACCAAGGGGGTAAACTAGATTAAAACGGTTAAACAAAATAGGAATGAATTGTGTAGAGCGAACGCAAAGACAATTGTTATTCAAGTCTTTGATTTTGTTGATCAACTAGTCACAAACTAAAAGGTCTAAGTTATAGGGAACCCTTGCTTAGTAATTCTAGTTTGAGTACTTGCTAAAGAGAACTCTTGGCGAGTCGATTTAGGTGATTAGCATGCTTATAGTTATTTGATTACAAATACAAGAACCATAGTGAAAAGAGAACCCTTGATCTTGTTATTGTATTTGCGTGTTTATCCGAGAGAACTCTTAGTGAACCTATTAGATAACTACACACATAATTATTCAATCAGGACTTAATATCTAAACTTACATCCAATACCGAGGGTAAAATATCTAGATAAACATTTCATCTCTTTGATTTAATTCAAAACTATCTTACTTGCTTTATTTGTATTTATCATCATTTCATAAACTTAAAAGACAAAAATATTGTTTTTACATTTAACCTTCTTTGATTTGGCTAAATCGTTAAATAGCCATCAAAACATAAAACTTGTACTTTTAACTTTCATTCACTTAGTTAATCATAATATAGTTTCTAATTCTAGTTTGACTGATATAACTGTCCTTGGAACGATACACGGAACTAAACCAGTTACTATACTACTACACGATCGGGTACACTGCCCGTTAGTGTGTAGCAATCTCTAAAACCGGTATTTTCCATACGATAATTCATATACCACTTTTCGCACATCAAGTTTTTGGCGCCGCTGCCGGGGACAGTTTTGTGTCAAAATAGAATTATTAACTGATTTGTGATTAAGTAGTTTCTTAATTATTTTAAATTTTTAATAATCTTTGATTTTTAAACTTATAGAATCGGTATGTTTAATAATTTTTGTTAGTTGTGTGATTGACAGTTTATAGGTCGCATATGCCACATACCCAAAGTTCAGAATCTCCATTACTTACACCGTTTACAGAACCTGATAGAAAGCTTGGTAGGATTTCAAAAGAAGTACTTGAAATTTTTGAATCTTCATCAAAGCAAGAAACCTTTGATTCAGAATCAAGTACGACCAAGCCTCGATATTCAGACTTTGGTAAACCCGTTCAACCCCCAAATTTTGAAATGGAAGGAGAAAGACCGTTGGTACCACGACAATCAATGGCAGCAAAGATGAAAGCAACCCGGACCGGACAAGGTAGTGCTATTACTCCACCTACTGGTGAGGTAACTTTTGAAATAAAAGGACCTATTCTTCAAATGATTAATAACAGGTGTCAATTTGGTGGTGGTCCGAATGAAGATGCAAACGAACATATTCGTCTCTTTCAAGAGATATGTCTTCTATTTAAACTTAAACCAGAAACTGACCAGGCCATATTATTAAGACTTTTCCCTTGGACACTCCAAGGGGAAGCACGAAGTTGGTTAGATTCATTGGCCGAGGCTACGATAGAAACGTGGGATGGTATGTTGGAAAAATTTCTTAAGAAATATTTTCCAGCATCCAAGTCCGCGAGACTCCAACACGAAATTACCCAATTCTGTCAAAAGCCGATGGAAACCCTGTACGAAGCATGGAATCGATTTTCCAAAATGCTAAGAGGTTGTCCAAACCATGGTTTGGATACCTTTCAAAAGGTCCAAATCTTTTACAAAGGTTGTGATGTAGCAACCCGAATTTCAATTGACCAAGCGGCCGGTGGTTCTCTTATGGACAAAACCGAGCAAGAGGCTTATGAGATAATCGAGAAACTAGCCGATTATTCTCATGAGTGGCATCAAGAACGCCCAATTACTCGAAATTCTCAAGTCCAAAGCGCCGGTGCTTATGATGACTTAAGCTCCCTAGGTGTAAAAATAGATGGTGTTGTCCGAAACATGGACAAAATCACCAAGGAAATCCATAGTATGAAAGTAGGTTGTGAATACTGTGGAGGTCTCCACTTAGGAAAAGATTGTGATGCCGGATTTACCATGGCTCAAAAAGAAGAAGTGGCTTTCATAAGCCAAAGAAATAATAACCAGTTTCAGGGAAGAGCCCAATTTAACCGGAACTTTAACAACCCCTACAACCCTCAAGGTCAAACTTCCAATTTTCAACAAGGGTCAGGTAGTGGGTTCCAACAACAAACTCCGGGTTTTTACCAAAAACCCCAACAGGAAGAGAAAAAGTCAAATTTAGAGAGTATGTTGGAAAAGTTAATTACATCACAAACTCAGCTTGTCACAAATATAAACCAAACCAACGAGAAAAACGAACATCAATTTAGAAACCAACAAGCATCAATTCAAAATTTAGAAAAACAAATGAGTGGTTTAGCCAATTTACAGAGCGAGAGGAAACCAGGTAGTTTACCGGGCGATACCAGTAAAAACCCACGAAATGAGCACGCAAATGTTATCACCACACGGAGTGGTCTAGCATACGATGCTCCAATAATGCCCGAAAATTCTGATTTCAGGGTTCCATTGAACCAAAATGATGAACCGGTTAAGGAGCCGAAAAAAGTGGTTGAAAAGGAAGAACGGGAAAAACCCGTAGTGAAACCATATCAACCACCGCTCCCATACCCAAGAAAACAACAACAAGAGAGGCTAGAGGCCGAAAGGTCGAAATTCCTAGATATGTTTAAACAAATTAACATAAACATGCCTTTCATTGATGTAATCTCAGGTATGCCCAAGTATGCTAAGTTTTTAAAAGACTTACTTACTAATCGGAAGAAAATGGAGGAACTTTCATCCGTCACCATGAATGCTAATTGTTCAGCAATTTTGATGAACAAAATACCGAAAAAGTTAGCTGATCCTGGAAGTTTTACCATACCATGTCTCCTGGGAGATTTGGAATGCATTATGAAATGTCCCGTTCTTATTGATTAAAAACGTTCCATATTAATTGATTTCGTTGCGAGGTTTTGACCTCTATATGAGACGTTTTTCAAAGACTGCATTCATTTTTAAACAAACCATAACCTTTATTTCATCAATAAAGGTTTAAAAAGCTTTACGTAGATTATCAAATAATGATAATCTAAAATATCCTGTTTACACACGACCATTACATAATGGTTTACAATACAAATATGTTACAACAAAATAAGTTTCTTGAATGCAGTTTTTACACAATATCATACAAGCATGGACTCCAAATCTTGTCCTTATTTAAGTATGCGACAGCGGAAGCTCTTAATAATCACCTGAGAATAAACATGCTTAAAACGTCAACAAAAATGTTGGTGAGTTATAGGTTTAACCTATATATATATCAAATCGTAACAATAGACCACAAGATTTCATATTTCAATACACATCCCATACATAGAGATAAAAATCATTCATATGGTGAACACCTGGTAACCGACAATAACAAGATGCATATATAAGAATATCCCCATCATTCCGGGACACCCTTCGGATATGATATAAATTTCGAAGTACTAAAGCATCCGGTACTTTGGATGGGGTTTGTTAGGCCCAATAGATCTATCTTTAGGATTCGCGTCAATTAGGGTGTCTGTTCCCTAATTCTTAGATTACCAGACTTAATAAAAAGGGGCATATTCGATTTCGATAATTCAACCATAGAATGTAGTTTCACGTACTTGTGTCTATTTTGTAAATCATTTATAAAACCTGCATGTATTCTCATCCCAAAAATATTAGATTTTAAAAGTGGGACTATAACTCACTTTCACAGATTTTTACTTCGTCGGGAAGTAAGACTTGGCCACTGGTTGATTCACGAACCTATAACAATATATACATATATATCAAAGTATGTTCAAAATATATTTACAACACTTTTAATATATTTTGATGTTTTAAGTTTATTAAGTCAGCTGTCCTCGTTAGTAACCTACAACTAGTTGTCCACAGTTAGATGTACAGAAATAAATCGATAAATATTATCTTGAATCAATCCACGACCCAGTGTATACGTATCTCAGTATTGATCACAACTCAAACTATATATATTTTGGAATCAACCTCAACCCTGTATAGCTAACTCCAACATTCACATATAGAGTGTCTATGGTTGTTCCGAAATATATATAGATGTGTCGACATGATAGGTCGAAACATTGTATACGTGTCTATGGTATCTCAAGATTACATGATATACAATACAAGTTGATTAAGTTATGGTTGGAATAGATTTGTTACCAATTTTCACGTAGCTAAAATGAGAAAAATTATCCAATCTTGTTTTACCCATAACTTCTTCATTTTAAATCCGTTTTGAGTGAATCAAATTGCTATGGTTTCATATTGAACTCTATTTTATGAATCTAAACAGAAAAAGTATAGGTTTATAGTCGGAAAAATAAGTTACAAGTCGTTTTTGTAAAGGTAGTCATTTCAGTCGAAAGAACGACGTCTAGATGACCATTTTAGAAAACATACTTCCACTTTGAGTTTAACCATAATTTTTGGATATAGTTTCATGTTCATAATAAAAATCATTTTCTCAGAATAACAACTTTTAAATCAAAGTTTATCATAGTTTTTAATTAACTAACCCAAAACAGCCCGCGGTGTTACTACGACGGCGTAAATCCGGTTTTACGGTGTTTTTCGTGTTTCCAGGTTTTAAATCATTAAGTTAGCATATCATATAGATATAGAACATGTGTTTAGTTGATTTTAAAAGTCAAGTTAGAAGGATTAACTTTTGTTTGCGAACAAGTTTAGAATTAACTAAACTATGTTCTAGTGATTACAAGTTTAAACCTTCGAATAAGATAGCTTTATATGTATGAATCGAATGATGTTATGAACATCATTACTACCTTAAGTTCCTTGGATGAACCTACTGGAAAAGAGAAAAATGGATCTAGCTTCAATGGATCCTTGGATGGCTCAAAGTTCTTGAAGAAAAATCATGACACGAAAACAAGTTCAAGTAAGATCATCACTTGAAATAAGATTGTTATAGTTATAGAAATTGAACCAAAGTTTGAATATGATTATTACCTTGTATTAGAATGATAACCTACTGTAAGAAACAAAGATTTCTTGAGGTTGGATGATCACCTTACAAGATTGGAAGTGAGCTAGCAAACTTGAAAGTATTCTTGATTTTATGAAACTAGAACTTTTGGAATTTATGAAGAACACTTAGAACTTGAAGATAGAACTTGAGAGAGTTCAATTAGATGAAGAAAATTGAAGAATGAAAGTGTTTGTAGGTGTTTTTGGTCGTTGGTGTATGGATTAGATATAAAGGATATGTAATTTTGTTTTCATGTAAATAAGTCATGAATGATTACTCATATTTTTGTAATCTTATGAGATATTTCATGCTAGTTGCCAAATGATGGTTCCCACATGTGTTAGGTGACTCACATGGGCTGCTAAGAGCTGATCATTGGAGTGTATATACCAATAGTACATACATCTAAAAGCTGTGTATTGTACGAGTACGAATACGGGTGCATACGAGTAGAATTGTTGATGAAACTGAACGAGAATGTAATTGTAAGCATTTTTGTTAAGTAGAAGTATTTTGATAAGTGTATTGAAGTCTTTCAAAAGTGTATAAATACATATTAAAACACTACATGTATATACATTTTAACTGAGTCGTTAAGTCATCGTTAGTCGTTACATGTAAGTGTTGTTTTGAAACCTTTAGGTTAACGATCTTGTTAAATGTTGTTAACCCAATGTTTATAATATCAAAAGAGATTTTAAATTATTATATTATCATGATATTATGATGTACGAATATCTCTTAATATGATATATATACATTAATGTCGTTACAACGATAAACGTTACATATATGTCTCGTTTCAAAATCATTAAGTTAGTAGTCTTGTTTTTACATATGTAGTTCATTGTTAATATAATTAATGATATGTTTACTTATCATAATATCATGTTAACTATATATATAACCATATATATGTCATCATATAGTTTTTTTTTTACAAGTTTTAACGTTCGTGAATCACCGGTCAACTTGGGTGGTCAATTGTCTATATGAAACCTATTTCAATTAATCAAGTCTTAACAAGTTTGATTGCTTAACATGTTGGAAACATTTAATCATGTAAACATCAATCTCAATTAATATATATAAACATGGAAAAGTTCGGGTCACTACAGTACCTACCCGTTAAATAAATTTCGTCCCGAAATTTTAAGCTGTTGAAGGTGTTGACGAATCTTCTGGAAATAGATGCGGGTATTTCTTCTTCATCTGATCTTCACGCTCCCAGGTGAACTCGGGTCCTCTACGAGCATTCCATCGAACCTTAACAATTGGTATCTTGTTTTGCTTAAGTCTTTTAACCTCACGATCCATTATTTCGACGGGTTCTTCGATGAATTGGAGTTTTTCGTTGATTTGGATTTCATCTAACGGAATAGTGAGATCTTCTTTAGCAAAACATTTCTTCAAATTCGAGACGTGGAAAGTGTTATGTACAGCCGCGAGTTGTTGAGGTAACTCAAGTCGGTAAGCTACTGGTCCGACACGATCAATAATCTTGAATGGTCCAATATACCTTGGATTTAATTTCCCTCGTTTACCAAATCGAACAACGCCTTTCCAAGGTGAAACTTTAAGCATGACCATCTCTCCAATTTCAAATTCTATATCTTTTCTTTTAATGTCAGCGTAGCTCTTTTGTCGACTTTGGGCGGTTTTCAACCGTTGTTGAATTTGGATGATCTTCTCGGTAGTTTCTTGTATAATCTCCGGACCCGTAATCTGTCTATCCCCCACTTCACTCCAACAAATCGGAGACCTGCACTTTCTACCATAAAGTGCTTCAAACGGCGCCATCTCAATGCTTGAATGGTAGCTGTTGTTGTAGGAAAATTCTGCTAATGGTAGATGTCGATCCCAACTGTTTCCGAAATCAATAACACATGCTCGTAGCATGTCTTCAAGCGTTTGTATCGTCCTTTCGCTCTGCCCATCAGTTTGTGGATGATAGGCAGTACTCATGTCTAGACGAGTTCCTAATGCTTGCTGTAATGTCTGCCAGAATCTTGAAATAAATCTGCCATCCCTATCAGAGATAATAGAGATTGGTATTCCATGTCTGGAGACGACTTCCTTCAAATACAGTCGTGCTAACTTCTCCATCTTGTCATCTTCTCTTATTGGTAGGAAGTGTGCTGATTTGGTGAGACGATCAACTATTACCCAAATAGTATCAAAACCACTTGCAGTCCTTGGCAATTTAGTGATGAAATCCATGGTAATGTTTTCCCATTTCCATTCCGGGATTTCGGGTTGTTGAAGTAGACCTGATGGTTTCTGATGCTCCGCTTTGACCTTAGAACACGTCAAACATTCTCCTACGTATTTAGCAACATCGGCTTTCATACCCGGCCACCAAAAATGTTTCTTGAGATCCTTGTACATCTTCCCCGTTCCAGGATGTATTGAGTATCTGGTTTTATGAGCTTCTCTAAGTACCATTTCTCTCATATCTCCAAATTTTGGTACCCAAATCCTTTCAGCCCTATACCGGGTTCCGTCTTCCCGAATATTAAGATGCTTCTCCGATCCTTTGGGTATTTCATCCTTTAAATTTCCCTCTTTTAAAACTCCTTGTTGCGCCTCCTTTATTTGAGTAGTAATGTTATTATGAATCATTATATTCATAGATTTTACTCGAATGGGTTCTCTATCCTTCCTGCTCAAGGCATCGGCTACCACATTTGCCTTCCCCGGGTGGTAACGAATCTCAAAATCGTAATCATTCAATAATTCAATCCACCTACGCTGCCTCATATTCAGTTGTTTCTGATTAAATATGTGTTGAAGACTTTTGTGGTCGGTATATATAATACTTTTGACCCCATATAAGTAGTGCCTCCAAGTCTTTAATGCAAAAACAACCGCGCCTAATTCCAAATCATGCGTCGTATAATTTTGTTCGTGAATCTTCAATTGTCTAGACGCATAAGCAATCACCTTCGTTCGTTGCATTAATACACAACCGAGACCTTGCTTTGATGCGTCACAATAAATCACAAAATCATCATTCCCTTCAGGCAATGACAATATAGGTGCCGTAGTTAGCTTTTTCTTCAATAACTGAAACGCTTTCTCTTGTTCATCATTCCATTCAAATTTCTTCCCTTTATGCGTTAATGCAGTCAAGGGTTTTGCTATTCTGGAAAAGTCTTGGATGAACCTTCTGTAGTAACCGGCTAGTCCTAAAAACTGGCGTATGTGTTTCGGAGTTTTCGGGGTTTCCCACTTTTCAACAGTTTCTATCTTTGCTGGATCCACCTTAATACCTTCTTTGTTCACTATGTGACCGAGGAATTGAACTTCTTCCAACCAAAATGCACACTTTGAAAACTTAGCGTACAATTCTTCCTTCCTCAATACTTCTAACACCTTTCTCAAATGTTCACCGTGTTCTTGGTCATTCTTTGAGTAAATAAGTATGTCATCAATGAAAACAATGACAAACTTGTCAAGGTATGGTCCACACACTCGGTTCATAAGGTCCATGAACACAGCTGGTGCATTAGTTAAACCAAACGGCATGACCATAAACTCGTAATGACCGTAACGTGTTCTGAAAGCAGTCTTTGGAATATCATCTTCTTTCACCCGCATTTGATGATACCCGGAACGTAAGTCAATCTTTGAATAAACAGACGAGCCTTGTAGTTGATCAAATAAGTCGTCGATTCTCGGTAGTGGGTAGCGGTTCTTGATGGTAAGTTTGTTCAACTCTCGGTAGTCGATACACAACCTGAATGTACCATCTTTCTTCTTGACAAACAAAACAGGAGCTCCCCACGGTGATGTGCTTGGTCGAATGAAACCACGCTCTAAAAGTTCTTGTAATTGGCTTTGCAGTTCTTTCATCTCGCTGGGTGCGAGTCTGTAAGGAGCACGAGCTATTGGTGCAGCTCCTGGTACAAGATCTATTTGAAATTCAACGGATCGATGTGGGGGTAATCCCGGTAATTCTTTCGGAAATACATCGGGAAATTCTTTTGCAATGGGAACATCATTGATGCTCTTTTCTTCAGTTTGTACTTTCTCGACGTGTGCTAGAACAGCATAGCAACCTTTTCTTATTAGTTTTTGTGCCTTCAAATTACTAATAAGATGTAGCTTCGTGTTGCCCTTTTCTCCGTACACCATTAAGGGTTTTCCTTTTTCTCGTATAATGCGAATTGCATTTTTGTAACAAACGATCTCCGCTTTCACTTCTTTCAACCAGTCCATACCGATTATCACATCAAAACTCCCTAACTCTACTGGTATCAAATCAATCTTAAATGTTTCGCTAACCAGTTTAATTTCTCGATTCCGACATATATTATCTGCTGAAATTAATTTACCATTTGCTAATTCGAGTAAAAATTTACTATCCAAAGGCGTCAATGGACAACTTAATTTAGCACAAAAATCTCTACTCATATAGCTTCTATCCGCACCCGAATCAAATAAAACGTAAGCAGATTTATTGTCAATAAGAAACGTACCCGTAACAAGCTCCGGGTCTTCCTGTGCCTCTACCGCATTAATATTGAAAACTCTTCCACGGCCTTGTCCATTCGTGTTCTCCTGGTTCGGGCAATTTCTAATAATGTGGCCTGGTTTTCCACATTTATAACAAACTACATTGGCATAACTTGCTCCGACACTACTTGCTCCGCCATTACTCGTTCCGACACCATTTGTTCCTTTCGTTCTATTAACCCCTGGTCCGTAGACCTCACACTTCGCCGCGCTATGACCATTTCTTTTACACTTGTTGCAAAATTTGGTGCAGAACCCCGAGTGATTCTTTTCACACCTTTGGCATAGTTGCTTCTGATTGTTGTTGTTGTTGCGGTTATTATTGTTGTTGGGATGATTGTTGTAGTTGCTGTTGTTGTTATTATTGTTGTTGTTGTTGGGCCGTTTGTTGTAGTTGCGATTGATGTTGCGATTGTTGGGATAATTATTGCGATTATTGTTGTAATTGCTGTTGTTGTTGTATTGGTGATTCTTATCACCGTTTTCCTCCCACTTTCTTTTGACTTGCTTCACATTGGCCTCTTCAGCAGTCTGTTCTTTAATTCTTTCTTCAATCTGGTTCACTAGTTTGTGAGCCATTCTACATGCCTGTTGTATGGAGGCGGGCTCGTGTGAACTTATATCTTCTTGGATTCTTTCCGGTAATCCTTTCACAAACGCGTCGATCTTCTCTTCCTCATCTTCAAATGCTCCCGGACACAATAGGCACAATTCTGTGAATCGTCTTTCGTACGTGGTAATATCAAATCCTTGGGTTCGTAACCCTCTAAGTTCTGTCTTGAGCTTATTGACCTCGGTTCTGGGACGGTACTTCTCGTTCATCAAGTGCTTGAATGCTGACCACGGTAGTGCGTACGCATCGTCTTGTCCCACTTGCTCTAGATAGGTATTCCACCATGTTAACGCAGAACCTGTGAAGGTATGCGTAGCGTACTTCACTTTGTCCTCTTCAGTACACTTACTTATGGCAAACACCGATTCAACCTTCTCGGTCCACCGTTTCAATCCGATCGGTCCTTCGGTTCCATCAAATTCCAAAGGTTTGCAGGCAGTGAATTCTTTGTAGGTGCATCCTACACGATTTCCTGTACTGCTAGATCCAAGGTTATTGTTGGTATGTAGCGCAGCCTGTACTGCGGCTATGTTTGAAGCTAGAAAAGTACGGAATTCCTCTTCATTCATATTCACGGTGTGTCGAGTAGTCGGTGCCATTTCCTTCAAAATAGTTAAATGGAACAAGTTAATCATACAGAATATTAAGAGTAGTTAATAGTATTTCGTAGCATAATATGAACTCATTTATAAAAGCTTTTTCTTCATATTAGCGTTTTATAAGTTTAAATTCGGGTAGTACCTACCCGTTAAGTTCATACTTAGTAGCTAATATACAATTCAACTACTACAATTCTATATGAAAAACTGATTGTAATAATATTTCGCGTTCAAACTTTTATACAATATTTTACAAACTTACAATACCGCTTATTTTACATAAAGCATGAAATATAGCACACAATAACTTTGATACAAGATAGTTGTGAAGACAATTCTAGCTAGTACACAAGTCGTTCGGCAAAGGCAATAAAGACACGTAATTCATACGTCCAGAAACAAGTCATGCATTCTGGTTTTACTAGGACTACTTCCCATCCTTGGTCTTGTGCAACATAACCGTTATGGCCGTTGATAAGACAGCGTGTTGTAACGTCATCAAAGGGACGAGGGTTACGTAATGTCCAACAGTCCCGTAATAATCTAAAAACCTCATTTCTTACCCCAATTACCGACTCCGTCACTTGTGGAAACGTTTTGTTTAATAGTTGTAGCCCGATGTTCTTGTTCTCACTTTGGTGAGAAGCGAACATTACTAATCCATAAGCATAACATGCTTCTTTATGTTGCATGTTAGCCGCTTTTTCTAAATCACGGAGTCCAATATTCGGATATATTGAGTCAAAATAATTTCTTAACCCGTTGCGTAAAATAGCATTTGGGTTCCCCGCAATATATGCGTCAAAGTAAACACATCGTAATTTTGGGTTTCCCAATGTGATATCCCCCATCTTTCAAACGAAAGTCTCTTATAAACCAAGACATTCTTGGAACGTTCTTCGAATGTCTTACAAACTGATCTCGCCTTAAATAGTTGTGCCGAAGAATTCTGGCCGACTCTAGACAAGATTTCATCAATCATGTCTCCGGGTAGGTCTCTTAAAATATTGGGTTGTCTATCCATTTTGTGTTTTTAAACTGTAAAATAGACAAGAGTTAGATTCATAAAAAAAAATACTTATTAATACAAGCAATTTTTACATATATCATAAAGCATAAGATATTCCATATATTACACCACACGAATACAACTATCTTATTCCGACTCGCTCGTTTCTTCTTCTTCGGTTTTGGTTCGTTTTGCCAAGTTTCTAGGGATATATGATGTTCCCCTAATATGAGCCGTCGTTGTCCACATTGGTTTAGAAAAACCTGGTGGTTTAGAGGTTCCCGGGTCATTGTTACAACTTAAGGACTTCGGGGGTTGACGATACATATAAAGTTCATCGGGGTTGGAATTAGATTTCTCTATTTTTATGCCCTTTCCCTTATTATTTTCTTTTGCCTTTTTAAATTCAGTTGGGGTAATTTCTATAACATCATCGGAATTCTCGTCGAAATCCGATTCATCGGAGAATTGGTAATCCTCCCAATATTTTGCTTCCTTGGCGGAAACACCATTGACCATAATTAACTTTGGTCGGTTGGTTGAGGATTTTCTTTTACTTAACCGTTTTATTATTTCCCCCACCGGTTCTATTTCTTCATTCGGTTCCGATTCTTCTTCCGGTTCCGATTCTTCTTCCGGTTCCGACTCTTCTTCCGGTTCCTCTTCGGGAACTTGTGAATCAGTCCACAAATCATTCCAATTTACATTTGACTCTTCATTATTATTAGGTGAGTCAATGGGACTTGTTCTAGAGGTAGACATCTATCACATAATATCAAACACGTTAAGAGATTAATATATCACATAATATTCATATGTTAAAAATATATAGTTTCCAACAAAAATGTTAAGCAATCATTTTTAAAGAAAACACGGTCGAAGTCCAGACTCACTAATGCATCCTAACAAACTCGATAAGACACACTAATGCAAATTTTCTGGTTCTCTAAGACCAACGCTCTGATACCAACTGAAATGTCCCGTTCTTATTGATTAAAAACGTTCCATATTAATTGATTTCGTTGCGAGGTTTTGACCTCTATATGAGACGTTTTTCAAAGACTGCATTCATTTTTAAACAAACCATAACCTTTATTTCATCAATAAAGGTTTAAAAAGCTTTACGTAGATTATCAAATAATGATAATCTAAAATATCCTGTTTACACACGACCATTACATAATGGTTTACAATACAAATATGTTACAACAAAATAAGTTTCTTGAATGCAGTTTTTACACAATATCATACAAGCATGGACTCCAAATCTTGTCCTTATTTAAGTATGCGACAGCGGAAGCTCTTAATAATCACCTGAGAATAAACATGCTTAAAACGTCAACAAAAATGTTGGTGAGTTATAGGTTTAACCTATATATATATCAAATCGTAACAATAGACCACAAGATTTCATATTTCAATACACATCCCATACATAGAGATAAAAATCATTCATATGGTGAACACCTGGTAACCGACAATAACAAGATGCATATATAAGAATATCCCCATCATTCCGGGACACCCTTCGGATATGATATAAATTTCGAAGTACTAAAGCATCCGGTACTTTGGATGGGGTTTGTTAGGCCCAATAGATCTATCTTTAGGATTCGCGTCAATTAGGGTGTCTGTTCCCTAATTCTTAGATTACCAGACTTAATAAAAAGGGGCATATTCGATTTCGATAATTCAACCATAGAATGTAGTTTCACGTACTTGTGTCTATTTTGTAAATCATTTATAAAACCTGCATGTATTCTCATCCCAAAAATATTAGATTTTAAAAGTGGGACTATAACTCACTTTCACAGATTTTTACTTCGTCGGGAAGTAAGACTTGGCCACTGGTTGATTCACGAACCTATAACAATATATACATATATATCAAAGTATGTTCAAAATATATTTACAACACTTTTAATATATTTTGATGTTTTAAGTTTATTAAGTCAGCTGTCCTCGTTAGTAACCTACAACTAGTTGTCCACAGTTAGATGTACAGAAATAAATCGATAAATATTATCTTGAATCAATCCACGACCCAGTGTATACGTATCTCAGTATTGATCACAACTCAAACTATATATATTTTGGAATCAACCTCAACCCTGTATAGCTAACTCCAACATTCACATATAGAGTGTCTATGGTTGTTCCGAAATATATATAGATGTGTCGACATGATAGGTCGAAACATTGTATACGTGTCTATGGTATCTCAAGATTACATGATATACAATACAAGTTGATTAAGTTATGGTTGGAATAGATTTGTTACCAATTTTCACGTAGCTAAAATGAGAAAAATTATCCAATCTTGTTTTACCCATAACTTCTTCATTTTAAATCCGTTTTGAGTGAATCAAATTGCTATGGTTTCATATTGAACTCTATTTTATGAATCTAAACAGAAAAAGTATAGGTTTATAGTCGGAAAAATAAGTTACAAGTCGTTTTTGTAAAGGTAGTCATTTCAGTCGAAAGAACGACGTCTAGATGACCATTTTAGAAAACATACTTCCACTTTGAGTTTAACCATAATTTTTGGATATAGTTTCATGTTCATAATAAAAATCATTTTCTCAGAATAACAACTTTTAAATCAAAGTTTATCATAGTTTTTAATTAACTAACCCAAAACAGCCCGCGGTGTTACTACGACGGCGTAAATCCGGTTTTACGGTGTTTTTCGTGTTTCCAGGTTTTAAATCATTAAGTTAGCATATCATATAGATATAGAACATGTGTTTAGTTGATTTTAAAAGTCAAGTTAGAAGGATTAACTTTTGTTTGCGAACAAGTTTAGAATTAACTAAACTATGTTCTAGTGATTACAAGTTTAAACCTTCGAATAAGATAGCTTTATATGTATGAATCGAATGATGTTATGAACATCATTACTACCTTAAGTTCCTTGGATGAACCTACTGGAAAAGAGAAAAATGGATCTAGCTTCAATGGATCCTTGGATGGCTCAAAGTTCTTGAAGAAAAATCATGACACGAAAACAAGTTCAAGTAAGATCATCACTTGAAATAAGATTGTTATAGTTATAGAAATTGAACCAAAGTTTGAATATGATTATTACCTTGTATTAGAATGATAACCTACTGTAAGAAACAAAGATTTCTTGAGGTTGGATGATCACCTTACAAGATTGGAAGTGAGCTAGCAAACTTGAAAGTATTCTTGATTTTATGAAACTAGAACTTTTGGAATTTATGAAGAACACTTAGAACTTGAAGATAGAACTTGAGAGAGTTCAATTAGATGAAGAAAATTGAAGAATGAAAGTGTTTGTAGGTGTTTTTGGTCGTTGGTGTATGGATTAGATATAAAGGATATGTAATTTTGTTTTCATGTAAATAAGTCATGAATGATTACTCATATTTTTGTAATCTTATGAGATATTTCATGCTAGTTGCCAAATGATGGTTCCCACATGTGTTAGGTGACTCACATGGGCTGCTAAGAGCTGATCATTGGAGTGTATATACCAATAGTACATACATCTAAAAGCTGTGTATTGTACGAGTACGAATACGGGTGCATACGAGTAGAATTGTTGATGAAACTGAACGAGAATGTAATTGTAAGCATTTTTGTTAAGTAGAAGTATTTTTATAAGTGTATTGAAGTCTTTCAAAAGTGTATAAATACATATTAAAACACTACATGTATATACATTTTAACTGAGTCGTTAAGTCATCGTTAGTCGTTACATGTAAGTGTTGTTTTGAAACCTTTAGGTTAACGATCTTGTTAAATGTTGTTAACCCAATGTTTATAATATCAAAAGAGATTTTAAATTATTATATTATCATGATATTATGATGTACGAATATCTCTTAATATGATATATATACATTAATGTCGTTACAACGATAAACGTTACATATATGTCTCGTTTCAAAATCATTAAGTTAGTAGTCTTGTTTTTACATATGTAGTTCATTGTTAATATAATTAATGATATGTTTACTTATCATAATATCATGTTAACTATATATATAACCATATATATGTCATCATATAGTTTTTTTTTTACAAGTTTTAACGTTCGTGAATCACCGGTCAACTTGGGTGGTCAATTGTCTATATGAAACCTATTTCAATTAATCAAGTCTTAACAAGTTTGATTGCTTAACATGTTGGAAACATTTAATCATGTAAACATCAATCTCAATTAATATATATAAACATGGAAAAGTTCGGGTCACTACACATTAAAGCATTAGCGGATTTAGGGGCTAGCATAAATTTAATGCCTTATTCATTATATGTTAAGCTAAACCCCGGGGAACTGAAACCAACTCGAATGGCAATCCAACTAGCAGACCGCTCTGTTAAATTCCCTCGTGGAATTTTAGAGAATATGTTAGTAAAAGTAGGTACCCTAGTATTTCCGGCTGACTTTGTAATTCTAGACATGGAGGAGGACACACGTGTGCCTCTTATATTAGGTCAACCTTTCCTCAATACCGCTAGAGCTATGATAGATGTTCATGGGCAGAAATTGACCCTTAGTATTGAGGATATGAAGGTTACCTTTTCCGTTGACCATGCCTTGCAATACCCCGAGTCTACTGATGATCAATGTTATTATCTGCAAGCCGTAGACACGTATTCGGAGTTATTGCAGGAATTTCCAGAATTGCAAGGTACAGGAGAATGCATTTTTGCGGAAGGTGATGATGAAACAATGGTGGAAGAAGTGGAGATGTTGACCACTTTGATGGCTAACGGGTATGAGCCAAATGATGAAGAGTACAGAAAGTTGGATTTAGGGAATGAATACCGATGTAAAACATCGATTGAAGAACCTCCCGTTTTGGAACTAAAGCCACTTCCAAATCACTTGGAATATGCTTACCTACAAGAAGGTTCTACTCTCCCGGTGATCATTTCATCCGAACTCTCTGTAAGTGAGAAATCTAAGCTTGTTTCCATGTTAAAAGCCCATAAAACGGCTCTAGCATGGAAAATTCATGACATCAAGGGTATAAGTCCCTCTTATTGTACACATAAGATATTAATGGAAGATAACTATAAGCCGTGTGTACAAAGACAAAGGCGACTCAACCCCAATATGCAAGAAGTTGTTAAGAAGGAGATTGTAAAACTCCTAGATGCGGGTCTTATTTATCCAATTTCGGATAGTCCTTGGGTGAGTCCGGTCCAATGCGTGCCCAAAAAGGGTGGCATGACCGTTGTCACAAATGAAAACGACCAATTAATTTCTACCAGGACTATCACGGGTTGGAGGGTATGCATTGACTACAGGAAATTAAATGATGCTACCCGAAAAGACCATTTTCCCCTTCCTTACATTGATCAAATGTTGGAAAGATTAGCGGGAAAGAATTTTTATTGTTTTCTTGACGGTTTCTCGGGATATTTCCAAATCCCTATAGCACCCGAGGACCAAGAGAAAACGACCTTTACATGTCCTTATGGTACTTTCTCCTATCGGCGTATGCCTTTTGGCTTATGCAATGCTCCTGCTACCTTCCAAAGGTGCATGGTAGCTATTTTTCATGACATGATTGAAGACTTTATGGAAGTATTCATGGATGACTTCTCAGTCTTCGGTGATTCTTTTAACTCATGTCTTAAAAATCTTGAGCGTATGTTGATTAGGTGTGAAGAATCAAATCTTGTACTAAACTGGGAAAAATGCCATTTTATGGTAAAAGAGGGAATTGTATTGGGTCATAAAATTTCTTGTGCAGGTCTTGAGGTGGATCGGGCTAAAGTGGAAGTAATAGCCAAATTACCACCACCAACGAATGTGAAAGGTGTTAGAAGTTTTCTGGGGCACGCCGGTTTTTACCGGCGGTTCATTAAAGATTTTTCCAAAATTGCAACCCCCATGAACAAACTTCTTGAGAAGGACGCTCCATTTGTCTTTACGGACGAGTGTCTTACCGCCTTTAATCTTCTTAAAGCAAATCTCACGCAGTCACCGATTCTCATATCGCCGAATTGGTCAATACCATTCGAACTTATGTGTGACGCCAGTGACTTTGCTATTGGTGCCGTCTTGGGGCAAAGAATAGAAAAACATTTCAAGCCCATTTACTATGCTAGTAAGACACTTCAAGGAGCCCAACTTAATTACACTACCACCGAGAAGGAACTCCTTGCAATCGTCTTTTCGTTTGGCAAATTCTGATCCTATTTAGTGCTAGCAAAGACGGTTGTCTACACCGACCACTCGGCTTTAAAGTACTTGCTTTCTAAGCAAGATGCTAAACCCCGTTTAATACGTTGGGTCTTGCTTTTGCAAGAATTCGACATCGATATAAAAGATAAAAAGGGTGCCGAAAACCTAGCTGCCGATCACCTTTCTCGACTTGAGAACACGAATCTTGGGGTTCTACATGAGACCGTTATCCAAGATAATTTTCTTGATGAAAATCTCATGAGAGTTGAGAAAATTGATGATCCATGGTTTGTAGACATTGCCAACTATGTTGCGGGTGGATTCCTTGAAACGGGTATGTCACACCAGAAAAGAAAGAAATTCTTTAGTGACTTAAAATACTATTTTTGGGAACACCCATATCTCTTTAAACAGTGTCCCGATGGGATAATCCGTCGGTGTGTTTCAGGAAAGGAATGCACCGAAATTCTACTTGACTGTCACCTTGGTCCAACAGGTGGGCACTTTGGTCCCCAAATCACGGGGAAGAAAGTTTACGAGGCCGGTTTCTATTGGCCTACCATATTCAAAGATGCCTACGCTGTCTGTAAAGCTTGTGACGCGTGCCAACGGGCCGGTCAAATAACTAAACGGGATGAAATGCCTCAACAAAGCATCCAAGTATGCGAGGTGTTCGATGTTTGGGGAATTGACTTTATGGGCCCCTTTCCAAAATCTCATTCTTACCTCTACATACTTGTCGCCATAGATTATGTTTCTAAATGGGCGGAGGCAAAACCTCTACCAACAAATGATGGCCGAGTAGTGGTAAACTTTTTGATGGAACTTTTCTCTAGGTTCGGCACACCAAAAGCTCTTATAAGTGACCGGGGCACCCACTTTTGCAATAAGCAATTGGAAAAGGTGTTGAAAAGATATGGAGTAATCCATAAAATTTCGACATCTTATCATCCCCAAACGAGTGGGCAAGTAGAAAACACCAACCGGTGATTAAAACGCATACTTGAAAAGACCGTTGGTGACAATCCCAAAGAGTGGTCAACCAAGTTAAACGATGCATTGTGGGCTTTTCGCACGGCCTACAAAACACCGATTGGAACAACTCCTTTCAGTATGGTATACGGAAAAGCATGCCATCTCCCGTTGGAGATTGAACATAAAGCACATTGGGCGCTAAGGGCATGCAATTTGGATTACCAAGAAGCGGGTCGGTTACGTTTGACCCAACTAAATGAATTAGACGAGTTGAGGCTTGAAGCCTATGACAACTCTCTAATTTACAAGAAAAAAACCAAACAATGGCACGACAAAAGATTGAAACGTCCAAAGGAATTCATGGAAGGCGATCGTGTCCTTGTTTATAATTCCCGTTTCAAGTTATCACCCGGAAAGCTTAAGTCCCGATGGACGGGACCGTTTGTTGTTAGAAAGGTGTACCCTTATGGTACAGTCGAAATGGAGAACGGGAAGGGTGATAATTTTAAAGTGAATGGCCACCGGGTCAAACACTATGTTGATGGTCCCCTAGAAATTGAGGATGAGGTTAGCCTCAACTTCAAGAAAAACGCCTAAATCTAAATGGGGACGAGTTTGGTGAACGACTCGTAAAAAAAAAAAAAAAAACTGGTTCACAATTGTAATTAGGTTTTTATTGTGTGCACGATAAATTTTAGTTTGGTACAAAATGATTAACGTATGACCTCTAAACACGCGCGACTCAGAAAATCTGATCAGTGAGTTTTAGTGAAACAGGACGCCGTCCCAAAACCCTAGACGCCGTCCCACTTAAAGAATCGAGACGCCGTCCCAAAACGCTAGACGCCGTCCCACATTACAAACCGGGACGCCGTCCCAAAACGCTAGACGCCGTCCCAACTCTTAAACCGAGACGCCGTCCTGTTGGCCGAGACGCCGTCCTGAACCCCTGATTCAGAAAATAATACGCGTTTTATACACCTACCCACTCATTTCTTATCCACAAAACACACTCTTCTCTATTTTTCTCTGCCCTAACACGAACCACTCTCCAAAAACCCTAATCTCTACCTCAAATTCGCGATTTCTTCTTCAAATTCAAGCTTCAAATCATGAACTTTTTGGTATGGATACTCCATTTTTACACTTTTCTTTATCAATTACTTGAATTGTATGTCTATATCTATAAATTGGTGAAGGATAAGTGTGGGGTGTTTGATTTGCATGATTATTGTTAAGATTAACATACCTTAGTAGTTTAATTGCCCTTAATGTGTTTATTTTGCAAAGATTACATGTTTTTAAGGGTTTGTTCATGATTCTAGGGTTTGTAGAAATTAAATCCGAATTTGGGATGCTTAATTTATGATGTTGAGTTTATGTATGATGTTTATGATTCTTGTGAAGTATATGATTGTGTTGGTGATGTTGATGTCAACTTGGCCGGGTCATTTTTGAATGTTAGTGAATTTCTAAGCATATTGTTGAATTGTAATGAATTTATGAAATGTGTATGCTTGTTTTTCATTTGTAAGGGCCTGTTGAATCAAATTAATGGAATGGAATGCCATAATGTATGATGTTAAGATGGTCATTTGAGCTAAAAATTGTGAAAATTGTATTATGATTTGTGATGAATATGATTAGAATGCAAAGTTAAATGTTATGACCTATGACACAACATACTTGAATCTTTGAGTCCTAAGTTTGTGCTACATTGTGAAGTTATGATTTTCATTTTTTTTGAAGGTGTATTAACGAATTCATGTTGACTTTGGTTGACTTTGGTTTAAAATTGTGAACATGCACTTTCGTTTAAATGAATCATAATGCTTTTGAACTAGGAATTGAATGATGAAGTTCTCCTGCTACTCGGTTATGTTTTTAGCTAACATTAACACAACGGTTTCTATGTTCTTTTGGTTTGGTGTATAATGTTTTGCAGGGACAATCAAGCAGAGGAGGACCGGCAAAAAGAGGAAGGACAGCAGGTTTGGCTCCTCCACGACAACCACCACCACCACAACAACAACATCATTCATCATCGTCTTCTGGAGAAGAAGAGGAGGAGGATCTAAACGATCCTCGAGTTTGGTTAACACAGGTTCAGAACGATGAAGACTATACGGAAACATTTGAGAGAATAAACCGTAGGCCGATTAATGCAACTTGGTATTTTATCTGGGGGCCATTGGAAGAGGCGGGCATGCGCCGACATGTTTCTAATTTACTCGCCATTCCTTACGGTAGAGTAGTCACCCACGTTTGGGAACAGGTTTTTAGCATCAATGAACCAATCTATCCGGTGCTGCTTAAAGAATTTTACTCTACCATGCGGTTTAACAATGTCAGCGATTATTTATCGAATGAGTTTCTACGGTTTCGTCTCAGGGGCCAAGATAGGGGTATAAGCAGTTTACAGCTTTGTAGAGTTCTGGGAATTTTTGAGGAATTCACCGATAATCAGTTAGGTGAATACTTACGGGCTTCTGATTACGTTGGCCGGCATGTTTTTGATGACACCTCTTATTGGCGCAGAATTTGTAAGCCAAATATTGCGCCTGCACATTTTAGATCAAGCAAGCACAGGTACAACGAAATCGCAGCCCGGGATGATAAGCTGCTTCATCGACTCATCGCATGCACGTTTAATGCGAGGATTGAGGGTCATGAGAAGGTGAAAACATTAGATTTGTGGATTATGGATCAAATCAAGCGGGGTTCCTATACCGACATTCCTGGGCTAATCGGTAATTATTTCCTTGCCATTGCGACTGAGACACGGCTACGGAAGCCACTTCTGGGAGGCCACTACATCACCCGAATTGCCCGACATTTTAACATTGATTTCAGTAGATTACAGGAGTACATGAGCGTAATGAAACCATTAAAAAAGGTTTTTTATATTAATGCTGAAATCATTATGAAAGATAGAAATGGGCATTTGGTGCCTTTTGTGGCAGTTGGTGCAGGTGACGCAAGTGGCAGTGGTATTCAGCAAGAGCAGCGGCAGGAAGAGGAGGCGGAAATGGAGGCACAGACTAATGTTGGTGAACAGGTTCCGTGGCATCCGTCCCAATCAAGTTGGGACAGTTTGGTTGGTAGTGTTAATAACATGAGGTTGAGCCCGAACGAACAAAGGATGCACAACGATCGAATGTGGGGTAGTCAGCAGCGAATGGAGCAACGACAGATTGCTCAAGTGCACGATCAGGGATGGATGAGTTATGGTATTGATTGGAATAACCATAACTCAGAGTTGTTTTATTCCAACCCCGAGCAGTACTATGGGACGACACGTCTGACACCCCAATATTACACGGATCCTCAAAACCCACCTCCGCCTCACCCGATTTATGATAATACCGCTGCATTGCAGGATGCTCGGAACAGATTTGAGCAGCAATATCCACAGGGACGCCCGTACAGAGATGGTTCGGGTAATTATTTTTGGCCGTTTGATAACTAGGCCTGCGTGCCTTTGATCATTTTGTACTTTGTTTTGCGACAATTTAATTTGTGTGGTGTGATTTTAGACAATATTTCGGTTTGTAATAATGTACTAATGGTGTGGTTTGATAAACGGTTGTGGTTGTAAAAACACCGTTATTTTTATTGTGATTTGTGTGGTTTGTTAATTTGTGCAGCATGATTGAACTTCAAAGACTGGCATTAAGTTCAGCGACATTTGATATTATGATGTGTGTATGATGATAATCGCGGACTGGACGATGCTCTTATGCTGGCAGTAAGTTCAGCAGCATCCGTCTACATGTTCCACGATTTACAGGTTAAAAATTGAAAATTTCTACAATCATCCTATCACTTTGCCCTCTAAATTTAATCCTTTTTCTGATTTCATGCAATGAGGGCCTTGCATGATCTCAAGTGTGGGGTGGGGAATAGAAATTTATCGGGAACTCGTTTTACTAAAATTAAGGCGTTCAAGGCAACATAACTTATTTAAAAAAAAAAAATTTAAAATTTTCAAGTAGCCTTAAAAACGATTAAAAGCCCAAAAACCACGTTATACACATTATGGTCTTAAAATCTAGAAAATAAATGATTGGTTTACATTTTAAATTATTAATAGTCTTTGAAGTTGCACTATCATTCAATTATTTGAATGAAAATCCTACTAGTTTAGTAAGCTAACTTGTAGGTCACTTGTACCAAAACGAGTGTAAACCGTGAGAGAGCGGTGATTGTATAGCGTGGTCGGAAACCGGATCTCGCGCCAGATCGAAAACCTTAAGGACGATCCTCATTGTTTCTCCTAACAAGGACAATGTTGCGTCCGACCACCTATTATGACCAATAGGATGTATCCATTCCATCCTTAAGGAAGTAAAGTCTTTCGAATGACACACTTACTGATTCAATTCAGAAGATGTAGTCCAGACCAGTTGTAGGGTGATAAAAACTCTTGAAAAGTCATTACTAACATCGACTGGAAATCTACCAGGCCTCAACGTCAAACAGGGAAACTGGTAGTCAAGGTTTGTCTCAATGAGGGGGATTAACTAGTAAAACGGGGGGGGGGGGGGGGGGGGCACCATGTATACACAAAATGTTAGTGATTTATCAGATCCCCGGAAGGATAACCTCCAGAAAGGTAAGATATCAGCTTTTAAGACTGATGAACCTCAATCTTAATGATTGATTTAACGGATTAGATGATTACCTCATAATTGTCAATGATATCCGGACGTAATGTGTATCCTCCTAAGCACATTATTTTCTACCGACATCTCATGATGTTAGGTACCGTGGGAGGGATTGGCTTGACCAATAGCGGGAAACCCGCACTCATTTTTCAAAATTCAGAAAATCCGACAAAATCGGAAAACGTGTCTAGTATTAAAAACTAGCATGATATTTTCAAAACCATAAAACGTTTTCATCAAGGTCCTGATTTTCCTAGGATCAAATTTTTCGGATACTTGGCTCTAATCTACCAAAAATGTGTGTGTGTGTTTCCATTGTGAATATAGCGTGCGAGTGATTTCAATAAAAGTGTACTATACTTAAAGCGTGTGTTTCCATAGTGTATATAGCGTGAGTGTGTTACTTAAAGCGTGTGTTTTATATAGTGTGACTTGTGTTTCATATCAACGTGTGTGTTTTGTGTGTTACGAGTGATTCATGTAATGTTTGTAATCTATATTGTGTGATTATGTTTGATATTGTTCTACTTTGTAACGAAAGAATTGCTTGAGGACAAGCAAGGTTTAAGTGTGGGGTGTTTTGATATTGCTCAATAACATCATATATATCTATCGCAATATCATTAAAAACGCTATAGAATCAAGGATGATGAAGGTGTTCTACAAATAATAAACCAAGATGCGCAAGTTTATATCGGAAGAATGATTTACAAAGAATTTTGATGATTTATGACATTGGTTGATCCCGATACGAGTTAGGGTCAAGATAGCACTCTAAAATGATAAAACAAAGCTTCCAAGGTGTTAGGCTTCGTCCGAATGAAGTAATATTGAAAAGAAAACGAAACAGTCAAAATCAGTACTTGAGGACGCCGTCCAGGGATTGAAGACGCCGTCCTGGCTTTTGATCTGGGACGCCGTCTAGGGGGTTCGAGACGCCGTCTTTACCTTTAATTCGGGACGCCGTCCTGCATTTTGGGACGACGTCCCGTAGTAGGTGTGGCCGACTTTTTGGCTTTTTACCTAATTTCTCCACTTTAAAACTTCAGTTTTTGAGGGACTGTTTAATCAGAATACGAACCAGGGAGTTTAGAGGCGATTTTCAGGAGCAAATTGGAGAACTCCAACCTCTTTGAAGAGGCTCAACATCAAGGCATCATCCATCAAAACCTTTTTCATCCAAGAACTCTTGTTCTTGTAGGTTATTTACTTGTTCTCAGCAATGATTTCAGTTAATAATTTGATTGTATTGTTGTCTGTTACCATGATTGTTGGCTAGTTTCTATAATGTTTGTCTAGATTAATAACCAAGGTATTGGATGTAATCTTATTGATTGAATGTATTATGCGTGATAGATTGAAGCTTGAATTAAGAACCATGCTTATTGTTGTTAAAATCATTTGTATCTAGTTAATTGATATGTTGTTGATAAAGAGAACTCTTGTTGATGTATCATATTGATTTACAATCAACTTGTCTTAGATTGATTGTTTGCTAAACCGGACCAAGGGGGTAAACTAGATTAAAACGGTTAAACAAAATAGGAATGAATTGTGTAGAGCGAACGCAAAGACAATTGTTATTCAAGTCTTTGATTTTGTTGATCAACTAGTCACAAACTAAAAGGTCTAAGTTATAGGGAACCCTCGCTTAGTAATTCTAGTTTGAGTACTTGCTAAAGAGAACTCTTGGCGACTCGATTTAGGTGATTAGCATGCTTATAGTTATTTGATTACAAATACAAGAACCATAGTGAAAAGGGAACCCTTGATCTTGTTATTGTATTTGCGTGTTTATCCGAGAGAACTCTTAGTGAACCTATTAGATAACTACACACATAATTATTCAATCAGGACTTAATATCTAAACTTACATCCAATACCGAGGGTAAAATATCTAGATAAACATTTCATCTCTTTGATTTAATTCAAAACTATCTTACTTGCTTTATTTGTATTTATCATCATTTCATAAACTTAAAAGACAAAAATATTATTTTTACATTTAACCTTCTTTGATTTGGCTAAATCGTTAAATAGCCATCAAAACATAAAACTTGTACTTTTAACTTTCATTCACTTAGTTAATCATAATATAGTTTCTAATTCTAGTTTGACTGATATAACTGTCCTTGGAACGATACACGGAACTAAACCAGTTACTATACTACTACACGATCGGGTACACTGCCCGTTAGTGTGTAGCAATCTCTAAAACCGGTATTTTCCATACGATAATTCATATACCACTTTTCGCACATCAGCATCCGTCAACTCCCCAAAACATGTTACTAGATAAGCTAACAACATGTAGGGAGGAGATGGAGGGGTTAGCACGAAGTTAAGTGAATGACACTAACACTCAATAATAGTATACAACACAGTCATACTACGTGTCATACAACTAAAGCATACAAAACCACTAGTCATGTCACAAGAGACTCCGACGGTCTGGCCAAGCCTACAACCGCAGTTGATCGGACTAGGTTTACCGGAAGTTCCTTCCACATAATGAATAGTATAAATCCTCCATTTATACAGATTCTTCTGCCATAAGAAACCCAACCCCTGAACCTGGTTGATCTCTACCTACCGTTAACTTGATAGAGACGTACTAGGGTTATAGCACAGAAAGCAAACACGTATCAACACATACGCTAGCTTTAGGTCTCAAACTAAACGCTACATGAATCAACGTTTTAAAAAGGATCATTTTCTCATCTCAAAAAGCTTTAAGCTTTTGTCAAGAAACAAAGCTTTTTATTACTTAGGAGCTTTTTCATAAAAGCTAAAAGCTTCTAAAAGTTTAAAAACGCTTTGTGACACGGACACAGTCATAGTCTTTAAAATTTCTGTAATTATAGGGGCCAAGATCAAGCAAAACGATACATATGAGGGTCAAAAGTACAACTTTCTCAAACTTAAACACATCTACACAGAAACAGGGTTTTGCTCCTGCTCGCAAATTCAAGGGTTTCTTTGAGACCCATACACAGACAAAGATGGGAACCACTCAAATCGAGAAAACCGAACAAGAGCTCCGAAAAGAGATCGAAGAGCTGCACCGTCAACAATGGGAGGTATATATCTAAAAATCACCATTTCTATATGTTCAATTTTTATACTGTATGCATACCCCCCAACTGTTTGATAAAATGCCTCAATGACAGATTACAGAACGCCTTCGTGATCCTAGAGGTATCCGTCGCGGCGGTGGTGTTCCTGGTTCCGGTTCTCGTAATTCTAATTCCACCGGTCCACGTCAGCGTGGTTTTGTCAGACCTGTAATTTTTCTAACACTCATAATTTAATCTTTACTCACCTCAATCAATCAATCAATCAATCAATCAATCAATCAATCAATCAATCAATCAATCAATCAATCAATCAATTGTTCTTTGTTTGTTTATTGATTTGATGTTTCTTTTGTTTAGGCGGATAGGAACGAAGAAGACCAACCGCCCCCAAAAAGGCGACTTTCGTCTACTGTCGTTAAGGTAATTGAAACAAGAAATTCAGTAAAAATTTTTGTGCTATTTAAATCTTTTATTTAATTATTCATTTATGTAATTTTTTAATGTTTTGTTTTTGATTTTGTAGCTTGAGGAAGGGGAAATAGTTGAGGATGGTGTGGATGCTTTAAAGAATGATAAAGATTCAATCTTGGAAGTGAATGAAGTGGGTGCTAATGATGAGAACAATCGAAAGGGGCCGAACTGGACTAGGAGATCCAAGGTTGTTGATTTATATTATTACTTATGTTTTTTGTGTAGTTTTGTTAAGTAAAATGTAAATGTAATTTTGTTGTTTGTTTAGGATTCTGAGTTTCCCCCTTTTGAGAATGTTCCAAGAGTATTACCGAAAAACGAGGATCCTAGTTTGGTTAATAGGAATAAAAGAATGCTAGGGCAGCTTCTTGGAACACTGGAGGTATTATCGATCTTACTCTCTTTTACACCTGTCGTTCAAGTTCTGATTTTTATTGTGTGTTTTTGGATATCTGTTATGTTCAGTCTTTTGCTGTGGCAATTACTGTATACTGCGTGCTATTTACTTCTTAGGGAGATATGTACTGGTATAATCTCGTTATTTGGTTAAAATAAATGATCTTAAACAGTGCTAAAGTTGATAGAGGCTAATCTTATATTTCAACGTGTTTGTCAGTAAAGGAAAGTTGATGTTTACCATGCATCATTGTGTGCGCTCGTAAGGACTAATTTGCGTCTGTAGAGCGTCTGTCAATGATGACAGAATGTAATTTCATGTTTGAATCTACGATGTAATGAATGAAGTTACCATTGATGACTACATAAGTATAAGTATTATAAGTAAAGTATAGCTAGTTTGTTTTTGTCTGTGGTGTATTCATATTCAATGCATTGAGGTTTTTACCCGTACATTGATGACTACATAAGTATATAAGTATTAAAAGTAAAGTATAGCTAGTTTGTTTTTGTCTATGGTGTATTCATATTTAATGCGTTGAGGTTTTTACCCGTATTGAAAGGGCAAACATATTTAGTATTATCATCTTTCCTTATCATTACCTAGGGCCTTGGTTTAAATGGCGGTAGGTAATTTGAGGCACTCAGGTCCCGAAAGCCGAGCCGCTAAGGCGAGAGCCTCACGTATATTAATTCATTATCTAACTTCAATCTGTCTTTAGGGTTTTCAATCAAATAATTAATACTCAGCTTGAAAAACTCAAAGTCATCAATTTTTCAGCTTGAAAAACTCAAAGTCATCAATTTTTTTTCTTAATCCAGCTTCAGTCTGTTTTTGGTTGTTTCAATTTGGTGTTTTGGAGACTTGAACTGTTAGAAATTTGGATCCGTTGTGCTGTTAGAGGCTTAGAGTCATTATAAATCTTTTAGGATAGGGTTGGTAAAGGAGCATTGGGCTAATGGACTGAATATTGCATAACATGCTTAGATAATATTGTGTAACCGATTGTATTTTGCTAAAATGGGCCGGCCATATACAGGTAAATACAAATGAATATTATAAGCTCTTTTTCTTCATCAATGTGTATAGATTTCAATTTATACTGGTTATCTGATGTAACATCCTATCGGATGATGATATTTTTATGATGTGTACGTGTTAACTTTCAGAGATTCAGGAAAGAAGACGTGAAACTCTCTGGTTCTGAGGCGTTTATGAGGAGGTCCGATTCTTTAAAAAGAGTAAGTATTGTTAACTTTTGCTTTGTAACATTTTTTTTCCAAGATAGTTATCTAATTCTGATTGTACATAGGCTGAGCAACGAGCACGTGAAGAAAGTGAAAGATTGAGGCTACAAGAACGTGAGGCTATTGCCGAAAAGAGGAAAAGAGACTTGGTTTGTTCTTCAGTTTCTTTTATTTCAATATTACATCACAAATTTGGAAGTTATCCTTTTTTGTTTTCTAAGTTACTAAAATGTCAGCAATTGGGTGGGCTAGATGAGTCGGGTAACGGTTCAAACTGAGTGTTCTCTTAATGTGACAAAATATATACTTTAGGCCACTTTCAACCAGTTTCTTGTAGGGTTAACTTCTTTCTTTTGATAGTTTGTACGAAGTATTTTAGTTTTTTTTTTTTTTTAATTCATTTGTCTTGTAGCCTTGTAGGGATAAAACATAACCACAGCTGACTAATTGGTTATTGTAACAGACACTTAGAGCACGTGTTGCTGCTAAGGCAGAGGAGAAGAAACTGGAACTGCTCTTTCTTCGGTGGACAGAGCATCACAAAAAACTTGGCAATTTTCTAAGGTTTAAACGGTCATCCATAATATACTATGAATACTACTGCAATTTAATTTACAATTAAGAGTTTTAATTTGATTGATTATGTTGCAGGTTATTTTTATTTCTGGTCCAAAAAGTATGCATATTCACAATTTTATTGAGACAACGATAAGCTTCTTGTCATGTGTTGAAGCTGCAGGATGGCTCGAGGATTCCCGACGTGCAGAATTACTAGGTTAAATGTATCATTGTCATATTATCGTAACAACTCACGTCATATTGTTGTTGGATTGTAATTTTTTCAGGACCAAGGCTGAGCCCCCTATATATTACTCGTTTGCTAAACCGCTCGATGAGGATTCAGCCTTACTTGAAGAAAGGAAAGAACAGGTGAGTTTCATGCCACTGCATATATAATTATTTATTTTTTATTTTTGTAAAGCATTCATGCCTGCATATTTGGGTATATATTTTTGTATGCTGAAAAAGTTTCCCGAATTTGAATTAATATTTTGTTTGGAAAATTCAACCTGTAATAGACATTTCAAGAATGGAAGGCTGCTAGGAGAGAGGAATTATCTAAATACCAACAACAAATTGGTGAACAATTTGTTGCGAATGTTGACAAGGAGCTTGAAAAGTGGCAAAATGGGAGACCAAAACGAAACGGAAACAATGATACAGTGAACTTGCAAGAAACAATGGACAAGGAACTTGAGACCCATAGACTTGAACATGGGCCCAAGACGCGTAAGATCCCGGGTGGCAACAATAATGAAGACGAAGATGATGTGGAAGACATTAATGTTGGGGAGGATGACATGATGGATGATGTGTTGGAGGTTGACGATAGCAGGAGAACGGAAGAAACTGTGAAGCCTGATCCAGGTACCCTGAGCCCACCACCAGCTAATAAAGATTAAATTGTTAGCGAGTCTGGTTGTATGTCGAAATTTGTTGGTTTGATTTTGTTACTTAAATGTTTAATATCTTGTGGTTGAACTTCATTTGCTGAAATTTTGTTGTAACCAAATTATAATGTGGAACTTAGGATTATTATCAATATACTTTGTTTAAGATTTTGGTTATTGGTCTTGTACTCTTGTTTCTGTTTTGTAATGTGGATTATAGGAAAGTGCAAAGATCAACTAGCAGGCTAATTTTTTTTTTTAATCTAGTCTGCATAATTTAATTTGGTAATTGGCCTAGGCACTTGTTTTTTAAAATTGTCTTAGGAAAGAACCAATAATGGTCTAAGTTGCATATATCTTCGAAACCTCTTATTTCACATAAAATCAAATTTCATTGCTATAATCTGATTTATAACGAGTATTTTGAGGGTGTGTTTAAGCTATGAAAAAAGTATTATCACTTTGTTAAGGTTTTGCGTACCTTGAAAACTAAAGAAAGTTTAGAAGTGCATTCAAAATATCATATTAAAGAAACCCTTGTACATGCCTAAAGCTCTGTTCCAGAGTTTATTAATAAGAGAAATGAAATGAAGTGAAAGGGAATGAAAGGGAGGGGATTGAGGGAAAATTAGGCATAATAATCACTTCTCTTCCTTTCCCTTCATTTCAACACAAAACTCTGGAACACCAATTCGTTTTATTTTCCTTCCATCTCATTTCTTTTCTCTCCAAAATAAGACTCTGGAACAAAGCTTTAGAATCTAACTTATAATGCTTTCGTAATTAGTGCTTGCAAGAGGTAGATGATCCCCTTCACTATAATTAAGTCTTAGTGACAGCAAAAGATCTCGATATAAGTAAGTTATTGTTATAATTCAGTAGGCTTATAACTACCTTTAATGGTTATAAGAACAAAGAGAGAAAAAGAGAGAAGAAGGAGAGAAGAAATATTGATATTGATATTTCAAGAGAAATGGTGCATCTTAAATGGTTACCATACATGTCTATTTATAGTATAAAATATTACTATGCAAGAAATATAATAATAATAAAATTAACATCCAATCTAGATATTTTATAACACAATCTAAATATTTTATAACACTCCCCCTTGGATGACAATTTTATTAGAGAATAACTAGTACTGCCTCATTAAAAACCTTGCTAAAGAAAACTCATTGGGATAAAACTTTAGCTAAGGGAAAAAGAGTGCAGCATAAAGTTGACTCCCCCTCAAGTAGGCAACGCCTGAGTTGTTACATCTTCTGAACATGCCTCATGCCAATATTATGAACGTGTATTCTGAAAATAGCAGTTAGCAGTGCTTTGGTATAAAGATCAGCAGAGTTGTTGATTGAACGTATCTCATTTTAATCTGGTTGTCTTTTACGATATCTTGAGTATATGAGAAAAATCTGAGGTTTTCATCTGAAACTGTATCATCTAAATCTTTTATGTACAAGTTTGGCCCTCGTGATTTGTCTACAGTCTCCTTCATGGTTTGTTCAAACCGTTGTTTCAGTTCCTATTCCCTTTCAGTCTTTTTCTGAGCATTACCAATATACCATTCTTTTCCATCAAACTTATGACCGTTAAGACCGTTTATAGCTTTAGCGCCTCGTCAGCATTTATGTTTTGTTCTGTCATTTTTGATACTCTTCTTTCATTTGTATTATGTAAGCTGTATTATCTTCATAGATAGTTGTTACGCTTTTATAGCGTTCTAGTCCACAAGAATCAATAATGATTTGTATCATTGATCTTAACTAAAATCATTCCCGAGTAGCTTCATGTAATGCAATCACTTCGGCATGATTTGATGATGTTGCAACAAGTGTTTGTTTTGAGAACGTCATGATATTGCGGTGCCTCCATTTAGGAATACATATCCAGTTTGAGATTTAGCTTTATGTAGATCGGATAAATAATCTGCATCTGTATAACCAAACAAATCTTGTTTCGAGTTGTTAGAATAAAATAATTATAAATCAGTAGTTCCCCGAAGGTATCAAACTATTTGTTTGATCCCATTCCAATGTCTTTTGGTAGGGGCTGAGCTGAACCTTGTCAACAAATTAACTGCAAAAGAAATGTCAGATCTTGTATAATCTATAAGATACATAAGAACCTCAATTGCACTAAAATATAGAACTTCCGATCTGTTAAAATTTTCATGATCTTCGCAGGGATGAAATAGATCAGTGTCAATATTGAGTGATCTAACAACAATGAGTTTGTCTTTAAAAAAAATGTTTTAAAATCTTTTCGGTATAAGTTATTTGATGTACAAGTAAACCATTAGGCATATGCTCAATTTGCAATCCAAGGTAATACTTGGTTTTTTCAAGATCTTTTATTTCAAAATAATTCTTTAGAAGTTGAATGATTTCATAGATCTCTTTATTTGTTCATATGATGTTAAGAACATTGACATAAACAACTACGATCTCATATCCGAACATTGTTTTTATAAAACATACGTGCAAAATAAGTTTATATTTATACCCTTTTTTTTTTATCAAGTAGTCATTTAATCGGTTATACCACATACGTCCCGTTTGTATAAATCCACTTAGAAATCTTTGTGATTTAATGGAATATATTCCCTTGGGTTTTACATTAGATGCTTATGATACCTTAACCCTTTAGGTATATTCATATATATCACTATTAAGTGATCCATACAGATAAGTAGTAACAACATTCATGAGATGCATTTAAATAACTACCAGGTTGATTAAGTATCTAATAAGTAATTGTATCCATTACAGGAGGATAATTTTTCCTCCTAATTCATTTCTGGTCTTTGTGGGAAATATTGAGTTACAAGTCTAGTTTTGCCTTGTAACTTCATTTGCACATTTCTTTTCGGATAAAAATTCATTTGTATCCCATACGTTTCACATCTTTAAAAGTGATAACGATTGATCTGAAAACTTTTCTTTTATCGAGCGATTCTAATTCAGCTCTTATTGCTCCTTTCCATTGAGCTCAATCATGTCCATTTTGTATATATTCAATGACAGATTTTAGTTCCAGATCATCATCTTTATTCATGATGTCATTGTAACATTATATGAAAATATCTCATAGAGATTTTAGTTTCATTTCGGTTCCATAATATTGCATAATTTATCGCAATTTTAGTATTTACATTTATCAATATCCTCTGCAGAAGGAATATTGATTTGTGGTTCTTCTTGAACACTTTCTCTTACCTCATTATCAGCTGATTTTCTTTTTCGAGGATTTTTATCTTCGGAACCAATTGATCTTCCACGTTTGATGTGTGGCAAAGACTCAACAGTGACATTATTGCCAGCTTTTGGAATTTCAGTTCGAGCTGGAGCATTTATCGCTGGTATATATGATTTAGTCACTTTTTTATATCTGTAAATGCATAAAGTAATTAATTTGCAAGTTCTTGCATATGCATTATTTTTGAACTTTCGTTTCACATTCTTTTGTGCGAGTTCAATATACCTTAATTGATGTTCACATCATGAAGCATCATTTTATTTTTTATTTTTATTTCTCCCCCTAATCTAGAGAACAATGTTTTATTAAAATGACAATCAGCAAAACGTGCTGTAAAAACATCACCCATCATGGGTTCAATATATCTTATGATTGAAGATGTTTTATATCCAAAATATATTATCATCTTTCTTTGAAGAACCATTTTATTGTGTTGTGGTGATACAATTGGAACATACACTGCACAACCAATGTTTTAAGGTAGAAAATATTTGGCTCTTGGCCAAAATCAAGTATTAAGTGAAAATATTTACGACTTCCACATGGTATAATGCGAATTAATGTCGCAGCATGTAAATTTACATGTCCACATATAAATATTGAGAGATTTGTACTCATTATCAATTGTCTAGTTATTAGCTGTAAGCGTTTATCTATTGATTCAGCTAAACCAATTTTGTGTATGCACATGAGCAACTGGATGTTCAACAACAATCCCTGTAGATATATAATGATCATTAAATGCTTGAGATGTTAACTCACCAGCATTATCAAGTCTCATCCTTTTAATGGTGTAATCAGAATAATGTGTTCTCAATTTAATAATTTGTGCAAGAAACTTTGCAAATGCCATATTACGACTTGATAACATACAAATATGAGACCATCCGCTAGATGCGTCTATTAGAACCATGAAATATCAAAATGGTTCACATGATGGATGAATTGGTTCATATATCTTACCTTGAATTCTTTCAAGAAACATTTGTGATTCTTTTTCACAATATACTTTTCGTTAATCACCATATGTGCTTTCCATTAATCACCATATGTGTTTTTTTTTTTATTTTATAAATCACCATATGTGTTTTTTTTTTTTTTTATCATATATCCTTTTCACCATATACGCTTTTAATCATATGCGCTGTGTTTTTCACCATATGCGCTTTTAATCATATGCGATTTTCATCATATGCGTTGTGCTTTTCATCATATTCGCTTTTTATCATATGCGCTTATCATATGCGATGCGCTTTTTATCATATGCGCTTTTTTATGTGAATAGTAAATTAATTAATTTCGTTTTACTATTCATATGAATTAATTTAGATTTACTATTTTGTTAATTGAGTAATATATATATACATCATATACTTGTGACTCCGAAGGCTCAAATGAATTTGACCATATAGTTATACGTTGTACCTTGCACATTAATTTTCAGTAGAAGCTTTAGATGCATATTATTTTCAGTAGAAGCTTTAGATGCACTTTTTTTTTAATCACCAAATACCACAAACACTTTGTTTGCGTTTGTTCATAGTCATCAATGAAAACCATTTTCTTTAATTTTATTTTATACAATAAAATTAAAGCATCATTATTCTTTTCAAAAACAATAATCTATTGTTATTGTTCACTTGTGCCATGTTTAATAACAAAAGTCAACAACCTCTGTCTTGTTTGTTGTGGCAACCAAAAACAACCTTTGCTTTTGTTACCGAGAATCCAAGACAAAAAAACAATTAATTTTTAATTAATCTTTTATCAAAACCATAAATGATTTTATTGATCTACGTTGATATGGCCATAAAGAATTGACGGCTGACCTACTTTTGTAAGTGTATTTCGGCTATCATCCCGAAAACGCACAACGACCTTTTTTTTTTTTTTATGAACTATTTGTTTCATATCTAGCTTAGGCAATTATTGTGAACATTTGGTCCCTATAAGAGCATTTATTTTTTAGACTTTTAGTTGATTTGTACTTGTCACAATTAGGGATAGCACCCGCGGGTCGTGGATGCGGATCCATTGGATCCATCACCCGTACCCGCAGATTTTTTTTAAGAGACATCCAATTGAACCCTTGTTCGTTGAAACAATTTGACTATATTTTTACTCCCCATTATTAAACGGGCCATTTTGATGCACACTCTTAAAAAAATAATTTGTTTTTTAAGTTTTATTATTCAACCTCCTTTTTTCAACGATCACGTTTTTAACAAAACATTTGACAAGTTTGGAAAAAAGTTTTTTATTGATTATCATCAAAAGTTTTCTATTGTCACTCTACTGGATGGAATTATGGCATACAACCAAAATTGCAACCCAACACTACATAAGAACAAAAAGGTTGTTTTTAATTAACATATGTATATGTGTTAAACTCGGAATAATAATAACTTATTTTAGAAAATTAACATAAGACATGTTGAAACATTTTTGTCACATTTAGCTCATCAAGTCTAATACTTATCATTGATAGATTTTATCACGTCTAGGAGATGTTTACTTTTTTCTTGTATTAAGTCCTACTTTCATTTACCTTTGTTTGGAAAAAAGTTTTTTTTTTTACTTTGCTTTCCCCCTTTCTGTAAAACTCATTTAAACACTTTCTTTGTTTTTTTTTTTTAAAAAAAGCTTTTTTTTACGTTACCCGTAAATTAAAAATATATAAAAAAAACTTTTTGTTTAAATTTTTTTTCTAGTTTTTAAAAGGCCACTTGACCAATTTTTTAATTCTTTCACAACACCTGATATCGTGATCGTGACCTTTCACCAAAGCAAGAGATATTCTTGATAAACTAAACACGGACTCGTGTTTGAAATTGTCGGCCACAAAAAAAATTCATTTGATAAAAGTATATATTTTTTTTTAGTTATAGAAGGAGACCACTTCATTTTCAATACTTCATTCTCTCCAAAAAACTATTCCATTTTACCATCCCCTTTTTTTTTCTTACTTTAACTTTTAAGATATACTTTTAATAAAAATACAAACTACTTTTTCTTATTTTAACTTTTAAGATTTACTTTTAATAAAAATACAAACTACTTTTTGTATTTTAACTTTTAAGATTTACTTTTAATAAAAGTACAAACTACTTTTTCTTATTTTAACTTTTAAGATTTACTTTTAATAAAAATACAAACTATTTTTTTATTTTAACTTTTAAAATTATAAATTTAAGAATAAACATTAGTATGCATAAAATAAATAATGATTAATTGCATAAGTAATCATAAATGTTAGATAACATATAAAGACCCCGTCGTATTCGTATTGATCGGAATTAATCTCGACCCATGGTACCGTGTTGTCAAATGACGTGTTGCGTACATAAAGTACCGTGTTGTCAAATGACGTGTTGCGTACAATCATGAGGTCTTATTAACATAAATATAAATGTTAGTGAAGTTAATAAGAGTTAGATTACAGAAAATATAATTCAGGTGGTATAACTGACCATATATAACTTAAATAACATAAATATAAATGTTAGTGAAGTTAGTAAAAGTTAGATTACAGAAATATAATTCAGGTGGTATAACCGACCATATATAACTTAAATAACATAAATATAAATGTTAGTGAAGTTAGTAAAAGTTAGATTACAGAAATATAATTCAGGTGGTATAACCGACCATATATAACTTAAATAACATAAATATAAATGTTAGTAGTCCAAAATTTGATATATTCGAGTCTGAAAATTATTAATAATTTCATACCTTGATTAGTGATTCGTGATCGTTTGAGATATCTTTTAATTACACTAAGCTTTTCGTGCTGATAACGTGTTATAATTCAGTAGGCTTATAACTACCTTTAATGGTTATAAGAACAAAGAGAGAAAAAGAGAGAAGAAGGAGAGAAGAAATATTGATATTGATATTTTAAGAGAAATGGTGCACCTTAAATGGTTACCATACATGTCTATTTATAGTATAAAATATTACTATGCAAGAAATATAATAATAATAAAATTAACATCCAATCTAGATATTTTATAACACAATCTAGATATTTTATAACAGTTATATAGATTTTTATTATCTGGATATAGTAGAATCTAATTTGATACTAGTTGTTACTGTATGATAGTTTTACAAGTATATACTGTACATTATTGTTATTCTTTAGGAGAATCAATCGATCAAAAACTAACCTAATAAATGTAACAAGTTGAACAATGTTATAATTCAGTAAGCTTATAACTACCTTTAATGGTTATAAGAACAAGGAGAGAAAAAGAGAGAAGAAAGAGAGAAGAAATATTGATATTGATATTTCAAGAGAAATGGTACACCTTAAATGGCTACCATACATGTCTATTTATAGCATAAAATATTACTATGCAAGAAATATAATAATAATAAAATTAACATCCAATCTAGATATTTTATAACACTCCCCCTTGGATGACAATTTTATTAGAGAATAACTAGTACTGCCTCGTTAAAAACCTTGCTAAAGAAAACCCATTGGGATAAAACTTTAGCTAAGGGAAAAAGAGTGCAGCATAGAGTTGACTCCCCCTCAAGTAGGCAACGTCTGAGTTGTTACATCTTCTGAACATGCCTCATGTCAATATTATGAACGTGTGTTCTAAAAATAGCAGTTGGCAGTGCTTTGGTATAAAGATCGGCAGAGTTGTTGATTGAACGTATCTGATTTTAATCTGGTTGTCTTTTACGAGATCTTGAGTATATGAGAAGAATCTGAGGTTTTCATCTGAAACTGTATCATCTAAATCTTTTATGTACAAGTTTAGCCCCTGTGATTTGTCTACAGTCTCCTTCATGGTTTGCTCAAACCCTTGTTTCAATTCCTATTCTCTTGTAGTCTTTTCTGAGCCTTACCAACATACCATTCTTTTCCATCAAACTTATGACCGTTAAGATCGTCTATGGTTTTGGCGCCTCATCAACATTTATATTTTGTTCTGTCACTTTTGATACTCTTCTTTCATTTGTATTATGCAAGCTGCATTATCTTCATATATAGTTATTGGTGAAGATAGTTGTTGGTCTTTTATAGCGTTCTAGTCCACAAGAATCATTAATGATTTGTGTCATTGATCTCAACCAAACACATTTTCGAGTAGTTTCATATAATACAATCACTTCGTCATGATTTGATGATGTTGCAACAAGTGTTTATTTTAAGAACGCCATGATTTTGTGGTACCTCCATTTAGGAATACATATCGAGTTTGAGATTTATCTTTATGAGGATTTGATGAATGACCTGCATATACATAATCAACCAAATCTTGTTTTGAAGCGTTAGAATAAAATAATTTTAAATAAGCAGTTCCTCAAGGGTATCAAAATATGTGTTTGATCCCGCTCCATTGTCATTTGAGCTGAATCTTGCCAACAAATTAACTGCAAGAGAAATGTCAGGTCTTGTACAATCTATAAGATACATAAGAACCTCAATTGCACTAAAAAAATGGAACTTCCGATCTGTTAAGATTTTCATGATCTTCGCAGGGATGGAATAAATCAGTGTCAATATTGAGTGATCTAACAACAATGAGTTTGTCTTTAAAAAAAATGTTTTAAAATCTTTTCGGTATAAGTTGTTTGATGTACAAGTAAATCATTAGGCATATGCTCAATTTGCAATCCAAGGTAATACTTGGTTTTTTCAAGATCTTTCATTTCAAAATAATTCTTTAGAAGTTGAATGATTTCATAGATCTCTTTATTTGTTCATATGATGTTAAGAACATTGACATAAACAACTACGATCTCATATCCGAACATTGTTTTTATAAAACATACGTGCAAAATAAGTTTATATTTATACCCTTTTTTTTATCAAGTAGTCATCTAATCGGTTATACCACATACGTCCCGTTTGTATAAACCCATTTAAAAATCTTTGTGATTTAATGGAATATATTCCCTTGGGTTTTACATTAGATGCTTATGATACCTTAACTCTTTAGGTATATTCATATATATCATTATTAAGTGATCCATACAGATAAGTAGTAACAACATTCATGAGATGCATTTAAATAACTACCAGGTTGATTAAGTATCTAATAAGTAATTGTATCCATTACAGGAGGATAAGTTTTCCTCCTAATTCATTTATGGTCTTTGTGGGAAATATTGAGTTACAAGTCTAGTTTTCCTTGTAACTTCATTTGCACATTTCTTTTCGGATAAAAATTCATTTGTATCCCATACGTTTCACATCTTTAAAAGTGATAACGATTGATCCGAAAACTTTTCTTTTATCGAGCGATTCTAATTCAGCTCGTATTGTTCCTTTCCATTGATTTCAATCATGTCCATTTTGTATATTCAATGACAGATTTTAGTTCCAGATCATCATCTTTATTCATGATGTCATTGTAACATTATATGAAAATATCTCATAGAGATTTTAATTTCATTTCGGTTCCATAATATTGCATAATTTATCGCAATTTTAGTATTTACATTTATCAATATCCTCTGCAGAAGGAATATTGATTTGTGGTTCTTCTTGAACACTTTCTTTTACCTCATTATCAGCTGATTTTCTTTTTCAAGGATTTTTATCTTCGGAACCAATTGATCTTCCACGTTTGATGCGTGGCAAAGACTCAACAGTGACATTATTGCCAGCTTTTGGAATTTCAGTTCGAGCTGAAGCATTTATCGCTGGTATATATGATTTAGTCACCTTTTTTTTTTATCTGTAAATGCATAAAGTAATTAATTTGCAAGTTCTTGCATATGCATTATTTTTTGAACTTTCGTTTCACATTCTTTTGTGCGAGTTCAATATACCTTAATTGATGTTCACATCATGAAGCATCATTTTATTATTTTTTTTTTACTTCACCCCCTAATCTAGGGAACAATATTTTATTAAAATGACAATCAGCAAAACGTGCTGTAAAAACATCACCCATCATGGGTTCAGTATATCTTATGATTGAAGATGTTTTATATCCAAAATATATTACCATCTTTCTTTGAAAAAATATTTTATTGTGTTGTGGTGATACAATTGGAACATACACTGTACAACCAATGTTCTACGGTGGAAAATATTTGGCTCTTGGCCAAAATCAAGTAGTAAGTGAAAATATTTATGACTTCCACATGGTATAATGCGAATTAATGTCGCAGCATGTAAATTTACATGTCCACATATAAGTATTGATAGTTTTGTACTCATTATCAATTGTCTAGTTATTAGCTGCAAGCGTTTATCTATTGATTTAGCTAAACCAATTTGGTGTATGCACATGAGCAACTGGATGTTCAACAACAATCCCTGTAGATATATAATGATCATTAAATGCTTGAGATGTTAACTCACCAGCATTATCAAGTCTCATCCTTTTAATGGTGTAATCAGAATAATGTGTTCTCAATTTAATAATTTGTGCAAGAAACTTTGCAAATGCCATATTACGGCTTGATAACATACAAATATGAGACCATCCGCTAGATGCGTCTATTAGAACCATGAAATATCAAAATGGTTCACATGATGGATGAATTGGTTCATATATCTTACCTTGAATTCTTTCAAGAAATATTTGTGATTCTTTTTCACAATATACTTTTCATTAATCACCATATGTGTTTTCCATTAATCACCATATGTGTTTTTTTTTTATAAATCACCATATGTGTTTTTTTCATCATATATCCTTTTCACCATATACGCTTTTAATCATATGCGCTGTGTTTTTCACCATATGCGCTTTTAATCATATGCGCTGTGTTTTTCACCATATGCGCTTTTAATCATATGCGCTTTTCATCATATGCGATGTGCTTTTCATCATATTCACTTTTTATCATATACGCTGCGCTTTTCATCATATGCGCTTTTATAATATGCGTTTTTTATATGAATAGTAAATTAATTAATTTCGTTTTACTATTCATATGAATTAATTTCGATTTGCTATTTTGTTAATTGAATAATATATATACATCATATACTTGTGACTCCGAAGGCTTAAATGAATTTGACCATATAGTTATATGTTGTACCTTGCACATAAATTTCAGTAGAAGCTTTAGATGCATATATTTTTTTTTTTTGATGAACTATTTGTTTCATATCTAGCTTAGGCAATTATTGTGAACATTTGATCCCTATAAGAGCATTTATCTTTTAGACTTTTAGTTGATTCGTACTTGTCACAATTAGGGATAGCACCCGCGGGTCGTGGATGCGGATCCATTGGATCCATCACCCGTACCCGTGGATTTTTTTTTTTAAATCAAATAACTGGAAATTTGGATTTTTTTTTTTTTAAGAGACATCCAATTGAACCCTTGTTCGTTGAAACAATTTGACTATTTTTTTTAACTCCCCATTTATTTAACTTCGTCTCTTGACCTTGCCACATCACCAAAAAGTACATCACTTGCCTTTGATGTCACCGTCACGGTTAGAAACAGTCTAATATAATGCTTATGGCTCTTTGTATACACATAAATAATTTATGTCCATTTTCATTTCCTTACTTATTTTTTCTATTTTTGAAAGACAATTACACCGAGCAATCTTTGTCTCATTCTTTGAAACAATCTTCGTCTCATTTCTAAGATTTGAACATTATCTTCAAGGTTAGAAGGTTTGGCTCTGTACCGCCAAATCAGAGTCCCTTTTATTAGACAAGTTAGTGTCCCTTTTATTATTAGACAATTAGGCATTAGAAAATAGTTTTACATTACTATGCTTTGTTTGTGTACCCTTTTTATTTGGTTTGTTTATAAGTATATATGCAGTGTTTCTTTTCTTTATACTTCTCTTTCATCTTAATTAACACATATAATCTCTCATCATAAAATAAATAGTGTGAATTCTTTTAAGAAAATGGATTATGTAAATCAAATTTGTTTAGATAGTGAACCAAATACCTATTGGAGTATGATACTAATTCAAAGCGAGCGGAAGCATTTTTTAAAACTTTATAAAATCATACTCTTCCACGGATCATTGTATAAAACTTTAGTAAACAAAACAAATTAACGAAATCGAACGAGAGAAGATTAGAATACAACCTTTGTAGCCTTTTGAAAATCGAATTTGAAAACTC